>NW_006494612.1:7472532-7485595 GCF_000325575.1 Pteropus alecto | reverse complement strand
AGGTAATTCCCTAATTTTTATATCAAAAAGAAGATCACTAGAGATCATCTAAAATTATTAAGAAAGCAATATTTTTTTAAAAAAATAAATATTAATTATTTTAATTCGTTAAAATAGTCTGCTAAAAAGAAGGAGGGGAAGAAGAAGGGATTGAAAATGTATCAACTTCATATTCAGCAAAGTTTCAGTAAGAAATAGATTCATAACTAAAAAGTAAAAATTAAAACATCATAATTGTTAAACAAAAATATAAATTTTATAATTATTTTTAAGAACTACGTCCACACATACACACAAGCTAAGAAAATCAAAAGCATAGCATAAACTATAATAACAGAACTAAAACCAAGCCTCTTGTTCATAGAAAACTGTAAATAGACTAAACACAGGTAGTAAAAGAAAAAAGAAATCTCAGCTCAATATTCTATACAAGTAGTAAGCCAAAGCAATATTATTTAGAATGATGTTTCTTGTTTCACTTTAGAGAAGAAGAAGCAAGTTACTTGGAAATATTAAAAAAGAAGGAATGAGAAAGACATACTATACAAATGTAAACAGAAATCAGAGGGTGTGAGTTTAATATTAGATAAGATTGAATTCAGGGGGAAATGCTTTAAACAAGATGAAGATAAGACTCGAGTTTCAAAACACATGACTATCTAACAGCATAAATATATTTATACCAAATAACATTGCATTAATATACATGAAAGGAAAAAAAAAGGAGGCAAAACAGGGAGAAAGAAAATATATTAATAGTAGGAAAAATTAATTCACTTCTCACAGTCAATGTTAGTTCAAGAGGACACAAAATTAGTAAGAAAATAGAAGACATAAATTTCATGATGACTTTTAAGGTAGATCTAATTGACATGAACCAAACTCAATATCTTGAAAATAGACATGACAATTTCTTTTCAAGAGCATGTGGAATATTCACAAAGAGATAATTATTTTTAACAGGTAAAAAAAAAAACAACCCATAATAAATTAAAGGTGTATGTGTATGTATATGCATATATGTGTTCATATGTGTGTATGCATGCATATATATATACATATATATCAGCTTTCTCAATCATAAATTCAATTAGAATAGAACTTAAAACACACACACAAAAAGAAACAGGAAACAAAATCTACTACCCATAAGTTTACTACCATCACCCTCCATCCACCCAGATAAAAGTCATCTCTTAAACAATTCAAGTGTCCAAGAGAAAATAAAAATCAAAATAACAGACTATGATTTACAGTTAAAACCATGGAAATTCTACATCCATTTAAATAAGTATATTCAACATCCAAATAAAGAGGTTAGAACATGAACAGATTTAAGAAAAGAAGAAATTTAGAAACCAGAAAGCAATTTATTGGAAACATTAAAATGTTAGAGTTAATTTTAATAGCTAAGAATATTTTTTAAAGAATAATAAAACTATCAAGTAGACCTAACCAAAAAGATAAGAGGAAAAAGCCCAATTCATTGTCTGAAAATGATAAAAAAAAACAAAGAACAATAAAAAAATTAAATTAAAAAATTAATCCTAAGTGTTGCCTTAATTAATCCTATGGAAAAAAATATGGTGAGAACCTGAATGAGATGGTTTCCTAGGAATATATATATATATATATAAATTACTTGAAGAAACCCCATGAGAATTAGGAAATTTAAAGATACCAATCACTTTGGTAAATTTGAGACAGTTATGGCACCACCCCAAAAGATACTGAGTAGGATTATTTTATAGGTGTTTTCCTACTAAAATTTTAAGTACTGATAATCTCAGTCCTATTCAAAGTGGTACAGAACATAAGAAAGGAAAGAAAGTTTCCAAAACCCTTTATTAAATTGATACACCATTGATTACAAAATCCAACGAAGGAATACCAAAAAAGAACACCAGTAGTTCTCAAATGTGGTCAGTACGCCTCTTGGGATTCCCTATGACACTTCCAAGGAGTCTGGATGGTCAGAACTATGCTCATAATAATAACACAATGACATCATATGTCTTTCGACCTTGCTAACATTTGCACCGGTGGTGAAAAGCACTGTGGGGAACTGTCTTGACACCTCGGCATGAATCAAGGCAGTGCAGTGAACTGATTGTATTCTACACTGTTGTGCAATTGAGTTAAAAGATAAGCCAGTTTCACTTAAGAGTATCCTTGAGGAAGCAGTAAAGATTAATAATTTTATTAAATCTCAATCCTTGAGTATGGTCTTTTTAATATTCAATGTGAGGACATGGGAAGTATGTACAAAGCACCCCTGCTGTAACCAAAGCACAAGGCTGTTTAGAGGAAAAACACTGAATGATCATTTGAATTGAGAGCTGCACTATCCACTTTTTTTCATGAAAAATGCTTAATATCTGTGAAGACACGTCATGCCATATTGCTTCACCTTGAATTACTCCCCTGGAATGTGAATAAAGAACAGGACACTTAGAAAAGGAACTCTGCAAGTATGCGTCTAATTGATTGCAGTAGCTAGAGGTGTGTTTTCATGGAGTCGCTTAGCAGGGCATAAAAACATGTTAGTCGATTTCTAAGTAACTCATATATCTTAATTTTGTTGACAAGAAAAATATATTTAAATGCAGAAGAAGGACACTTTAATCACTTTCAGAAATTTTATTCTATATTTATACAATAACTACTCTGCCAGAAAGGCGGGCCTCGAGATTTCTTCTACATAGTCTTAATTTTCAAAATGTGTTCAGGTATCAGATATGTTCATCTTTCAATATAAATATTGCCTGAGCATTCCATAATAAAATTAAACATTAATAACATGTTCAAATATCTAAATTTCAACATGTTGCCATCAGTCCAGCTTTACAAAGTTTCTTTTGAACTTCCTGATAAGAGTAGAGTATGTCACTTTGAGAACGGACAGAGAGTGGCCATGCATAAACGATCCGCCCTGGGGGTTGCTGGAGAGGCTGAAGACAGGTGTTGATGTTCAGTCAGGGTTTTGCTTTGTGTCTCTGTTGTCTTAAACCCCCAGGTATAAAGCAAATGATTCTATCTATTTGTTAACTAGGTTCCAAGTTTCCGGATATATGAAAATAGCTCAATAAGTAATTTGACTCTCATTTAGAATCATTTCAACTCCATCACTGTATAAATATAAACTCGGAATTCTCAAGGAGTCAGAGGACCTCCTCAAAATTACAGACAAGTAACAGAATTTAGTTCTCACCCCCTGAAATCCAGGTATTTGGAGCAAATAATCATAAACATTCTCATACTGCTTCTCCCTCCACAATATTGGGAAAACAAGTTTTTTAACCTTAGAATAGTCAATCTCTGTATGGGGGGGATTATTTATATATATATGTATATATACTCTATAGGAATATGTACATATCCTTATCCATATATGTGTATATATACTATGTAACTATAGATATATATGTATATATAGTATTATATCTCTACAGTTACTTAGTATATATACATATATATGTACAGGAATATACATGTATGAGTATATATGTATAAGAATAAATATATACGTATGTATGTATTTTTACTAGAGAAGGCACCAATTAAACAAAGTTGAAGTAATATAAACCTTATGGAAGGAAACCTCAGCTTATTTAAATGTAAATGCCGTGTTAATAGCAAGGACTGCCAGAAGCCTCAGTGTGTTAGCTAATCTTGACCTCATAATGAGCCCTTTCCCCCTTGCTCTCTAAAGCATCCTGTTCAGTGGTTTTACATAAGCTGGAGTACATTACCATGCTCCAGTTTATATCATGTCTTTGAGATAACAGAAGGAGAAAGACCCAATATATATATAATAAGCTGTTCAGTCGCTGAGAAAGATAGCATATGGCAGTGGAAATGTAAGTGTTGCTTTGATTCTGGAAAGAGAAGTGAGAAGTACTCCTGAGTCAAATCTCAATGTCACCTGAATGAGATGATTTATTTTTATGCAACAGAATGAACTTTGTGTGGGCACAGATTTATGGCAAATACGCAAACACCTGCACAGATCTCATTAGGAGTTTGAAGAAACAACATTTTCCCATGACAGAAATGATTATAGGTGCAATAATAATAGTATTTTCATTTAATGAAAGTGGTTTTTCTTTTTTAATTCCTAAAAGCGCAAAGCATTTAGTAAAATTAATTAACTTGTTTTCAATGAACTTTTCAGCGAAAGAGGGAGATAGATGAATGACAGGTAAGCGCGAACTGATAGGGTTGAATGGTAAGAATAACAGAGCTCTAAGTAAACTAATTTTAACTTAAACAATCAAATAAAATTAATAGCCCTCTTTCAATATCACTTCAGAAGTTTTCTCTCTGCCATTTAGTTTTTCCTTTTTTCTTTTGTTTGAAGGTGAAAGGAACGGTATAAACCTATTTTCCCCCTCTATTTTAAAAGCCCCAAAAGCTTTAAATTTTTAAAGTTTAATTCTCCCATTTTCCCTCTATTTTTATCATGTTCCAAAATGGCAGAATATTGGAATGTATATTTTAAATATATGTAGCTTCTTTTCAGCACACCTACTTCTCTGCCCCAATTCCTAAACACCCTGGGCCAAAATTGTGCAAAGAGATTTATCCTTAATTATTATCTTTCTCAAAGCCCAGTATGAGGACAATACAGTATTGAGCTGTTGATTTGGCTCAAATCTGGGCCCTACCATCACGTCAAGGACAAGTTTTCAACCTCTGGGCCAGGTTTACCACATTAAAAAGAGGAAATATCTCCTCTGGTCATCCTTATCAGACTTCAGACACTCCCTTTTCCACATTTCTCTCCCCCAAATCTGCTCTTTCCTCAAGGCCCAGTTTAACTACCCTTGCCCACTAAAGTGTTAATGCCTAATGTTAATAACATTAATAATTAATAATAATACTGTTATATTTGTATTTTAAGAATGCATTAGAGCAGTCCTTATGAACTTTATCATTCCAGAAGCAGTGAGATATTGCTCAGTTAGTGAGGGTGGGATGAAATGGGGGAATGTCTTTTTTTTTTTCAGTTACAGTTGACATACAATATTATATTAGTTTCAGGTACACAACATAATGATTCGACATTTATATGCTTTACAAAGTTTTTTTTTAAGTTTATAAAGTAAAATTTGAAAGATACTCTCTGAGGCTGTTCTAGTACTCCTCAACTTGCTTTCAAGATTTAAATTCTTGATTGGAAACATTTTTTCCCTCCTGCCTTTCAACAGAAAGGGAGATAGTATCACATTTGTATGTTTTACAAAATCTTTTGTTCAGTTTTGTTTCATCTTAATGTTTTAAAATTATACATATGAACCTTTACTATCCCATAAATATCCACAAACCTGAATGGATCAGCAAAGTCAGTACATCACTTTCATTGCTACCATAGAAGAGATATGTCTGCCTACTGTAACTCAGAGAATGAGCACTCAACTCCACCAGGTAAAATTATTGCACCAGTGTCATGCACCAGGACCCAGCATATGTACCTACACTGGAAAGCCTGAAATGGATACTATCTTCATTCATGCAGAAGTACCAGAATTCATCATAACCTGGTCACAAGAATAACCCACAAACCACCTGGCCTTACTCACCTGTGGATATAAATGAAATCACCTTAACATTAAAAGTCAATACTCAATAATGCATCTGGTTTAGTTTCTGCCTACAAAGAAACTCAGTCATCTCCACTTCAAAGTCACCCCATTGCAAAGTCATCATTACAAAGGTGGAAAAAGGAGTGTCTGAAGTATTTCTGAGAAATACTAGGGGGCTTCCCATGTTCTCCCAGGCTTTATGTCATGGCCACTACATGGCGTCTACAATATCTGTTTTCCCTCATTTTTTGTTGATGTCTAGTGCCCGTAAAGCCATGGGGAGAAACTTCATCATTACTTCTGCTGACAGTGTCCTTCAGAACAATGCCCAAGCCCTTGTCAAAGATGCTTCCAATGGTACAGTCTTCAAGGTCCTCTGCAGTGTACATGCTATCTGTTTTGTTCTTCACCTTACATTCACTATTAATCATAGTGTTTGGGAGAAAGTGAACAAATCCAATGAATGAAATAGGATGATTCTCAAAATTACGTGCTTTTCCTAAACTACTTACATTTTTAAGATACTACAAAATACTCACTTAAACTTACTTGGTCTTTCACTACAGGTTATGGGACACACTAAGAATTTATTTTCCATTAGGGTAAGAAAGGTTAATTCACTAACCCTTGGTAAATGCAGTGATGCACAAAATCATTTATAACAGAGCACCAACACGATCATTTGGATGAATAAGTTTTGCTCACTGCATCTCTCATGGTCTATCGCACAAATATATGGATGTTCTTAGGCTTCTCTAAGTGACCTTGGAATCTTTCAACTTCTTTTGCACACATGTGGATACTGGCCTCACTCATCTTTGATTAGTGAATCTGTAGCTTTCCTGCACGTTTATTCATCTTAAATTTTACATTCTCATAAAAGTCTTTGTGACCTTTTCTGCACTTCCGATGCTCTCCCACAGCACTCTCTATTTGACAGTATCTTAGCACTCAGCACATGGTGCACCTGCTGGTTTCAAGGTGTGCATCTAAATTCTAGACACTAGACTATGTTTTTGGAGGGCAGTAAATGCTTCCTAATTTACCATTATATCCCCAGTGCCTTGAATGGAGCCTGGCAGATATTTAGTGTTCCACGAGTGTTGAGAGAGTGACCTACAGTACATCATGTAGAAAACATCTTAGATGTATTAAATATCTACAGGAAACTTAAGAAAGTTGAAGATTAATTTAATTAGCCATAAAGAACCTTATTGATTGAACCCTGTTCAATTAGAGAGAAGCTTGTTATTACCTCTGACTGGTCAATATAAAGTGAATTATACTCCGGAACCTGTTGGTTAACACTTATTTAAACAGCTATTTCAGCTCATTTAACATCTCAGCTATTTTCTAATATGTCTGATGTGATTCAGCTGAGTAGGTTTTATCTTATTCAATCACTATTGCTTTCCTCTTCTTAAGTCCTTAAAAATGTATTTATTGATCACATACGATGTGCCAGATATTCAAGATACCTGTAATACAACAGTGAGTAAGACATTCAAGGTCATTGCTCTCTTGGTAGTTACATTCATGTAGATGGAGGTAGACAGTAAATTAAAGAAACAAATAAATAAATAAGTAGATACACAAATAAATAAAGAAGAACATATCACATATGTTAAGTGCTATGGTGGACGTATATTAAGGTGTCATGTTAGCGAGACACCCAGGGACTTCAGTTTGGGCAATCAGTGAGGTATCAGCTGAAAACGTGACATTTATTTTAAGACTTGAATCACAAGAAGGAGTCAGCCATGGGAAGGAAGCTCTGGGGGAATAGCTTTCCTGCTAAGGAAGCGACTAATAAAACACCCTAAGGTAGGGCCCAGGTTGGCATGTTCCTAGAAAGAAAATGTCTTGCTTTTCCTCAATTCTCACATGTTTTAAACATGAGTGTGCTTGTCTCCTGCATTTAAATACCCATGGATAACCACAAAAATAATACAGAAATGGCCTCTTTTATAAAACAAAATTTTAAACTTTATGATTTAAATTTAAAAAAGAGTTTCTGAAAGGAAATTTTCACAAAAGGATGAGAGACTAGATAAGTGACCTCAAATATTACCCTATGGATGGCCCTCAGGGAGTTTTCACTTTGAGCCCTATTGCTGCAACACAGAGAGCGTCCAAGAGTTAATTGATTACCTTTAAAACTCCAGTCCAAGTTCAGACAAAATTTCTTTCTTTCTTTTTTTTTTTTTGATTGTCTTTAATATAGTGAAGACAGGCCGACACAAATATAAGTATTTCCAGAAGGCTGGTGGGCCTCTCCGAATTGGGCTGCCTCCAGCCAAAGTTTATTCCTCCCTGTTTCAAATTTGATCTAACTCTATCTATTGTCTCGTTACCAACAGATTAAAAACATTCCTCCTTTTACAAATTTTCGTATTTTCCAATTTGAAATTACCAGTCAGTGTCTTCATCTAAAACGAACGTAATCTGTCTGAGAGACAGACTTTATTCGGAACCGATAGGTAGGACTATACTAAAAGTCACAAGAACTTATTTCTATGCACTTTACAATGTCTGTGGGGTGTGCCATTGCCCAGTCAAAAGTTTCTTATAAGGGAATTAATGAAGTGTTTTCTCAGCTCTCCCTCCTAAAGGAGTCTAGCCTAAACACATTCTGAGTAGTCAAAGTGCCTTTTTATATGGTCTACTTTCAACCAAATAATTTGTTTGTATCTGTGGTTTACTAACTTATTTAGTCAAAACAATGAGATTGAATATAAGGATGAGCTATACTTGAGAAAGAACCATCCACCTTTATCAGTGTTAATTTTCCCAAACTAGTCAAAATTTGAATATAATTTGTGTAGAGAAACAGGAACAAAGAAAAGAGTAGCAGAGAAACAGAGGCTTCCAGTTTTGTAGAAACTTGAAATTAAGTAAAGATAAAATATGCCCGTAAATAAGCAATGAATACAAATGCAGGGAGAACACTTGGGAGTGGAAGCAGGGAAATAAAAAACAGAACCATAAGTTTTATCTTTTTCTTCTCCTTCTCCTTCCTGCTCTCCTTCTCTTTCTCTTCCTTTTATTTTTTTTTTCTCTCTTCACTTTCCTTTCTTTTTCTTCCTAAACAATTTAGTCCAAAAGTCATTAGGCAAGATAGAGCAAGGTCGATATTGGTAGAAGGAGGGAAGAAGATAGACCAGAATATCAGAGTTTGACAGCTATGGAAACCCACATAGAGGGCTGGCTAGTGCTGAGTGTCAGAGCCCAAGAGGCTGAAGAGGAGATCGGAGCAGGAGTGTGGCCCACTATGGGGTATGAGGGACTGAGAAAGGTAAAGAGAGATTGAGTGTAGGGTAGGATGGGTATGGTCTATAATTGGTTACGTACAGGGGAGTTAATCAATAAGTAAATATGTTAAGGTTGATGAGAGCAAAGTAGTCTCACTGTTGGAAATGGAGTTAAAATGATAGAAAACTAGAATAAATATTGTGGCTTTGGGTTGAAATTAGAAGCATTGGTGTGAACGTGTAATTTTCTAGATGATTAGATAGATAGATAGATAGATAGATAGATAGATAGATAGATAGATAGATAGATAGATGATAGGGTTTGTTGGAGAAATAGTTGATTCCAAGGCTGGGTCAGGGAAAATACAAGATGATTCCAGAGCATGTTTTTTCCAGAAAGTAGAAAAAGTAGAGAAATGCTCAGAGAAATATGGAATCTTATCAATAAGTCCCAGGAGCCAACTTGAATGGGTTTCTACTGGTCAAATATAGGACAATTTGAGCATCAACTAAATAATGATAATAATGGATTATAGCCCATTGGCTAAAATAGAAATCTATAACATAAATAAATAAAATACATCAAAAATCTGATGAGAAATAGGATGTGTACATGGTCTGAAACTACCTTCTTCTAAATGCTCATTAACTGTAGTGGAAGAAAGAATAACTTCACAGTAGAGAAGCTTGGCAGATACCACTTTGATCAAGTCACCATTTTTATCAAACTTAATGCCACTGGTATCACTAGAATGGTACAGATCAAAATTACAGAAATGAAAACATTTCTGTGGTATTTCTGTCAAAAATGCATAACCTGAATCTAATCATGAGGACACATCAGACAGACAAAATCAAATTGAGGGATGTTTTACAAAATAACAGGCCTGTAATCTTCAAAAGTGCCAAGGTCATAAAAGTTAAGGACAGACTGAAGAGCTGCTCCACACTGAAAAAAAACTAACAAGCCATGACAACTAAATACAGTATATGATACTGGACTGGAGCCTTTGGCTATAAAGGGTATTATTGTGACTACTGGTAAAACCATAATGGAGTCTGACAATTAGATGGTAGAATGTGTGAATGTTAATTTTTGATTATAGTGGTCAGATGTTGGCTTATGTAGAACAATGTCTTTGTCTGCAAGAAATACATACTAGAGTATTCAGGACTGATTGGGCATCATATTATCAACTTACTCTTTCAAAATTCAGGAGGAAAAGAAAAGATGTTTGCACTGTACTTGCAACTATTCTGTCAGCTTGAGATTCATTTGAAATAAGAAATTATAAATTAATGAAAAAAGACTGATGAAGCTAGATTCTCCTTTTTTTTTTTTTTTTCCACTGCCCCGATCTTTCTCCCTTCAAAGGATAGGAATGCCTAGAATTAGAAAATTGTTCTGTGAGTTTCAGAAAAGATACCAATCCATCAAACAGAGTGTTTGGTGATGAAGATATAGGTGCTATCTGGTTTGAGTTGTGATGCCAAACCTGTTCCTGCTCATCTTTACTGAGTTCTTAGCTTAAGTAAAAAATAAAGCTATCTTGCTTAATTACAGAAATAAATAAAAAAGAGAGCAAGGAGAAATAAAGATAGAAACAGGTCTTTGTTTAGCCAGGCATATATTTTTCCTTATCCAATCTTCTTAGCAGCCCAGTTTATTAAATATTATTATCACTACTAGGTCTTAAATCATGAAACTGGAGCTCACATTAGGGTTTTGGTAAAAGCCACACACAATAAGCTGAAAAACCAGCCCGGTTTGGTCTTTGGGTGGGCAGGGCTGGTTGGTAGGTATGAAGTATGTATTTATGAACATGAACTTCGATGAAGGTAATGGAAATCTCCCCAGCTCTGAGAGGACAGATAATACTTCATAAAGTGTGTCTAGATACATGCTGAAAGCGTGATTCCACCTTGCTATTTGAAGTGATATGCCTATACTGTTGATGAGATGGGAGAGAGGAACTTGGAGGAAAAACAAAAGAAGATAATGCAACAAATTAAAGGACACAGGTACCACACACTGGTAAATGATTTGCCAATCAAAATTTTTAAAGCTAAAAAATGTAGACTGACGGTGGACAAAAATAAGAAGTTGCTTCTTTTCATTTACCCAAAGTTAAAAAATCAATGTTTTTATTGGTCTCTAATTGCAAAACACCATGCTCCTGAGCAGAGTAAAACAAAAGAGGAAACTACAGTTTCTTTCAATTTTATCATCATTAAAATTGGTCAGTGAACCAGAGAATGCATGTAATTATAAGGTCTTAGAACCAAAATATCTTCCTTTCCAATGCGAAAATCAGTTTCCATCATCTATGGGGTAGGAGAGTCTAGGAGCGTGTGTGAGGATTAAGGCGCGTGCGCATGTACAAGGGTGTTTCAAGCTGACATCCCCACTGTATTAAATCTTACAGCAATGTCTAAATAAACAGTTATGAATGAATAAATAAATGAATTTAACTCAGAGTTCAGTATGTTTTCAGCTGAATGAAATTCAATCTACCCACTTTACTAGCAGCAAGTGCCTCAGCATGAATGTGGTCTTTGTATTTATCTATTTATAAGTACTTACTGACCATGTCTGACAAAACAGGTGCTATGCTGTTGTACCCCGGGAGGTTCTGTGAAATAGTTTTAGAATTCTTCAAAACTATGAAAAACCTATGAAGAATTAAAATTATGAAGAATTATATTAAGCGAGTCTCAACTATCACTACCTTTGAGTCAACAAATGCTGAAATTTTCATAAATTATGCTATGCTATAGTCTTTATAAATTAGAGAGCAAAGGGATAAATGTTTAGAGAGATATGGAGAAAAATATCAGCTATAGACAAGTTTATGGCATATTTTAGGCTATTTTGAATTCCATTTGTCCTAATCATTTTGCATGTCTTTCTAATAAAAGAGTCTAAAATTTCAATTTTAGAGGAAAGGTTAAAAATAACACCTTGCTTTTAAAAGTATGAATTTGAAATTAGTTAGCAAGTGGATTTATACTTTAGAATTTTCTTAGCTAAAACAACACTGGTGGTATGTGTGTTTCTATGTGTGTGTGTCTCTGTGTGCGTGTCTCTGTGTGTATGTGTGTATAACAGTTGCCATGGTAATCAAATAAGCAGCCCTAGGTTCTTTCACAGCTTTACTGTCATTCAGATTACATTGTTTCGCCATCATTTTTCAGCAATATACTTTAATGAAAGTGATATCATTATGTTTTGTTGCACACTAATAAAGATCCAACAGCTATTAATTCCCCAAGCATTTGTTTTTAATGATTATGAAGTTCATGTCAGAATATAAAATACCAGGATATTACCCTCATTGAGCCCTTTTGGGCAAGGGACTCACAGCTGCAGAGCAGTACATAATTGCATTTCTTAACTGCTAGTTCATAACTATTAACCTTTTGGCAAGGATCGCCAGAGCCGCCATGTAGTAAATCACCTTCTGGCCTCCTTGTATCAAACAGCTTTAAAAGAAGAGTCTTGGGCCATGGCAGCCTGGCATGAGCAGCCCAGCCCAGCCCAGCCACAAGATGCTTCTTCCTGCCTGACTCTTTTGACTAATTTTAAAATGAAGTGCTTGAACTCTTTAATCAGCATCACACCACATTGCAGAGCAACTCTAAAAATTGTGTTTCTATGGTAACGACGAAGACTTTTTCACAAGTCCTCATATTGCCTACATAACCTGTTTAATTACATAGGGACCATTAAATCCTGTGGTGTATGTCTGTGTGCATAATTAAAGTTATATACACACACACACACACACACACGCACGCACACACATATATTACTGCATAGAATTAATTGCCAAGCCTCACTATTTTAATAAAATTTTAAAATACATTTGTCTAGAAAAATCTTCAACATTTATGGAAAAAAAAAGCAAAAAACGAAAATCTTAATATTTATTTTGGGATCTCACTTTAATTGATTTATATAAACTAAAACTGATGTTTTCATTCTTCATAAAATTTATTCTGGAATGCATTTTGTCAGTATTCCTAGAAATATTAAATGATTTACTGGAAACATAAAGACGATTCTTCATAAAATTTATTCTGGAATGCATTTTGTCATTATTCCTAGAAATATTAAATGATTTACTGGAAACTTAAAGACGAATTATCCTTCCTTTCAATTCACCTGAATTTAAAACTAAATAAATCCATAAATAAGATGAGTAGGGCAAAGGACTGATAGATTAT
>NW_006494612.1:7442427-7472025 GCF_000325575.1 Pteropus alecto | reverse complement strand
AGCCTAGGCTAAGGAAGTCTGGTAGAGGTGGTAGAGATGCATGTGAAAAAGAGGAGGTGGAAATGCCAGTATTTGGTGACTGATTTGATCTGCACAATGAGTGAAAAGAGCAATTTTAGGTGACATTCAGGTTTTCTATTTGGTTATTGACTTCTTCAAAAAGAAATATTTGCAATTACTGCCTTCATTTTCTTATTCCTCAACTCACTTAATTCTGGATTCTACTTCCATCAGTCTACCAAAATAACTCACACTAAAAACACCTCTGATTTCAATGTTGTTAAATCTAAGGGATTCTCACTTCATAGTTGGGCTCATTCCACCACATTTATGTCCTTAGAGCATCCTCCACCCTAGGCATCTGTGATGCCATATTCTTCTGTTCTCCTTCTCTTCTTCCACCTCTCTTCTGAACATCAGTCTCATGTACCTTACTCCCTGTAGGACTCAGATTGCTTCAAGTTATCACAACTCAATGTATTGAGTTGAAATCTTAAATTCACCATCCTGCTCATCTGCCCTTCACTCCTAGTCCAAAACTACATTTTTCAGTGTTCCTCACTTCAGTAAATAGTTCCACAAACAACCTTAGTATTTCAAGCCTTAACACTTGTGTTTTCTTCATTGACTATTTTTTCTTCAAGTTCTGTAGTCAACCAATGACCATGTCCTTTGATTCTACCACCTAAAAATCTCTCCATTATCACTGTCATCACCCTAATCCAAACTACTATCATCTCTTTTAGTAACCCCCTGATTGCCTTTCTGAATTCACTCTTCTCCCTTTCCAATTTGTTCTGTAGGCAGCAGTGGGGTTTTTCAAATGCAAATCTGATTTTGTCACTTTGCTACTTAAAACATTTCACTGGTTCTCTATCATATTAATGATAAAGACCAAAACTAGTAACATGACTTGTGCCAACCTTGATTATCTTGCCCCTGCCAGCATCTCCATCCTTGCCTGGTATCACTTTCCCCCTAAGAATGTGGTGCTTAAGACTGCAAAAACAGAATATTTTTTATTATTGACTAATATGCAATATGTGGTCAGAGCAGTTTGCCAAGTCGAAGTCAAGGTCAATGACATTGGAGATGACAGCAATGTCATCTGTGTGGATATTAAATATACATGAGATGACAGCAGTATTAGTATAGAAATTAGTATAGAAAAACAGTAATTCCCCATGAATTATTTGTTGGTTCAGTTTTTTGATATGGTAAGTTCGTTGATAACAGAAACAAGGAAGATGAGGTAATAAACATATCCTGTGAGCTGACAGACCGAGTTCCATTCAAGGAAAAGAAAGTAATGGTTCAGTAACAATTAGTAAGAAGCTAAGATATGCCAGTGTTTATTAATATCCTCCATTCTAGGTGTGAGCCGGAGGACATAAAACATTACAGGAAGAGTTAAAAACTCTGGGCTCAAGATTTTATTTTTCCCCTCACTTTTCTTCTCGTGTTGGGCATTGAAGTATCTGACACTCAATATTCTTTTCAGTAAAATGGGAATTAGGCTAATTTACCTGATTACATCACAGAGATGCCATAAAAATTAAATGAGATAATGCGCATGAACGTTATGTACTTTAAAAATTCTATGACCTTGGGCAATTTATTTTTCCTCTCATTCTCATATAAAATGGACATACCACAGACAATTTCTAAAGGTTTATTGTCTCTAAATAATATTAATTTTTTATTATTCAGAAGTAATTTAAGAAGTATAAATTAGTTAATGCATTATCATCAAATGCCTAAGAGTCCTTCACCATTTACTTAAGCATACTAAAAAATGAATCAGTAAAACAGGACAAAATAGCCAATAATGCAACATGAGTGTGGGCTCCCCACTAATAGGCTTCAGAGCGTGTGTATACTGTTGCTAACAGGTGTACTTTTTAGGATCAGGCTATTTTTGCAGTCTATATCCTCTCCTGCATCAGTGAGAGTCCTAGATTCCAGTTTTCTATCACTTTCCCCACTGGGAAACCACAACTGTCCTGTAATCCAGCTGGCATTCTGGCCTAGGCAACATGCAGGAGACAATTAAGGTCACCCGTTCCATAACTAGTGTCGCAAAATACAGAGCTTATGATCCAAAGAAGGAATGAACACTAAGATAGCATCTGAAAAAAGACTAGCGAGCAATACATTGTCTGAAAATAAAGACTAGTCATGCATTTAAAGAGGCAACTCCAGGCTTGAATTACAAAGCAACTTGACAAACTTTGTGACTCTCAAACCCCAAAGCATATGCCTAATGCTCCAAGCAGGGAGTTCCCATTCTAAGTAATATAATCCACTTTTTTGTGTGTGTTCCCCTGGATCAAGATAAGTCCTTTACCAAGCATAAATCTTGTGTGTACATAAGTGCTGATTTAATGAATTATTATAATTGTTTTTTTTCTCAAAATAAAAATTCAGGTAAGAAATGTCTGTAAATTTAGTATATGTCAAAGCCTTTCTGATTCTTAGTTTTATGCTTATATTTTTTCTAGCAATAACACTCAACCCTTGACAAACGGAGAGCCACTCATTCATCTAGTATAGCTGCAAAAAAGCAACACAATAATGCTGTCTAAATAGACTTTCACTGACATGCTAAAATCATGTTCATGAGGTTTCCAAATCAAGAGATTACAACTGACTTTAATTATAGACTTTGTAAATGAGGTGATTGTTTCTTATACTTTATATTTCATGTTCAGCTATGTAAAATAAGTAACCAGTAACAATAAGGGTTTTAACACTATTTTAAGTAACAGAATAACAGATTGTTCTCTCTTCCATTCCAGATGTATCATATTTTCTACACAAATCTCTCCATGCAAAGATTATACAGTGATGGCTCTAAGATATTGGCATGTCCTGTTCAATTTAAGCTCTAGCAGTATGATGCAAATAATTTCTTCTTAATTCCTTTTCTAATCACCTAGCCAAAGAGAAAGAGGGTTATAGGATTAAAACCATTGCTGTCACATAAGATTAATATATCTACATGTAAATTAGATTCAGAACATAGATCTATCAAATGCTCTGGACTATAACAAAGAAAAATCTTCCCAGTGGTCAGATAACTGGACATCACCCAAAATAAGTTACGGAGAATATAGATGAAAACAAACCATTGTAACAGACCCTGATGGAGGAATAAGACCGTAGAAAAGCCATTAAAAATTATCTTATTTTGATATACTTGGAAATATGTTGAATATTAAACTATAATTAATTTTCAGAGCAGAGAAAGAATAAGAAAGTTTTGTTTAATTCATTTATTCAATAAATATTTATGATGCTTCTGCTACATGTGGGCACTGTTCCAGATCTTAGAGAAATTAGCATTAAACCAAACAGAAAAGCCCCCACCTTCACAGAGCTCATATTCTTTTGGAGGAATACAAATAATAAATAAATAACAATAGAGGATAAAATTCTTCTTCTGACCATGGTAAAGTAATAGGAAATTAATTTCTCATCTGAAACAATCACAAAATGTAAAAATATTTTTTGCAACAGCATTCAAGATACTGGACATCAGATAGTAAAGACAGTGACCTCTGAGATTAATTGAATTTTTTCATTGAATTTTTCTCTTAAGCAGTTGAAATATATGCATTCAATTTTCTCAGTTGTTACTCTCCATTCATTCAACAAATAATTAATGAGCATCTACTATTCTCCTGTCAATCTTCTAGATACTAATGACATAGCAATTGATGTAAGGAAGAGGGAGATAGATAAATGAGTAAATAAATGTATAGTGTTATAATAAATAGTAGACAGGATTGGTTGTCGATAGGAAGAATGTTTGCTCTTTTAAATAAGATGATCAGTGAGAGCTTTGCTAGGAAGGCAACTCTTGAGCAAAGATTTATATTATGTCAAAGAAAAAGCTATGCAAGTATCAGAGGGAAAACTTCATTAGCAATAGAAGTAAGGAAAAATGGTATGTGCATGGCACAAACTTTGAGAAATTTATTCATAATATAGGGTGTATGCTTCAGTGCAGAAGCAAGCAAACCCAACTAACTCGCAACTCCTCCAAATGTGAAAAAGTGGGTGTTGGGGAATTAAATGGAGGGATCTCAGACGAACCCTATGTAAAATCCCTTATTTGGCAAGGTAAAGGCAGGCAGTGGGGCAGGTAGCCAAAACAAACAAATTCAGTGCAACAGGGATTTCTTAAAGGCTAAAACAAATCAACAAAATGTATGGTGTGCCTTATTTCCAGAGCAGATGTCCCTCATGGAAAACCAATAGAAAATAGTCATAGAGGAAAAAAAGAAAGAAAAAAAAAACCTACCCTAGTATGATTTTCTTTCAGAACAGGTGGCCAGAGACAGAAATCGAAGCTTCTCAACCCATTGAAATAAGCAACAAAGAAAAATAACATTAAAAGAAAAGTAATTTGCTTATTGAGAGTCATGGTTACTTTGTTATATGAACCATAATTTCTTTATCCAATTGTCTGTTGATAGGCACTTAGGTTGCTTCCATATCTTGGCTATTGTAAATTATGCTGTCATGAATATTGGGGTGCATAGATCTTTACGAATTACTGTTTATGTTTTCTTTGGATAAATACCTAGAAGTGAGATTGCTGGGTCAAAAGATATATCCATTTAAACCACAATAACATACTACATCATACTCACAGGTGGCTACTATTAAAAAAAAAAGGGAAAAATAGAAAGTAAGTGTTGGCAAGAATGTGAAAAAAAAAATGGAACCCTTGTGCACTGTTGGCTGGAATGTAAAATGACAAAGATAAATACCATATGATTTCAGTTATATGTGGAATCTAAGGAACAAAAAGAACAAACTAATCAAAAACAGACTCACAAATATAGTGGACAATTTGGTGACGGACAGGGGAGGAGTGTTGGGGGCTGGGAGAATGGGGTGAAGGGTTAAAGAAGTACAAATTAGTAGTTGATAGTTGGTCATGGGGATGGGGAGCATGGCAGAAGAAATACAGTTAGCATTAATATGATGGCTAGGTGGAAGGCCAGGGGAGGGAGGGAGCAATTAGGGAATCGTTTTATGAACTATATAGATGTCTAATCAATGTACTGTATACTTGAAACTAATTTAAATAAATAAATTTTAAAAATATACTTTGTTGTAGACTAGGCCTTCTCACCCTTCCAAGAATGTCTTGAAAAGCTGCTCACGATACTTACCCATATGAAAAAAAAGTATTGGAAGCTACTAGAAAGCTACTGAGTCAGCTAGGACTTGAGGGTACATGGGTCTTGGAGAGAAGAGACCTTTATTGGAGAGAACTTCGCATTGTGCACCCTTTCTTCTCTGGTAATTTATAAGTAGCTAGATATTCTAAGAAGCTGATCAGAACGTGGCAGCTAAGAGTCTGAGAAGCTGAGCAGTACTACTAGAAGCTTCATGGAGCTGGGAAGACAAAAAATTAGATTTCAGAATACACAAAAAAGGAAGTGTACTGGTAAATATCCCAGGTATCTAATTAGGACATTGGAAGAAATATCTTGTAATAATAAGAATAACCTAGAAATTGACCAACCTTAACTGGAGACAGAAAACCACTTTCCAACCAGCTGAGTGCTATTCTGAATTAAAGTAATTATTCCTACTCTAATGGCCAACTAGGAACAAACTTTTTTGTCAATGAATATAATTTCAGCCAGAGTCTAAGAATATTTCTACAATTTTTCAACCACTAGAGCTGGCATTCAAAGAAAAATTACTATGAGTCAAGGTAAAATAAACAAAAGCCAAGAGAAAAAACAGAAAATAAAAATAGTCCCATAGGTGATCCAGATATTGGATTACAAGACATAAAACATGAATTCTAAAATAACTGTGATTAACATGTTCAACAAATAAATTACAAAATAAAGAATTTCACCAGGAATCAAAAATCTGTAAAAAAATTTCATGGAAATTTTAGAGCTGACAAATATAATTGAAGAACTCAATAGACAGATTCGGCAGCAAATTAGACATACCAGAAAAGAACAGAAGATTAGTGTACTGAAAGATTGGCCAATAGAAAATATTCAGACTAAAAGTCACAGAGAAGAAAAAAAAGAAGATGAAAAACGCGCACACAAAATAGCTAGACATGGTTCGTCAAGCTTTTTCTTTTTAGGCTTTGAGAGACATGTGGTCTCTGTCACAACTACTCACCTCTTCAGTTATAGCACAAAAGCAGCATAGACAATACATAAATAAATAGATGTGACTCTGTTCCAATAATCTTTATTTTAAAAACAGATTGTGAGCAAAATTTTACCCTAGAACTGTACTTTGTTGACTGCTGATACAGGACAGAGTAGAAAAGTCTAACATATATGTAATTGGAGTCTAAGAAATTGAGGATAGAGATGACAGAGAATCAATTTTTGGAGAGATGTTGACTAGGAATTTTCCAGAATCAGTAAAAGGCATCATGTCACAGATTTAGGAATACCTGCTGCTGGCTTACCACATAAAATCTGATAAACTGCAGGCAAAGAGAACATCTTAAAAGCAGTCATAAAAAAAATTAAAAAGACATATCATCTTTAAAGGAAAAACAATCATGCTGACAGCCATTTTCTCAATATAGAAAGTGGAAACCAGAAGACAATGAATAGGATCTCTAACATACTGAAAGAAAGTAACTCCTGGCCTAGAATTCTAGAACTAGCAAAAATAACCTTCAAAAGTAAAGGTGAAATAATGACATTGTCATACAAACAAAAACTAAGAGAAAGTATTACCAGCTAATCAACAGCATAAAAAATAAATAATAAAAAGAATCTCCAGGCAGAAAGAATTAATCCCAGGGATGAGGATAAATATTCTATAAAGAATAAGGTTAATTAAAAGATTAAATATATGTGTAAACCTAAATAAAAATGTGTAGTATAAAACAATGATAATAATTTATTGTGGAGATTATAATATATCTGGAAATAAAATACATGAAAATAGTAGCATGAAAGGTCAAAGAGGTATGAATTCTACATTTTCTGTATTGTTCAGAAATTGATCAAAGTATTTTTTATATTTTGCTATTTCTAGCAGGTTAAGGATGCACACAGTAAACTTTAGAGCAAGTATTAAAAGAAAATAAACGGAAATATAACTAAAAAGCTAATAGAAAGGAAAAATAGCATAAAAAAAGGACAAAGGAAGTCCAAGGAGGCAAATCACTCTATAGAATTAGGGTGAAGGTTAAATTACATAATGACAAGAACAAACTCAGAGACTCCAGAGGGAAGAGCAAAGAGAAGGATGAGGGCCTGAAAGAGCCTCTGAAGTAGTAGTGGAACAAGGCTGAAACAGAGGGTTGGAAGGAGAAATCAGGATGAAAATAGTCATAGAGTTGGGGCCATTGGAAAGGTAAGAGAGGAGAGGACAAAGGCAATGGGAAGTTGACAAGGGGAGAGGATATGATCCTCTATGTGAAAAGGAGAATCATCGAAGTATTAGAAAGGTAGATAAAATATATGTTTAGGAGGTTTTAACATGCAAAACTATCTTCTCAATCATAAAACACAAGAAATGAATGTACACCTTTAGACTTGTTAATATTTAAAGAGGAAAATATCATTTTAGTAGTAACATAACTTATTCACGAGAAAAAATCTAGCTGTCCAACCCACCTTTAAGTTATTTAAGTTTTGACATGTACCACAAACTTCATAAGTGACATGAAAATAGGCAGAAGAATGTTGAAAAAATTAATGATGATATAGGCTAGCAGGGAAAGATTGTCAACAATTGACAGCAAACATCATAATAAAAAAAAACGTAATGTATTTTGCTACTTTTTGATGTGACTAAGAGGGATTAACACGATGAATTTGAAAGTGTGGGAGGAAGCAGTGAAACGGAATTTGGGGCCAGGTGCATTTAAATTTCAATATCTGGAGTAAGAATTTTTTGTAATTTAATTTATCATCCAGACCAAACCATTGAAACTCTGAATTAGGCACCACCAATGATGATGTCTGTGTGACTAAAGAAACACCAAAAATATATGAAATGCCGATCTAATAAATCTGAAATTTCGCTTTCCTAATAGAACATTTGAGGTGAGAAACAGTGAGGATTTCTTGTCAAAATGGATCTATAGATTCAGACTTTCGTTTAATTTTTTTTGTTGTTGCTGTCATAGTGATGATGGATATAAAATAGGAATTCCAGACTCAAAAGATCTCCAGTGTCTAGAATAGAACAAAAACCTAAAATGATGAGCAGAACAGAAGGCAGATAGAGTAATGTACAAATGGAATAGAATAATGTGGCGGACTGGAGATGCTCTGTGAGATTAGCCTCCTTCAAGAAAAGACTTTTTTGAGTTGCTGCTAATGTTGCGCGCAGACAGCTTTCAATATGCATTCCTTCAGGGTTTGCCTCAGCAGAAGGCCACCTTTCCCCAGCACACTCTTCCCAGAGTGGCCCACATCCAAGGACTGATTGTGGAGTGAGCATAAAAGCCAGAGGTTTTCAGCCCAGCATAGAACAATTTTTAGTGCTTGGTATACCAGAGCCCTCTGCGAGGTTGCCTGAGTTTTTCCTAGCCCTGCATTGTAAGTTGACTTTTCATCTGCTCAATCCTGCTTCTTCCTCCTCCTTCCATAGGTGCTGATTCCTAATAAATATCCTGCTCATCAAACTCATCTCAGCATTATTTCTGGACCTCCCAACCTATGACATAATGAGCCAAAAACAATCCATACAGATAGGAATCTTGAAAAATGACTTAGGTCACACTGCAAACCAGCAGAGAAATATTCTGTTCAGTATACAGTTCTGGTCAATTGACTACATGGAAAAAAATAATATTTCTCACATTGTACACATTGCACACAATAATCTATTGATTCGTGAGCTAAATTTGAAAAAGCAAAACCTTAAAATTTTAGAAAACTGTACTGGAGAATATTTAAGACCTTGCATAAAAAAAACTTCTAACAAAAAAAAATAATAAATAAAGTTGAAAAAGAAACCACAGTTGGATATATACTGATGCACATATAATTGAGAAAGCTCAGAATCTGAAATTTATAAATAACTTCTACAAATTATTAAGAAAAGGCAATTAAACAAATGATTAAAGGCTATGAATAGTCAATTCACAAGATGAGAAACTCAAATTGGTAATGACCACTTAGAAAGATGCTCAAATCCATTAGCAACAGAGGAAGAAAGTTAAAACAAAATATTAATTTTCTCCTACAAATTTAGTAAAAATTTAAATATATGACATGACAGCATCTAATGCTGGAGCAATTGGATATCATATATACTGCTGGTGGCATTGTCATTATTAACCTTTGGAGAATGACTTCCAATAATTCCCCATCAAACTACATTCTCTACTGATACTCTCCCACATTTTCACAAGAGATCCATAGTAGACTATTCATTTACCATTATTTAGAAAGAAAAGAAGACAGGAAAATTAGAAACCATCTACATGTCAATCAATAGGAAATGGATAGCTATATTTGGCATGTTCACAAAGGAGTATTATATGGTAATGAATATTCATAAAATAAGATCACATATCATCAAGAAAAGGATCTTGAAAATAATGTGAAGAGAAAAAAGGTCCATTAATATCTGTAGAGTATAATACTATTTATTTAGTTAGTTTAAAAATTATCCAAGCAATAATCATATTGTTTACGGATATACATAGATATGTAGTATAAAGATATAATGTAGGTAATAAACACCAAGTTCAGAGTGGAGGTTACTTCTGAGCAGGGAGGGAAGTAAGTGGGATCAGAGAAAGGTAAAGAGTGGCTTCAACCATATGAAAATGGTTTATTTTTATTCTTTTAAAATCTAAAACCAATGCCATTTCTTCTATGCTAAGTGCAGTGCTGGTATGTACTTTTTAATATTAAGCTTTATGGCCAAAAAAAAAAGACTTTAGAAACCTAGGTTGAAGGTTTAATGACTGTCAGGTTATTCTCAAGAGTTTTGTTTCTTTTTAACAACAACAACAAAAATCCCTAAAAAAAGTGAAGAAAATAGGTATAATAGTTATGACCTAGTTTAAAATTGATTGGAATATTCCTAACAGTTCTGAGGTCAGACTATGATGAGTTATACACTATCTTTACTTTCCCACAGTCCATGCCTATGACTCTAGACTCTTGAGTCTCTCCAACGATAGTCTTAATCAGCTTTATGTATTAAGAATATCCTACTTTGGCCTGAGTATTATATCTAAAAGAATATTCTGTGTGTTTTCAAACCTGGGAAACTTTGGACTGTACTGACTTTGGTTAGTGGAACTTATTAGACCAACTAATCAGCAAAGGCTGGAACAACTGGATGTTTGAATATTGGGAAACAGCATACTGACGTTGAGAATACTGCTTAAAATATAATATTATACTCCTTTGCATATTATTTCTGCGGATTCAGTCTTCATTTAAATTCCAAACTCTTTTCTTATTTTTCTTAAAATAAATGATATCTACCAATAACCTGGTATTAAAACAGAGCAAGATAAAATGTTGGGTATGTTTACAATTCTCTAATTAATTCCTTAAATATACTCAATATTACAAATGCCCTTTCACTTCTTGATAAATTGTTCAACAAATAAGAACCCTTAGGACATATTCTTAGATAAATTATATTTTTGGTTTAAAATAAAACATTTCTGCTTCCTTGATGGCATTCTATAAAAATATAGCAAACATTTACTCAGACAAATCTTTTAGTTTATTTATTTTGAACTACATTTTTTTCTTTTCATTACATAAAAAAAGAATAAAAAACAGAATATAAGTAAAAAAGTTATTCATAACTATTCTACTCCAACAAATCAAACATTTGTTAACAAACTGTCATTAATGTTTTGTCTTCTATTCTATTACATGAGCATAATTACAGATAGCATGATGCACACATAATCAAAAATAAAACCGTCAGGCACTATTGCATAAAGTAATTTGTCAGCCTAGACAGCCCAACCTAGTGTCCCAATATTTGACTTTAATTGTCTGTTTGCTCCAACTCAATCCAAATGTTTTCTATGAGCCCAAGATATGATCACAGTGTTCACCAAAATCCAAGTTTTCGTCTCCTTTATGGACTAAAACTCTCATTCTTGCCAGTGGATGTGGGTGAGAATGATGTGTGTCTCTTCTGGACCAAGGTAGTAAAACACAGCTGTGCTTTCTCTGCATGCATTTTCTCATCTCCTGCTGGCCCAATGAGGAGGATTCAGTGAAGAGCTCTGAGGGATTTAAGAGGCTGGAGAGGCAAGCAGCCTGTGTCCCTGAATGATTATGACCAATATCAGCCTATGACATGAACTAAAAGTAAATCTTTATTTTGTCAAGAGAATTAGATTGTATGGTTTCCTTGAGTAACAGCTAGCATTATTTGCCCTAGTACAATCTTAAAAAATAAAATAACTTGCTCTTTTAATTTTTTTGAATAAAGTGAACAGAAAGAATTAATGGAAAGTATTATATTCATAGGAGGCCTTTTATAATCACCTACTCACCCACACCTGGCACTCCTTTCTATATTTACCCCAAAGCATATATCACCATCCAATATAGCATGAATATAAATTACCTACTTATTATCTGCATGTCCCCATTAGAATGCAATTCTATGAGAGAAGGGACTTTTCTCTGTTTTTTTTTTTTTTCTTCACAGCTTTATTCTCAGAACCTATAACAGTACCTACCATGTCATAGTTGCTTAATAATTACTGGTTGAATAGCTGTTGAAATAGTTTCAATTCAGGAATTGTTAAATATCTAATCCCCATTCAATAATCAACCTCTAAATTAAGTTAAATCATCTTTCCCTCAGCAAAGGTTTTTGTAGGTAGAAGTTCTTCTTCTCTTTCTCCACTTTCCATCCTTCTGCCCCACTTAACTAACCAAGTCCCCCTGCCCCAATTTTGAGTTTGAAACAGACTTTGAGGAAGAGACTGGGCACGTGTTGAGGTCAGAGCAGGATTTTTCTAAGTTGACTGTTCTTATATGGCTTCAAGCACTCTGAGTCAAGAAAATACATAAAGCTGATTCCTTATATATGTTCTTTGAATTCTTCAAAGACACCTGGGAATATTCAGCTGTGCTTCCCATGGTACAGGTGATGCATTTTCCTCTGTGTGTGTGTTCATTCCTCATCCTCTCCTGCTTTAGTGGTTTATTCTGAGCATATGCTCCATCATTCTCTCAGATAGTTTCTTTGAAAAGAATTGAAAACATCATACGGCAG
Organism: Pteropus alecto; assembly: GCF_000325575.1. Lineage (NCBI taxonomy): Eukaryota > Metazoa > Chordata > Mammalia > Chiroptera > Pteropodidae > Pteropus > Pteropus alecto. The sequence goes on along the minus strand of NW_006494612.1, from coordinate 7,459,788 downwards.
ATCTGTCTGTCTCCATTTAGTCCACAGGAAATATCCTTGGCATCGATGGACATCAAGAGAGCTATACAATCTTATCCTAATAGCAAGCTCTTTTACTCGTCATTAAAGCAGCTAGCCAGCTATCTCTCCTCTTTTTAGAATTCTCACTCTCGTGAGACAACAAATCCTCTGAGTGGCTCTTTTGGAGTCCCTCAACTTGACTTGAGAAGAATGTAGAACTTCTTTCCCTCCCGCTAACGGTAGGGACAGGGGGAGGGTTTTGATGGAAGCACAGTTTTGTCCAAAGAAATTCTCTTCACAGTCTCGCCTAAATGTCCAAAATTAAACTCCTTATACTTTTTATACTGGAAGAGGGAGTATAAAAATTATATAACCCAGTTTTTGGTTACATGTTTCTAAAATTTTTATAAAATGGCCTATCTCGCAACTCACTTTCCTGTGTGACTTTATTGTATCTTAGTGACTCAACTGAAACTTCAAAATTTATATCCTTATATAAATTTATATAATTATGTACATAACTCTCTCTACATTTTTGTTTCTATTCATATTTCTATTGGTTATCTACTGCTATACAATAAACCCATACAGGTACCATAAAACATTATTATTATTATCTGTCTCTCATGGTACTGGAAGTGACCTCAGCTATGCAATTCTGTCTCATACAGTGATTGGGACTGAAATTTTCTGAAGAGCTTCCCACTCACATGTCTGGTAGCTGAGCTAAGAATACTCAAAAGCTTGAGGCAGGAATAACTAGAACTCATTGGGCATCTCTTCCTATGTCTATGTAGTCTCTCCACAGGGTCTCTCCAGAGACCAGCATGGGGGCTTCAAAATAGCCAGACATCTTTCTTGGCAGCTCAGAGTTCCTAAAGTAGCAAGAAATAAAGATAGGTGGAATTTTTATCACCTTATATGTCCTATCCTCAGAAATCACACAGTGTCATTTGTGCTGTATTCTATTAGTCCTAAACTTAAACAGGTTCACAAGAAGGGAATATAGCTTCTAACTCTTGGTGGAGAAGTGGCAAGGTTCTGGAAGAGCAGTGAGAATAGAAATATTGTTGGAATTTGTATTAGGGTTCTCCAGAGAAACAGAATCAATAGAATAGCTATATCTATAGCTATAACTATATACAAAGAGATTTATTATAAGGAATTGGCTCATATCATTATGGAGGCTGACGAATTCCAAGATTTGGGACCCAAGAGAGAGACCTTAGCTAGAGATCCAAGGGATCCGATAGTGCAGTTTTAGTCCAAGAGCCTGCAGGCTTAAAACCCAGAAAGAGCTGATGATTCAGTTCAAGCCTAAAGACAGGAAAATAAAACAATAACCCAGCTCAAAGCAGTTAGGCCAAAGAAGTTCTTTCTTATTCCACCTCTTCTGTTCTGTTCAGGTATTCAACTGACTTGGTGAGGCCCACCCATATTAGGGAGAGCAATCTGCTTTACTCAGCCTACTGATTAAAACGTCAATCTTATCCAGAAACATCCCACAGATACATCCAGAATAATGTTTGACCAAATGTCTGGCCATCTTGATGCCCAGTCAAGTTGACACATGAAATTAAGCATCACAAAGTATTTTTTAAAAAATACAATCTGCCACAATGCATATATCTAACTACAAATAAAAGGCAGAATAAGTCAAATTCAATCTCTTTCCTCAGTATGAAAATGATGATATATTTTTCTAGGAATATCTGAGAGACGTATCTGTGTGCTAGTCTGACCCAAATTCTCATTGTTTATCATACTTCTTGTATTTTGGTCCCCTTTCTTGTGCCTATTGATTTCTGCTTCCTTGCCTCAGAATTTCTGTGCTTCCTGCTAAAAATTCTCATCAGATCTGTCTGCAGTTATTCAGTGTTCAGATTTTGAGTATAAAGCCTCCACCAATTATCCCAAAAGTTCTACTCTTCATTAGCATTGCACAAAATCTTCGCAACTCTAGAACTTAGGGAAACTTTTTACTGAGTTCTAACAAATGCCTGGAGCAGGCTTCACTTGCCAGCAACTGCTGTTCTCCCTTGTATAATGGCTAAGTAAATGGGTTTGGAATCACACAGTCCTGGCTTCAAATGCTGGCTCTCCTGCTTACAATTTGCATCACTTTAGGAAATAAAATTAATCACTATGAGATTAGTTTTCTCACCTAAAAAAACGAAGGAGTTAAGACCTTACGAATTTGCGGTGACAGCAAATAAGATAATGAATATTAAATATTTAGCACAGAGCAGAATCTCAAGCATTGTCAAATATTATTGTTATTTTTGTGGTTATTGTTGTTACTTATTTCTGTTGCACCAGTTCTAGAAGAGTGTTTATATAGTCCACTTTAACTTTGGCAAGAAGCAAATGGTTTCCAGCCAGGGGACTCACTAAATAAGCCCACGGCATGCTGGTTTCTGAGACACCCTGGCATGAGTAAGAGATGGTATGCATCTCCTTGGCCTATGAAACCAGCCAAAAGTTTACTCTTTAACAATTATTTATTACATGTTAGGAAGAAGAAAATAGAAATAATATTAATTAAAAACAGATATGTGTCTACATTGTTAGAAACTTTACAGTTTAACTTAACCCATCTGAGCCTCTGTTTCCTTACCTCTGAAATGAAAATGAGAATGATACAAATAGTGTTGCTGTAACAATTAAATAATATAATGGATTAAAAATACTCACAGTGCCTGAGTAAATAATTGTGATAGATCATGAGATGTCATTAAGATAGAAGTATTTTATTTGTATATCTATATAATTTCCTGCATGATATTTATCATAAGACTTTTTATTATGCTTGAGAAAATTACAAAGAAATGAAAGTTCATCTTTCAAATCTGAGTGAGCTTGAGGAACTAGTCAGAAGAGTAAGTTAACAAAGTCATAGTGCCCGTAAGGCATAGAGCTTTGACTCAAATCCAAGTTTGTCTGTGCTCTTTTTAATACACTGCTTCCTCTAGTATATCCACATAGGATAATTATTCATAATTTTAAGTGGTCATTGTATTAGTCAATGAGCAGTTCAAATACTTTTAGTCTCAAGTTTCTTTTAAACTGTTAAAAATTACTGAGCATCTAGTGCTCAGATCTTGATTTCTCCAATAAAAGAAACTAGGTATCCTTGGAGAAATGGTTGATTCTAGGACTAAGGCAAGAAATATACAAGATGAGCCTGGAACATCTTGTCATGTTAGAAAGTAAAAGAGTGATAAACAAACAAACAAATAAATAAATCCACATTGATAGAAGTATGTTCTAGGTGCATAAGAGCCAAATGAAAGATTACTCAATGACTAAGTTGGAACAATTTGAGCAACAAAATAAATAAAATAGAAAGAAATTATAACTCAGCATATAAAATAAGTATCCATGAGTCATACTGACATAAAAAAACAAACAGATAAATGGAGAAGAGACAAATCTGTGCAGAATTCCAAATCACTTATATAGATACTGTACTTTTAATGAAGGGAGCCCTGAAGTGTGAGCTGCATATATTGACTTTCTTCCAAAGAGTATGGTATAGAAAGTCAGGGGAGAGGGGGATAACTTTACATGGGAGAAACATGACAAATACTACATCAGCCAGGTAAACAAGATCAACATCAAAGGTAATAAATCACATTGGTAATAAGTACCTTGATATGATGTGATGAAATGACACCATCACTGTGTTCTTTGACCCAAAAACATCTGATCCCAGTCTATATATGGAAAAACACTAGGAAATTTTCAATAGATTTTTCAGAATATACTACCAGTACTCTTCAAACTCCCATGGTCACCAAAATCCAGGAAAGTCTGAGAAACTGTTACAGTCAAAAGGAGCCTAATGAGACATGAAAAGTAAATGTAATGTGGTATCCTGGGTAGAATCCTAGAACAAAACAAAAGAAATCAAAACAAACAAAACACAGCTCATTAGGTTAAAAAAAACTAAAAAAATCTGAATAAAGTATGAACTGTACTTAGCAATAATGTATCAATATTGGTTCATTAATTGTGACAAATGTACTTTACTAATGTAAGATGTTAATAATAAAAGAAACTGGTGCAGAGTATATGGAAACTTTATACTATATTCTCAGTTTTTCTGTAAATCAAAAACTGTTCTAAAAGATAAATCAATTAACAAAAAATCTAAAGCAAAATGGAAGACATTAGAACTGAGTAGTTGGCATAAACCTCTTTGCTATATTATTTCTGTACTCATAAGTATATTTTAAATATTTTCTAACAAATATATTTTTAAGAAATAGAATATTTTTTAACAGAAAATCCCAAAAGGAAGCTAATATACTAAAAGACAGTTGATTAAAAGAAAACAGCTCTTAGATTCACAAATACTTACAATAGGAATTATTAGAAATTTGATTGTTATTCTTCAAATAAAAAAATCAATAAAATTTTATAATACAAAAAAGTATTGAGTATCTCAAAGACTTTTTGTGTGAGTTATATCTACTAGTAATTACCTTATTATAAATTAAAACTGGAAGTTTTAAAATGCAAGAAAACACAATTTCCATTTGTCATCCAAACTGTGGTGTTATCACACATCATTATTGTCTCTGTAAAATTTCACTGTACACTCACAAAAGAACAAAGTGAAAAAAGAAAATGAACCTTGAAGTCTTGGGACAAAGCCTTATGAGTCATGATGTATTTTTTATTTTATAGACTGTTATATTAGTTTGCTAATATTTTGGGTTTGGGTTTTTGACATTACTAGAAATGCTGTAATAATCATCTTTATACATAAATTCAAATATGTAGATACTTTTATTTCTATTTAATAATTTTCAGAAAGTGAGCTAAATGATATACACATTTTGAATGTCAATAGGTTCTCTGATTGCTATCTCAAAAGATTATGGCAATTCATTCTATCCTCAGTCTATGACAGTGTTTTCCCACAATCTTAACAACACCGAATGTTATCAATATTTTTTATTAATATTTCTATTAAAGAAAATAATATCAGGAACCTCTAGTTTTGACATAAATAATGTTAATGAATACTTTAAGACAATGTGTAAACATATGCTTAGAGCTGTTATAACTATGAAATAAAAATCAAAATTACAAATTAAACATGTAATACAGTTAAAACACTAATTCAATATGACAAATGATATCGATGTGCTAAAATAGATAGTAGAAATTAGAATATTAGAGAAATGTAGCCTCAGGTCTGTTTCTACATTTAATGTTTCCTTGTTTTCACTTCAATTATACTAAAATAGAGAATAAATGCCTATTTACATTAGCATGCTTTACAAAATAGCATTCAAAACATCAAGGTTTGATTGCTGGTACATGATAATCAGACTCCACACTTAACTAAAATTTATAGTAAGCCATTCAAAAAAGCAAGTTTTATTGTAGCACCACTTAATAACTCTTTAAAATTCTCATGTTAAGATAAGGTTGTTGTGTGGCTCCATGGAAATCTGCATTAAATATTTCTAACTTGTACTTTCTTGATTATGTACCTTTATTTTCTTATTTATTCAATTGTTTATTTTCTGATCCTTTTTCTCACTTCTACAATACAATATAAACTTCATGTTTATTGCTGTATCCCTTCACCTAACCCCAACCCTGGCCAAATAAATAATTCAATAAATTAATGTGCAATTTAATTATTGCCAAAATTAGGTGCAGAAATGACTTTCATTGTTTATTTACCACTGCACTTAGAAGTGATATATTATGTGATATGTATGCAAACAAGGTTCATAAAATGAATTTTTTTCAAAATATGGTTATTCTACCTACACGTTCAATGCTTATAACAAATCTCACTGGCAAATTTAATCTTAGACAAATATAAATAGGAAAACTGAAATTGCATAGCAGTACTCCATTGTAAGGGAATTATTTAAATGACTGAGAATTAAGTTATATTAAGATTTTTTTAGATAAACATTTAAATAAAAGCCAAAAATATTAAATCTCAAAAACAATATATTTAAGAATTCCTTGGAAGTCATTTAGCCCCTTTGGGAAATACTAATGTGCCATACATATGCATGTTGCCATTTGGTCCTTGTTGGGGAAAATTTTTTCCTCCAGGAAATTTATAGATTCCATATTCAGAAGCAATTACATTAAGGACTGGGGAGAGAGTTCCTGGTGTCAAATTAATCTAAGTTATTATGTATGGTACAACTCAGGTGGAGACAAGGGACAACAGTGATAACCCTAAAGTTCATAGCTACACATAAAACATCAAGGTAAAGTTAGTCTCACATACCTGCTACAGGGAATCAAAATCCTAAAGGAAGATTTTTTGATACAGAGATTAAAGGTAGGTGGCTTCAGGAGATTTTAATTTTTTTTCACATCTGTGAAGGTTAAATTTCTTGACCTGTGAAAGATGGTTAGACTTGATACACCTTCAAAGCCCATCCTAATTTTATAGACTTTATACATAACTGAGGGTCTTTACAGACAAACTCTAAGAACTGCCAGTTGTCCAATCATAAATTATTTTGCTACACAAAGAGTGTGATAAAAGTCTCAAAGTTATGCACAAAACATAAAAATATTTATTATGTATTCATTTTATTTGAATACTTATAGAGAGTATATTTCTTATGTTTTACAAGTTACCTTAAGCAAAATTTTAATTAATTTCTCTAAGAATTCTAAATAGATTTTTATAATGTCATTACTAACACAACCTATTTCTTATGGAAGACAGTTTACTTTATATTACTTTTATACTTAAACAATGGAAATAAGTCTAAACTCCAATTCATTTAATAAAATTATTTTTAATTTTTCTATAGATTTTTTTAAAGAGAACATCCCTGCTGACAACTTTAAAATAATATCTGATTTCTGTAAGCTGGCTCTTATTTATAAAATATTCTAATAACCCAATTTTTATGGCACTTCTATTAAATATACATTCTTTACTTATCATTGTCAGCTAACCAAATAAAACTATTAACAATCAATGGCTATTTATTAGAGAACATGAATTTTAAACTATTGTGTGATCACTGATGCAATAATATTCAACTCTGTTTCTGCCTTTTGCACTTCAAATGGCTGCAGGTACACGTTTTCCATGTCAAAAATTAGAATACCTGATCCAAAACGAACATTTGCATTTCTTAAGTTTACAAAAAGAAGTCTTGGAAATGGTGAAATTTTAACAATTTCTGGAACAGTTTAATGTTTTTAGGTTAACAAGATAAAATGTTATATTAAGTTAAAGACCATGCCTGGCATGTTTCCCACTATATCCTCAAGACATATATATTATAAGTTCTCAATCTATTTTAAAATAACAAGTTGATGAATAAATGAATGAATGGCAGTGATAATAAGAAAAAAGAGAGAGTACTGAGGCTCAGGAACTACATGGCTTCCAGGAATCATCTCTGGAATGCAGAGATACAATTTTAATGGATCGCAAAGGCAAAAATAGTACCCTGTATCTAGCCAACTAAAAATGGGGCCTGAGTCATGGTAGGGAATTCACAGATACCCAGCCTGGCTTCATCAGAAATTTCTCAGGAACAGCCACAGACCTCATCAGCTGAAGTGGCTCATCTGCAGATCGAGCCACGTAGCTCCGAGAACAGTGGTAGAATTGATGTTAACAGTTAATTCAAGAGGAAAGAGTAACATGGAGAGAGGAAAAGGGAATTAACATAAAGACGATTTTGTTTTTATTAAAAGAGATTTCATTCCTTGTTCTAGATAGAATGCATTTACAAAAGAATTTTAGAAGGCATCAAAAAGGGATCATCTTATTCTATTTAAACATTTCTCACTGAGTAATGAGTGTTCTGTAATGATGACTCATTTGGAAAACATCAACGTGCTCCCTTGCCTTTCCCCTCTCACTTCTCTTTGCCCAACAGGGAGCTCAAGGAGATCCAAGGGAGGCAGAAAGAAGATGTCAGGGTGTTTCTTCTCTTAGCTCCATCCCTGTAAGGTCTCCTTGAGCTGTCAGTATCCCTTGACCAATTATCCCTGCTCCACTCGATGGTCCCTTTACAGGGTTAAGTCATCCCTTTTTGTTCCTAATGCTGGATTGTAATTATTCCTCACTAGACTCTGTAAATAAAAAACTTTGTAAAAACTTTTCTTAAATTATCCTGTTTCAAGTGGGCTTTTGCTTTCTTATTCGTACCAGATTGATAGAGCAACCCATTTCTTTTTTCTGACTTCAGCCAAGTTGTATTTCTACCTGAGCAGTTCCATCTCTTCTCCATTTCTTCCATGTCTAATTTCTAGGAGAAGACCCAGAGTCCTCGTTGCCTGCATGCCAATGGAAGTCTCAAAATAGGAGCTATCACTTAGGTCACAGATTTCTTAAGTTATATTGAGATCAGAAAGTGTAGGTTTGAACACTTTCTTGGTTTGGAAACAAAAACACCTGCTGAGAAGACTCACTTTCTTTTCAAAAGTACATATTTTATTTTTTAAAACTGAGCCAAAATCTGTCTTCTTGGAGCTTCTATACATTGGCCTCAGACTTAACCCTTTGAGACTGTAGAAAATCCACAGATTACATTCACATATCCTCTTAATTATCAGAAGAAAATTAGCATTTGTTGAGGGCTTACTAATTGCCATATGCTACTCAGGGCTCTTACTCTCCATTTTTCGTTGAGCCTAGGAGTGTTGATGAGGAGACACTGGCTAAGTCACGTTCTCTGTGTGTATTCCAGAAGTCAGAACAATGGTAGAATTGATGGTAATAACTAATTCAATAGCCTCGTTTATAGTTGGCTAGTCACAGGGCGTCAGAACATAGATCCTATAGATAATGGGTTCTCTGCTTTCAAATCATATGCTTCTTCCCTGAAGCCATACTGTTTCTACTCAAATATATAAAAATAATGATCTTGCACCCCAACCTATTTTTTTCTTCTGTAGGTTAAAAGTATATAGTTTTTAAATCATTCTTGTGTAACATCGTTCTTAGCCACTCTTGCATTTGGCCACTAGGTGATCTACATGGTCACTTACAAAAACATAAACTCCCCTTTAATTTTTGTGTCCAGAATTGACTGCAGTTTACCTAGGACCACCACTCTTTTGTCTTACGTATTACCCTCTGAGTATGCTGCCTAAGAGCACCTGCACTTTGAAATTCCCATCATGCTTTTAACTCGTGATAAAGAAAACCTCCAATTCTCTCCTATACTTACCACAATTCATAATTTTCCAAATGAAGTTTGAACCTGAAACGCCAAACAACATATTGTTTTTTCTGTTAGTATTCCCTGTAACAGTCCACCTGTCCTTCTAGCCTTCCGAGATGTCTCTACATTCTGAGTCTAAATACTATTAACATCCAAAGCCAAGCAGCCTTCTGGTCATCTGAATGCATTGTCATATTCAAATAAACATCAACATGACCCAAAGAGCCTTGAAAGACAAGCATTATATAGAAATACTTCTCTAAAATTATTACTAAAAACATCTTCCTTTCCCCCAAATATTACACCATGGCAAGTACTAAAAGTAACATCAGCGATACCTTAAGAACTCGCCCCTGACACACAGATCTCTGTGATTCACTTCAGACAGTGTCCTGATTGTTTCCACAAAGTTTTTTACCTACTGACCCTCCAAAGCCCATCACCTGCTCTGTGACCTTGACTTCATCCCACTTTAGCTGCTTTTCTCATCGTGGTAGTTCCCTGGAATTCTGAGGAACAAATTCCCTTTCTTTCTATCCAGCATGATCCTAAATACAGCGATTCTCTTATTTTGCCTCTTCTCATGTGTAAATTTGATGAGGATGTCATTTATATCTTTATCCAAGACAGAGCTAAAAGTCTTTGTCTAGTTATTTACACCCTACGTCACTCAAAAAAAAAAAAAAAGCTTAAGAGAAGTTTAACCTTACAATAATATCTATCCATTGGTAATAAGTATATAAAGTCAAGACTATATAAAGAAAAGGAAGCAATTAGAGCTTATGTAATTATAGTCTGTAAATGTTACACTTGGCGCTAAGCGTTCCGGCAGCAAAAGCAAACAAGAGAAAGATTCTAAACACTATAATTTCTAATATCTGACAAAGAAAACATATCAATTCTTTAGGAGAAATAAACATTTTCCTTACAGAGTGAGGCTTAATAAAAGTATTCTTTGTGACAGCCAAATGGATTTCAAGCTCCTTAAAAATGGGGACTATTTTTAGTGCCCTCCTCTATACCCATCTTCCCTTGGCTTCTGCTGTGCTGAAGAAAGTATTCTGGAAGTAATATGCGTTGTTTGACATGAACACTGGGAAGTGGCTTTTTGCCATGTGTGCTATAAACACGGGAAGAAGTAGTTATAGTTGATAGATACCGCAGCTGTAAAAGAAGTAAACGTGTTGACTAGGTCTGTGAGATATTCCAGAGAGGCCAAGCTGATAGGAGAAACATGAATCAGTTCCAGATATAGGAAAAAGAAGAGTAAAAAGAGAAAGGTACAAAGATGGAGTGAGCACAGAAGGAAATTCAATTCTGCCAAGTTTGGGGAACAGCAGAAGTTATACAGGGCAAAAGTAAGTTGAATTATAATGCCTTAAATGGTTATGCATGGTCAGCAATCATTGGTTTGTTGCTAGCTCCTATTTAAAGAGTTAATTTGACCCAGTTACCATGGTGTTTGACTTTGTCCATCTTCCCACACTGACTTGAAATCCTTTTTTTCCTGAAAGCTATGATGTTGAGTGAACAACACATCCTTGTGGGGTACTCATTGGATTTTAATGAGCATCTGGGCAGACCCTGGGAGAGAACTGTGTTCTCACAGCGCAAAGGCAGGCTTGATGCTTTCAGCTGTTGGCACCGCTCACAGTAGATAGTGTTCTCAGGAAAAAGAGTGTTAGTAAACCTCCATTTGTGTGTGTGTGGCTGAAGAGAATTGGCTGCAAAAGAGAAGTTCAATTCTCTTGTTTCTGAAAGCAGTAAAGAGGATTCCAAATGACTTCCTCTAATGTGTTTGGTAAGTTGCCCTCAAAGACTATTGTTTGAACATCTTAAAATCCCCCTGGTGTCTATAATTACAAATAATCTATGTAATATCTGCAAAGATGAGTTTGTTAACAAATTTTACCACTGACCATAGTTGAGACTAATACCCTGAGAAATTCTGAAAGAAGAGGGTGAAGAATGGGAAGTTTCAATGAGAGTTGATGTAAGGTATCTATATCATAACTATCCAGAAAAATTCCTTTGTCTACCCCATCGTGCAGCAGTGGAGATGCTGATGGTGTCCATGGTGCTTTCCCGGTAAGAGAAGAATCAAACAGAGCTAGAGGTAACTACAGGAAGGGAATATCTCATTATGTAACTTCATATATTCTATTCTCCTCACCCAGAACATCTTTTCCTTCTTACCCCATTCTCTGTTTTATTAAACTCTACTCTTCTCTCAAAATCCAACTCATTTCGTATTTCTTCCATAAAGCTTTACCTAGACATTTTAGGCATAATTTGTCCCATTCTTGTACTAAGTCCTATGCATTCCCAAAACTTTTTTTAAATCATACCTCAGTTGAATGCCTTACACCTTCTATTCTTCTACTTAACAATCTTCCCCCTATCAGATCGTGAAAACTTTTATAGTAAAGACTGCTTCACTTTTTATCTCCATTCCTAGCACAGTGCCTGATATTGCTGAATGATGAGTGAGTGAGTGAGTGAATGAGTGAGTGAGTGAGTGAGTGAATGAATGAATGAAAGGCAGGACAAAGAAGGACAAAGCAAATAAAGCCAAAGAAATTAAACAAAAGAGGAAGGAGGAATAAACAGTGTAGGCTGAAGGTATGTTAGTCTGGAGAACTGGACCAAGTTAAGAAAAGGCAGAAAGAGGAAGAATAAATAATACGATAATACATATTAAAGGACAATCAGTCTATATCATAAACAAACAAACAAACAAAAGCAAGGAGAATAGAAAAATTTTCTAAAAGCCTCAAAATGGAGAGACACTGGGCTAAGGCAAGGAAGAGTCTGAAATATCAGAAGACCTAGTTCCTAATAGGGAGCCAAACTGGAAACTCACAAGATAGAGTGCTGGACTCAGATCCTAAACTTCTGTTTTTCCAAGAACTATTCTGATGAAGACTCTGGCAGAGGAATTGCAGTTTGTGGCAGTTTGAGGAGTTAACCCAGACATTTAAAGGAAAATGAGATCTATACTAGGAAACGGTTACTTCCAAGGACTCCAGATGAGATGTGCATCAAATCTCAATCCTGTGCCTACATTGCTTTAAGTTAAGGATTGAGTTGCCAACAAGGGTGTTGTTTCGTTCATAAGTATTGGCCTGCCACAGTGGAGTTTACCCAGCTCTGAAAGTTGCATTCCATACTGTGGCCCTGCTCTACGTGGGAGTCCTCTAAATTCTTGGGGTGAATAATATTATCTCATTTTATGTTAATTTTCCATCAGATTGCAATTTTCTCAGGGAAAGAAAATACGAGTATGCTTCTGGAATCACTCCTGACATGAAACTGATAAGCCATTTCTCAAAAATTGATTGGTGCAACATTTACGCTACTAGTTTTGTTATTGGTCTAATTTGATTATGTAAGTTAGCATTCAGTGTCTAGATTTCAGCCCTTTGAGACCTCTTTTCCTCATTGCTTAGTCTTTGTCCCTAATTAGCTCACACTCCAATTGAGGAATTATCCTAAAAGTTTGTGCCTATATTATTATCATCACTTTCTCTCAAGCTTTTTATGTTGTCAATTCTATAGAGTCCCATTTTTCCCCCCCTCAGAGACTTCCTTCCCATGGCCTCCATTCTTTTCCAATATTGAATGCTAACCCTCAAGGCTGCCATATACTAATCATATTGCTTCTTTTGTTTTGTTGCTCTCTGGTGCAGAACTTGTCTCTTGAGTCATCCTTTTGCTTAATTGGCATCATTATTTTGTTAATGTGCATCCTCAAGAGATTTCCGAAGAAAAAATATTTGGCTTATTCATTTTCTTAATTTAATAATGGCTTTACTTTGCCTTGAATGGTTCTGTTGAAGATTCTAGGTGGGAAATGATTCGTCTCCAGTCTTTAAAGTCATCATTTCATTGTTTTCTACTACCCTATGGTGTAAGTGACAAGTCTTAGACCAGTCTGATTGTTATCCGTTTGTAGCTTAACTGCTTTTTCCTCCCTAAATTTTAGAAAATATCTTATTTTTGTCCTTAGTGTTTAGAAATTTCATATCGATGTATCTAGGTATGAGTCCTTTTCTGTTTATCCTGCTCAGTAGTGCAGAGGCCTTTTTAACTGTTATAGTGTGTCTCTTCACTCTGAGAAATGTCTTTGCATTGTTTCCTCTCTCTGTTTTCTTCATTGTCCTTTTACTCCTACTATTCAGATATGGAACAGTGAATTGAGATTTTACGTCTTCTGTAACTTCTTTTAGTACTACATTCTAGTTGGTTTCCCAAATGTTACTTTCCATTTTTCTCTTTTTTTTTTAATTTTGACAAGCATATTTTTAAATTTCCAATATAATCTCACTCTCTAAAATTTCTTTTTCATAGTATCTTGTTCTTTTTTTTGTAGATATAAAATCCTCTCAAAAATCTCTGCTTCTATTAATCAGGATGTGTGTATGTTAGTGTGTTTCTTTTTCAGTTCTTTTTTATTGCTTGAATTTTCTATTTCTATTGGAAGCCATCTTTTTCCAGGTTGTTTAGCTTCACTTTTTCTTTTATACTTCACAGTTTCCTTGAAGGTTGGATGGAACTTAGTTAAATACATACATATAATTAAATCTATAATTACATATTACATATAAATAAATATATTAAATTATATCTATAATTTATATTTCATATTATATATGTGTGTATATATAATACATAACATATAATATATGATATGTAATAAATAATATGATGAATGACCAGGAGCTCTTTGAGTACTGGAAGAATTTGTCAGTGGGGAAGAGTCCACTTTAAGATGAAGTGGTAGGGAGCTACTTTCAACACTACAAGGATCCTGACTACCAGAATAAAAAGGACCTGGGATACACCCAAGCTAGCTTTCCTCTTTCTCTTCTTTGGTTTTTACCTGGGCTAAATTCAATGAGTTCAGGCGATTCTTGTAAGGAAATGAGGAAGGGGATTAGTGTGGTTGTTTCTTCTCTATATAGACCTTTAACTAATTTTCCTACTTTCAGCCCAATTTATTACTCTTCTCCTCCTAAATAATGGGAGTTCTTTCTGCAGTTTAACAGGCATATTGGCTTCCCCTTCTCCTCTAACGCACAAAATTGCAGCTTTCTCCACTTTTCTTCAACAGTTAAATTTTTTTCATGCTTTTTCCGCTTCGTAAATTTGTTAAAATTTCTTTCTGCTAAAGGCTCCACATTTTTCTCTTTTATGGCATTTTTTTATTCTTTATTATACTTTTAATAGAATTTCAGGAGGAAAAGGCAATAAATGCATGCTTAATCTGCCATTTAAACTAGAAGTCACCAGCTATAGTTTTGTCAACTCAGTCCCCTTTTCTGGAAGCAGTATCCATGTCTTCTGGGAAACTCCATTCTCCCTCTCCACCAAAATGTTCCTCTGGGAGGCGACTAAATTAATTTTATCATTCAATAAATATTTATTAACTATTTGCTATGTGATAGCACTGAATTCGATGCTGGAAATTAATTAATAAACAAACAAACAAAAATCCCTCCCCTCACAGAACTTACATTCTAGTGAGAGAAGACAGGCAATAAATGGACTAATAAATAAATACATAGTGTATCAGAGGATATCAGTACTATGGAAAACACAAGCTGAGTAAGCAAGAAAGGGGTTGGAAGAGGCAAGCAAATAGCCATCCAAGAGAATGGTGTTCCAGGGAGAGGGAACAGGACATGGGAGGTCGTTATGAAGACTTGTTTTTTTACTCTGAGATGAGAAGTCTGTTGGAGAGTTTTGTGGAGAGGAAAGACAAAACCAGATTTATGTTTTAAAGAGATCAATTTGACTTTGTTGTTAAGAATAAACTATAAGAGGGCAAAGGCTGAAACGGAGACATCTAGGAGACTATTACAATTATTTAGGTGAAAATGACAATTTCTTTTTACGTTAGAGTGATATCAATGTAGAAAATAAGTAGTTAGATTCTAATAATTTGAAGTTCTGTTTATGGATTTGATGAAGAATATGGGAGAAAAAGAAAAAAGAATGATTCCAAGACTTTTTGACATGAAGAACAGGAAAGGTGGAGTGGCCTTAGTTTAACTGAAAAGGAAAAGAATGTGAGAAAAGCAAGAAGTTCAAGAAGTACAAAGAGGAAGAAAGGTGATTGAAGAATTCCATTTTAGACATTTTGAGTTGGGAATATGTATTAGATATCCAACTGAAGATAGAAAATTGAGAGAAGTATAGGGAAGGAAAAAGTCTAGGGTAGAGATGGAAATTTTGAAAATGCAGCATATGGATTGTATACTAACAATAATGGGGTCCTTAATGAGACCACCATGGAAGTGAGTTTAGGTAAAGCAGAGAAGAATACTGAGCTCTGGGCACTAGTGTCAATAGGTCAGAGAAATGTGGAGAAACAAACAGTAGAGACTGACCACAAGTATCCAGAAAAATAAACAGAGGACAGAGGTAGAATAGTGTCCAGGAAGCCAAAACCCAGATGAGTTTCAAAAAGGAGGAAATGATCAACTCTGCTTCTAATAAACCAAGTTAGTTGTTACATGACCCTACCTCCTGGTCAGTACTGATAGTTCTGTGGGTGGTATCTGACCCAAAGTGGGCCAATAAGTAGTCCCTTCTTCCCCTCCTTTTAATTTTCTTTGTTATTTGTTTGGCTTAGATGGGAAAAAAAAGAATTAGTGCAAATCTCTAGCTTAGGCTTAAGAGATAACATTCAAATGCTTTCATTGTCCATGTTTCCATCATCTTGAGAGAGGAGCATGAAGCCAAAGAGAAGTGGAGATGAGTGACAGAGAGCATCCAGACATTATCTGAGATCCTCATGAGATTTTTCCCTTCTAACCTTGGTATGTTTCTACCTCTGGGTTACATGAGGTACCCAAACTGGTTTATAATACATTTCCCTTTGCTCAATCAGGCTTGGGCTGTATTTGTGTCATTTAAAATCAAGAGAGCCCTGATTTAAAAAACAGTATTTCAGCTATCATTTGTCTCAACTATATAATTTTTAACCACTAGAAAATATTTTAAATAGTTAAGTGAAGAAGAACCTCAAAAATAGTAAAAAGAATATATATGTCTTTTCCCTAAAATGTGGAACATGAAATTGTAAAAGCAAATTTTCAGAGAATTACAGCCCTTTCTAAGACGCAGTATAGATAAGTTATAATTAAATACAGTTGGGGGCTCCATATTTGGTTTAATTCTGGGTTAATAAAAACCCAATTTTTCAGCTTCCAATATTATGTAAAACATAATGTGTGCTTAAAAAGAACAGAATTTTGCTACAAAATTGAGGTATATTCATCGAATATACCAAGAAACCTATAAATAGTAGCTGTCCATGTTGGCCGCTTGTTTTAAAAATATATAATTCATTGCTTTTTTTCAAAAAACTGTATTCGTAAGTTACCTATAAGAGCAGCGAAATGGTATTCTTCAGTTGCTGTGGCAACAGCAGAATGAGTAAAGCAACATGAAAGTTAAATACTTAAGCTTCATCAAGAGCCAACAAGAGTGAAGGGGGAAGGGGATTTCATTTATATTCTGATGCACATACCAGCTAAGTGATGATTTCTGCTAACGTTTGGTTCCTTCAGGCTACTTATTTATGAACTTCATAAGTTACTATAAGAAAAAAACCCTAAAGCTTAATTGTTTGCTACCTAGAACCTGAGTAAATCTATACCTATATCTATCTGTGTATCTGTCTGCCTACCTGTCTGTCGGTCTGCCTGCCTGTCTGTCTGTCTATATTTTCTGTCTTTTCATCTTCATATGGAAAAAAGACCCAGTATCTATATATTAATAGCCCCTCTGTGTCTGTCTTTTCTGTTATAAACTGGGGATAATACATACTCCACAAGGTAGTTATAAAGGTTAAAATTGTTAATACATAGAAAGCACTAAGAATGGTGTCTGTGACATAGTCACTGCTATATAAATATTAAATGCTTTGTCAATAGCAAATCAGACCATACTCATTCAAAATGTCAGCCTAAAGTACAGAAAAAAGGTTAGAGGGGAGAGCTGGCTATGTGTAGCCTGACACTGAGAAAAGAAGACACTGCCAACCACTGTGAGCTTCTGGGGTTACTGTGTATAAAACAACAGATATGTATGAAACACAGGTCATATCTACAGTACTATATTGTGCTGTAGAGAAAGTAGAAAGATGTATGTGATATGTCAAATATCT
>NW_006494612.1:7413979-7441179 GCF_000325575.1 Pteropus alecto | reverse complement strand
TTTTAATTCGTAGCCATCATTGCTATTACTAGATTTCCTCTGACTTAAGACATTATCAATTGCAAGACACATTATTATTTTATGCATTATCAAGAAAAAACAAAATGATGCCAAGTAAATATGCCATCGTTTATAATATGCATCCCAATTTCAGAGCTGTTAACGTGTAAACAACATGCGTCTAAAATAATAATAATAATAATAATAATAATAATTAATATCATATAGAATTTATCAAATGCCACACGTTTAATTCTATATGTGTATTACTCTTTAACCTCTCCAAACATTTGCTCCCTTCTATGTAAGAGGCTCATTGATCTGTGCCTCCGGTAGACATATGACATGCTTAAGCCAGTGGAACGTGAGAAAAGTGGCTGTGTGCCAGCTCTGAGCAGAAGCTTCCAGGGGAATCCTGATTCAGCTAGAGCACTTACTCATTTCCCATTTCCAGACAGGACTGGTTCCTTCAATCTGGATGCCAGAATGGAAAAACGCATGGACCAGATCCATGGCAGCTGACTCACAGCTGCTAACATGTAGCCTGAGCAAAAAATAAATGTTTTTTAGAAGCCACTGAAACTTGAGAGAGGATAGGTTGTTTACTATGCAATTGTTACATGTAGATACAAGTCATTCTCATTTTACATACTGTCTCACTCCCAAAAGAAAATATAAGGATATTTTTTGAGAGGTAGCATGTCAGTAAACACTTTGGGTGCTGATGTAACATAGGAGATATAGTGCTTTAGTGCCTTGGAGAAGAGACCCTGACACCACTTAGGGGATGAAATAATAGGGGATGAAGTCCTGGATTCTAGCAGTGACAGAAGAAGGGAAAGAAGGGAAGAAAAGAGATTAATATGAATATAAGAATGACTTTGATGTTCCAGAACAAATAATAGGAATCAATTTAATTTAAAATAATCTTTAGAGCAAAAAAATGTGTTAAGTATATTTTTAAAATATTATTAGATCTCTTCCCTAATTAAAGTTGATGCTGTGCCATTACATCCCAATTGTGGAATTTATATAGCTTTCGATCTATTTTGAATTCAATTCTCTGCTGATGTTTTCACCAACTCATTAATTCTTACTCTTCAAAGGGAGTTGTAGCCTATCAAAACTGGGATGAAAATCAGGTCTGTTAAAGAAGATCACATGTTTTATCTTAAACTTAATCCATTAGAAAATTTATTTCAAGCCACAGAATTGAAACCCTTTTCAAGACGTGGAGGGTGATCCAAACGTGTGTTTAGAAAAAAAATCTTTGCATTTCGGCCTGAAGCCAACCCAAAAGATGATGCTAGTGAGATCTGGGACTCAAGGAGAGACTGAAAACTGAAGGTGGAAGGAAAGGGAAACACAGCATCTTCTTACAATAATGGCTTCATGGTTCATTATTTTGTAGGAGGTGTTGCAAAAGTCCAGATGTACCCAGCTTCGAGCACAAATGCTAAGTAATTCCAAAGTTAATTAGACATCCCGTTAGCATGTAAGGATTTTCTTTACACTGTTCTGTTGCCCGGGACATTTCCCCCTCAGGAATTTGTGTGGCTCCCTCCCTTCCCTCATGTCTTATTGAAACTTAACAGTAAGACCTTCCCCACCCAAGCCCTGGCTTTCATTTTCAATCTTTCTTATCTTACTATCATTTTATATTCTCCTAGAGCTATCACAGCCTGGCATATTATATTTTTGCTTTTTTATTTATTGTCTGCTACCCATGAATGTCAAATTTATTAGTCAGATACTTGGTTTCATTCATTTGTTGTGTTACCAAGTACCTAAAATAGTGCCAGGCATTTGGTGGGCACTTAAATATTTGTTGAAAAAGTGAGGAAAAATATCCACAAACCAAAAACTATAAGCTTGAGAATAATTCTAGAGAAAAAAAAATGCCTTACTATACGCAAAAACAAGACAAACAAACAAACAAAAAATTTAAGTTTCAACAATGTAAAGGGCATTATGCTAGATATAAGGAATCTAAAATGTACTGATATTATTTTTTATTCAAATTCTGTTAATGTGTTTCATAATTTCAAGTCTACTTTCAGTTCTACAGTTTTTTTATAGACGAGCGATCCTGATTAGTTTTTATGCATTTATTCATTTTTTGCCACATTCAGTTGAACTCAAACTAATTCTTCTCATGTTCTCTATCATGTCTGAACCCTTATTCTGTAAAAAGTTTGTCTGAAAACATGAACATTAAAATAAGATACTCTTTTGTATTCTGTATCATCACCCCTTTAGTAGAATTATAAGAATTTTCTGAATTTTCAAAAATTGTTTTTAGTTTGAAATAAGTAAAATTTCTGCAGCTAATAATTTGTGCTAAAAATGTAAAAGATATGATTCTGTTTTTAGGATGAGTCTATGCTATAATTAAACTGATCTACAGAATCGGTGAATTTTAAAATCTGGTAAAATAAAGTTTTTTACTAAATTTACCATCTCTTATCTCAAAACTGCTCTTTCTCTTCTGTATCAATTCTCATCCACCCATTCAGCACATTGCCTAATTAAGGCCATTCTAGATGCCTTACCTTCAGTAGCCCTTCCTACAAGCCATAAGGTCCCCAAACCTGGTCAGTGTTTCCTCTTCATCATCCCCGCCCCCAACACATATACACCTGTCCCTCTCTCCCTATCCCTACTTCCAAGATGTTAATTCACACACCAGGCCATTTCTCACCTGGATTACTGCCACAGTCTCCTGACTGGCATCACGCTCTGGTCTTGCTGTCCACAGATACAAACCCTTCTCAACTCTAGAGCCAGTTGATTTTTCTAAAAACCCAACCCTCATGATATGTCATCTACTTGCTTCAAATTCTTCAACAGTTTTACATGCTTTTAGAGACAAAGTTTGCACTGTTTGGTTTCCTGTAAAAGGTCTTGATTCCTATTGAGGTTTCTAACTCTAACAAGTATCAACAAGTATGATGCCTTCACATTCTCATTTTTAAGTCTGCTCATAAAGAATGGTTGGTGTGTTCTGATTCAAGTACATGTTTTTCTTGTTAACTCTTATTCACCTCACTTCCTTCAGGGCAATTATTTACATGCTCCTGTCTGTCTTCCTATGGTATCATGTAAAACTCAATCATGGTGTTTATGGCAGGAAGAGCTGAGGCCTTTACTTGGTTAGAAACCACAGTTAGTCCTTGTTTAGCCACCAACTATGTTATGTTTGCTGAAATAGGCACGCTGAGAGGAAGAGTAAGATTGCTTAAGACAAAAAAAAAATAAAAAGAGGAAAAAACAGCATTTAGAGATTGGAGAGAGGAGATAGAAAGAAGGTATTCTTAAGAAGCTAATGGTCAAATAAGAAAAATACCAGATATTTAAAGGTGATTTACAAAAAGTTTACTTTGTGAGAATAATGAACTCACCATCACCTCACAAAAATCCTTCATCCATAGTATTCTCTTATATTTTAGGTGGTGTTTTTAAAATATTTTATTCGATACATTGTGTGTATATATGCATGGGTGTATGTGCTCTGAGGAACTGCTAGGACCATTTAAAAGTGGTGCCTGAGACTCAGCCCCCTGTGTAGAATTTCTAGCAAGCAAGGTCTAAGAGGTGGGATAAGCATATTCTAAGATGAGCGATACCCCCAGTTTTGCTTCTAGTGAGGAAGGGCAGATCCTAAAGGGAATCTGGAATTTGGCAGTCAGCTTTGGTGCCTCACAGGCTCTAGAACAAATGGCCAATTTGGTGTAAAGATGAAATCGTAGCAAATCAGAGGCCATCCACATGGATACTACTCCCGTGGTCACTGGTCTAATTAGCTACATCACCACATGTATCAGTAAGCAACTTCAATTCAGGGCCAGTGTTACAATGACTTGATATCCAAGAGTTCAGAACAAATAAATGTTTGTTGAATGACCAAAGTATATAACCTGGCCTGGAATCTATTAGTAATATCAGACCCACATTATGAAGAAGGGAATTTCATTAATATTTAAGACTATAAAAGCTTCACCTAAGAATGACAAGTCTAATCACTGGGGCCCTATTCACAGGCTCAAGGTTTATAAAATGTAACTATTTTAGTTAAATACCCCGACGGAAAAAGTATAGGTTTCTTTAAATTTCATGGTGGAACCAATGCCTGGATTCTTAACGGGAAAGGCCTTGTTTGTTGCCTCTTTTAAAATTCTAAAATGATTATCAAGTGTTCTTTATTTACATAGGTCCCTGAATGGGGATGGTGGGGGTTAATGCTGAAAAAGAAAAGAAATTACATGACGCCCGTGTGAGTTAGTACCCATTTCAAACACAGAAAAAAAGAATTGCTATGAAATCACTTTGACATTGAGAACCAAGGTCCAATTTCAGAGCTGGGATTTAATGTCAAGCTCTTGATTTCTATTTCTTGGTTCAATCCAAGAATCAAGTTTATCTGCACTTGATTATCACTGTTAACTTAAGTATTACATCACACTTCAGGTCTTATGAGAGGACGCTCTTAAAACTATATTCCCTTTCCAGTATCCTAATAATTATTATTTTTTTTTTATTTCTGATGACATTTGACTCATCTATCCCATTCTAAAGCCTCCAAGCAATTTTACAACTAATCTAATTTTGCTATTTCTTGCATTAAAAAGTTAATATATAGATGTTAAACATATTAAATTTGATTTGTAAAAAATACGCTTTTTAACTTAGGTTTTCCCCACTGCCTGAAAAATAGCATTTATTGGACCAAGGTACTTTAATATATGTTAATTCCAATTATCAGAACAACACTCTTGAAAATAATTATCATTATACCTATTTTACAAGTAGAGTAACTGAGGCTTACAGAATCTAAGAAACTTGTGTAGATAAACACTGATAAATTTGTAGCTATGCTGGATTTGAACTGCCATCTCTCTAATTCCAAAGTTTCTACTATTTCTCCCAAATTATTCTACAAGGTAAATCTGGCAGTAAGGAAATATACACGAATTATAAATCTATACTAGTATTTTCAAAACTTCAGTTATCTATATTTCTACATGATTTTTTGTCTTATCAGCATGTAAGTGGTATTTGATTATACTTTTCTATAAATGAAATTACCTCTAACACATTTGTTTTAAAAAGAAACTTTATTACTATGTAACTGAAAAATCACTATTACTTGTTATAAGTAGAAGATAACTATCCAAATAAATAAGATAAAAATAAAATAATCTTATCAAGTAAGAATTTAAAATTAAAGTATAAAATAAACAAAATGCATCTAATTTTAAAACAATTCAAAATAAGTTCCTCAATCATAAGAATAAAATAATTTAAGATTAGTCAGTAATGAAAGAATAATTGATATTCAGTTTGAGACAAAAATAAGGTTTTATATCAATATGACAATTCCATTTTTAGTTTTGTTGTTACTTATCATTGAGAATTTTATCTCATGTGTGTATTCTAAAATGGTAGGTGTTTAAATGATTTTTCTGCTGGGGTTGGACAATGAGAAATCATTCTAACTAAGATGGTGAAAACAAAACTGCTTCTTAGTCACTCATTAGAAACTTTGTCAGGTGTTTCTTAGTACCTCTTAATAGTGTATAACTATATCTTTTAGCATAGTGCCTGTTTTAGGTAACTTTATAATCAAGTCATTAAGAAATAATCACAGGAATTCAACTTATCTTGATCAAGATGGTTATTCCACTGATTCAGTTTTGTTGAGGAGGAATTTTCCACTCAAATGGCTAACCTTGAAATCAGCTCTTTGTTCTGTTTCTGTAGACATGCTTGTCACATAGGCTGAAGGGCAGGGTGACCTCAAGATCAATCGAAGACTCACCCTCCCCTTTTCTTGTTCTGTCTAGATAACAGATGTACTCCCTTTGCTTGTTCGGGAATAAGCCCTATAAAAGTAAGGTTACCCCTGAGCTTTAGAGTGCTAGCTCTTCTGGGACTGCCAGCATAATAAACCTGAGTTCTCCAACTCTCCAAGTGGTGCTTGATTTCTCGCCATGCAACACTTCTATTATTGAAATCACATCTTCCATGGTAATTATTGATATAATCTCACCTTTTTAAAAGTTAATATTTGCTTTTTCAAATAAACAAATAAATCTCAAGGTGTTATCATTTGCAAAGGAAGACACTGATATCATAGGATCTCACATATAATTTTTCGTGGTGCTCATTGTGTGTTTCAAAATTACACTTGAGTTTTGATTGGTTTATACTAGAATTTGAGAGTATCCACAAACATAATGGAATATGTTCACTCTTTCACCACTTAATAAACATTTCAAATAATTTTCATCATATTTGTCAGAAATTTTACTTTTCATTTGGTGTTGTATGACAGTAAATAAGATTCAGGATGGTTCATTTGTTTTGTCTTCACATCCATCCGAAAGCATGTGGCTGATATTTCTCCATTCATCAATAGTTCTAACATTTTCATCACAAATTTTACCTTCTCTAAACTTAAAAATGTCCTCTCTATAATGGATAATAAAAACCTATCATAGAGCTCTAATTAAAGATTATGTATATTAATACATTCTTCCCACACCCAATAATTTTCAACATATAGAAATAAGGTTTTAATGAGCTACAGAGATGTAAAACTGGGTGTGTCTGGTTGTGTATACACAAAAAAGCACAGAAAGCCATTCTGCAGAGACAGTTTGGGAAATAAACTAGTTTTCCAGAGAAAAATAGACAAGTGACCATAGAGTCCCAGTGGAAAAACGTTTAAGACAATAAATGCTTGAGATGCTCACAACTCTGTAGTTTCTAGTTCTTTTCTTTCCTGATCCTTGATAGCACTTTCTGCTAAGAGATAGTTTAATTTTCTAACAATAAATTCTCCATTTTTGCTTAAAGAAGCTCAAGCAGATCATTATTTGTAATTGACTGAACCTCTTCTAAGATAATTTCTGGCTAACCTGTGTATGCTTAGGGTAACTAAATGGCCATAAATACCCAATCCAAAATTAATTGTGTTTTCGTATACTCAAAGTTTATGAAGCTTTTTAAGAATTGTTGATATTACTATTTTCAATAAGTAATATTTTGATAAAACAATAGTCCCCTCCCAAAAAACAAAAACAAAAACTAAAGGCTAAGTAAAGAATATTTTTCAATGTTTTATTGGATTTGAGGCTGAATCAGAATTGGAAAAACTGATATATAAAATGAATATAGCCGAAAGGGTTACTAAAGTGTCTAGGGAGAATGTGGCCTACAGGAATCTCAAGAATCCTCTGATAATTTTGAAAGATTGATGTAGATTTACTGCATAAAAATTCTAACTTCACAGGAAAATTGAAAGCCAGAAACATCAATTTTTATAATCAATGCAAGATTTTATCATAAGTTTCTTCAGGTCCTGGCAGACTTCACAACTGCCTGTGGCCATGCGTCCCTCTGCCTGTCCAAGAAATTGGGGTAGATGTGCACCATATGTTCAGTTCGTTATAAAGTCAGGCCTACAAGTCTATTTTGAAAGCACATCATTAACCACAAGATACATTTTTTTAAAATCACAGCATATGTCCTAATACAAGGAAGGAATTCTAAAATAATGGAGTGTACAATGTCTTGGCTTAATTTCAGCAAAATCAAAGAAAATACAACTAGCAAAAAAACTAATTGTATTAATATGTAAGTGCAGAAACTAGTGTCCACTTTTATTCTCAGAGCTAATAGTGATGTTATATAAAACCTTTACATTAAATAAAGTGTTCTCAAATTACCTGCACATGTTAGGCTCAAGTAAATGTTACTTTATTTTCTTTCCCCTAACCTTCAAATGAAAGATTAGCAAAGCTCTTTAGAGGATAGAGATTAGAGTTTAAATTTCCCCAACATGAAAAATATACTTGACTGGTGAAAAAATTGGCAAAAATAAATAAATGAAAAGCCAAACATATAAAAATGGCTTTGTAATTAAATCCCTTCCTTAAAGTAATCAGATTGCTTTAATCGTATACTCTCATACTTAGACTTAACTGATTTTCATCTTTATGGAAACTAAACTAAACTCCAAACTTCAAGATATGACTATGCATTTGTATGTGTGTGTTTTCTAATGGTACTAATCTCTTGTCCTTTGTAATTATCTCTACTGCTAGTTGGAGGAATCTCTCCAAAATCTCTCCAAAATAGCCTTGGGTATTCCTTAAGGCTATTTACGTGAATTATGTGAATTATGTTAACTCACAGTTCTGGTTTGAATTTAATTATTTTTACCTTTAACTACATTATCCATTTGAAGTTATATTCATTCTGAAAATGCAACTTTGAGAAAAACTCTGACTGCATATGTGAAGAAGAGATTTCTGAATTCAATATTAAAGAACACAATCCTTACCTGGGATTCCAGCTGCAGAGATACATGACACAATGCTCACCGAGATCTGTGACCTGTTATATAATATGAAGTAATCATGGATAGACAAGTCCAAGGCCAAGAGAAAAGTAAACTCTAATGTTCTTAAATATATATATTTAAAGGAATTCCAAGGATTTGAAGACAATCCTGACCATTCTACCACCTAAGAATGGCTTATTCATTTGGACTGGTACACAACCAAAGGATATCCTAGCTACTGGTTTACAGCATCACCTTGGGTATGGGAGGAGATGGAATAGGGCTGACGAAATAGTTGAATGCAATTTCACGAACCTAGTGAAAACGAAAATTCCAAATGCTGATGTCCTTCCCATACCATCCCCTCTTTGGTCCATTCTGGCCCTCATTCGACGGGTCCTCTTCTGCTCAGAGTCTGGATATCCTAGAAGCCCTAGACACCAGAGGCTGCTGGAACCACATAAGATTTCACCAAATGTCTTGGAAATCTGCATCCATATTTATCCAAGACGAGATCCTATGCTACTCTCAGGACTTTAAAATGCCCTGAAAACTAAAACAGTAACTAACATCCTCTCCAATAATCTCCTTTATCTTAACAATTTGCTTATAAAATAGATAGTAAATATAATATTCTGTTCATTTTTAGAGACACAAATTAAGAAACTTGTCTGTTCTTGTCATCTAAATTTTATTAGCACAGTTCTAGCACCCTTTCTCAAACACGATGACTTCCAAAAGGAAGCTGTCACTTAGTCTAATTCAGAACACATTATTTCTAATCTTGTTGTGTAGTTGAAACCATATTTCACATTGGTTGGTGTGTGCGTCTCCACAAAGGGAAATCTGTTTTTATAAAATGCAATTTAATCAATGACTTAAATTATACACTCCCCTGACTCTCACAATGTATAATGAATCTTTAGGTTTCTCAGGGCATTTCCCTTATAAAAAGAATTGAACAAAACAAAACAAAACCAGTTCCATGTTATATAATTTAATATACTTTTCTAAAAAACTGACTTTATTGAAGTCGGCATTTATTTAAACTATTATGTTCATTTTCAATTATTCATTTTTTTTCCCTTGTGAAAATGAAATCATAATTTGGTGTTTGGCTGTGGTGCTAGTTCTTGGAACTTGGGTATTAAGAGGCAGAGATCTAAAGGGTCTCATTCACCCAGGCAAGGCATGTCGTAGAGTCAAACATTCTTTGCTGTAGTTTACTAATAAGTGTTGCCTGCTGAAGACAAGTCCATGTCGTGGGAGATTTCACACAATTCACCAAAGAATGTGAAATATTCATGTAGAATGATAATGATGCTCACAACAAAGCAGCTCTACTCAGTTATTGAGTGCCAATTTTGTGGTGAGCCCCATAAAAATTTTTTTTGAATTTTTAATTATTTGAAGTTGTTCCTATTATACTATTTATTTAGTCAAACACTGAGAGAATTTCCTTGTTAGTTCAAGTTGTTGAAATTCCACACTGATACTATTTTATTTTCACTTGGCTTTTGGGGGGATACAGATTTGTAGAAGTTAATCGTATTCGTAGAATGGTGACCTGGGTTGAGATATATCGTTAGTTCTCAAATTCAAGTGTGCATCAGAAGTACCCCGAGGGCCAGTCCAAATAAAAATTGCTAAAATAGAGTTTTTTCAATAGGTCTGAGGTGGAATCTGAAAATTTACATTTTCGGTAAATTCCCAGGATTACACTTTGAGAATCAAATAAAGGGCACATATCATCATAAACTTCTAAGAGAGCAACCCATGGGAAAACAGTGAAATAAATTTTCAGAACAGAATTTATGTAACATATCTAAAATTTAGGGTTACTAGATAAATTACAATATCCCCAGTTAAATTTGAATTTCTGATACACAGCAAATACAATTTTAGTATAAGTATATCTTATATCTTGCATAGGACATACTCATACTAAGAAATAGTCATTATTTATCTAGAATTCAAATTTAACTGTATGTCTTGTTTTTTTTTTCTTAAAAATCTGACAACTCTAACTTATTATAGGGGTATTATCAATTTGTTCCTTGATTGTGAAGACGTACACCTCAAAATTATTAAGATCTCTGATGTTTTACTCCATTGCTTTGGTATATACCTTAATTTTGCTCTTATCTTTCCACAGTATTCAACAGAACAGACTTGAAAGCATCTGAGAGGTGTGAGGTTTCTTCAGCTTCCATTGCCAAGGGAGGACTTGGACAAAGGGATTTGTCACTTTTAGTGTGAGAAGTATTCATACACTCCACTGGAAAATGCTGAGGGGCACATATTGATTCCTCAAAACTATGTGGAATATGTAGAAAAAACAAAAATCTATCGAGAGTTGGAAAATTCCACTCACCAGAAATGTTCCACAAGAATTTTGTACCTCATACACAGAAAGAAAAGACTCCATTTTTTCATGGTCTTGGCATCAGAAAGCAGGGAGCCACATAGTCGCTCTAGGTTTCTAAAGGCACCTACCTGGCAGAACTAGATAACTGGAGTGGGAAAGAGAAGACGGAGATCAGGGAAGGAATAAATAAGTCAGAGAATAGTAAATGAAAGAGAGAGCCCAAGAGCTTTATTTTTTTGTCTTCATGGTTTCTATAAATATGAAACTTTGGAGAAAAAAATGGCGTCTAGAAAAAAGATCTGGAGAACTTTCTGTATGACACGTCATGTAAAACTACAGGCAGTTCCTCTGAATCAAACCAGTTGCCATCATGAACATTATACATTTCATTTGTCATCCTTTTCTTCTTTATATATGATTTCAGCTAGATTTAATAAGGGTAAAATTGAGTTATACATGTGTTAAAGTGGGGTGGGAGGTAGCAATTATATTGGATTTTTGCATCTAAATTTCCTCACTCTGCTGTACCTTGAACTAAAATAGGTGTCCTGAAATTTGGTTGTACACTGAAATCACTTGAAACCTTAAAAAAAAAATGTTAACCCTCATCCTCATCGTCAAGAGATAATGATTCAATTGGTCTGGGGTAGGACCTGGGCAGCCTGGGTATAGAACCAATGAATTGAAATTATCATACTATCCAAGAGTATGTTTTCATCATGACCATCAAACTGTTGGGATAATATAACAAAAGAGTAGGAGCCAGCTAAGCCCCAACCATAACAACTATTAAGATAACAGCATGATATTAAAATATATATTATGGAAATGACATTGAAATTGGAGTTACAACTTTTAGAGAATACTGTCATAACCGTAGGACTAGCCAGAGATCCAAACTTAAAGAGAGATATATGAGTTTTTACTAAGAGTAAGAATCTATAGAAAATTCACCATGGAATTGAAAACTAGAATTTTGTCTAATTGTTTGCCTATCCTCCATGGTTACCTGGTTTCTGTAGAAATTGGATGGTTTAAAAAGATTAATTTCTGATCTGCTCATGTTTGCTAGAGCCTTCTACCTAGCTCCACCAGCTAGACTGGATCCCTCAGAATTAGTCACAATGTCTGGCATATATAATTAAGGAGACCTTGAATCTTCTGTTACAGATTAAGTATAACCATAAGTTTGATCAATTCATATATAGTATTGTGCTAGAAGCAAGAGAAATAGACTTGAACTGTGTTATAACATGTCATAGAAACAGCACAGAGATAGATAGATTTAAAGGCCATGATGGACTGCCATTTATGCTAAAGACCATATACTGAGAGTTTACATGGATTCAAAGTCCTGAAGATAGGTATTTCTGTGCAGGATTATCTCACTGTCCTATCAGGAGGGCATGGTCAGAAGTTCAAGGACTAGGATTTATATCCTTGTGTAGTGAGTATGAAAAATATGCTCCATCTTTATGTTCAGAGTAGGTCTATTCTAGCAGGCCCTTTACTCTAGATCAGTGGAAAAAGACTTGGAGTTTCAGAGGTTTAACTCACCTAAGGGTAATACGGACAGAAATGAATAAACAATATAAATTGCATGGTCACCCTAAATAGGCCCTCAAATTCGCGAGAGCCCGAGCGAGAGCGAGAGGAGATGATTTAATCAGACATCAAGGAGAAGAACTGACAAATAAAAACTGGGCCTGAGAAACTGTGGTATCTTTGGGGAAAAGGAAGTAGTACAAGTATGTGCCTTGAAGACAGAAGCCCAACAAGCCAGTCTCAATGCATGTATGCCAATCTTAGTTGAAGATTACCCACAAATTTTCTTCTAATATGTATGGGATGGTGGTACATATGTTAGATTACTGCCCATGTTTGCCCTCTTATCTCCTGGAATTTTTCAGACCCCAACATGTGTGGGATAAAATCTTAACTTCCCACAAATTTACTTTGTTAGTGACCAAAGACAGAAATTTAGTGTCTAATTGACCCAAAGTATCTTTTCCTACTATAACCAAAGATGTCAACTTTGGAAGAGAAGAGTTTAACTCTATAGCTTTTCCCCATCCCTCAGCTCTAAGATTTGAACACAGAAATATGAAGGCTGTAGTCTGATCCTGGTACTATCTCCAGAGTATCCAAGAGGAATTAAGTTCACCTTGAAGGCTAGGAAAAAGGGCTCTAATTCAAAGGAGTCCCAAGGCCATCCAACTTAATATCATTTCTCTTGCTATGGAAGATCTCAAAGCTGTAAATACAGAACATTGAGATGAAGTAGAGAATTGTATTCACCAGAAATGCTCCATGGGAATTTCTCATAAGAAAGTAACAGATTAAGCAGAGAATTCACTGTGCCATTGTACGTGGAGTCACTTGGTCCTCCAATCATCTTAGACAGTTCAGCATACCAGTGTCAGGAGCATGAATCCCATTGGCCACTTACGGCTAGAAAGTGGTATAGCATGACAGTTTGTGGAGGGTAGGAATAGGAAAAGAAAACGAATAAACTAAACATGAGAAAATCAGAGATTTCTAGCTGCTGTCTTCTGTAAGGAACTTCATGGAAAGAATATGAGCTGTGTATTGCTAGAAACTGACTTCAGATGAATTGTAAAGTCACTACAGGCATTAACTTGGAAAGCAAATGGTATGTTTCTTTTTCTTTTCTTTTCTCTTTTTTTTTCTTTTTATCTGATACCCTTACGCAAATAGAAAATACATGTCTATGTTAATACAACTAAATATAAATCTTAATCAATAATTTTAATCAGTGTATTACAACAGATGACGCAAACAGAACCAAATTAGGGAAATTCAAGTACCTGTTGTGTTTTCTTCTTTTTAACCAATTTTCTATTGTAAGAAATCATTTCTTACCTTAATTTTTGTTCTTCTCTTGCTTGACGGCTTTTATAAACTTTCTCAGAATATTTCTTTTTCTATTCCTTTCAGGAATATATACAACTTCAGTGTTTTACTCACTTTAAATATAATCGAGTTTTTATTCCTTGTTACCTTATATTGGGCTTTCTCACTTAGAGAGTGTGGTTTGTGATGATATCTTCCTAATCAGCCATTTTCCTATATTTTAGCAGTGGGAAGAAATCATCTTTTCAACCCTGTAGCTGAGAAAATAAAAGACTCTGATTAATATCAATATTGACCTTAGGCAACAAGTAGGCTTGAATCTCAGCCACATGTGTCTGTGGGTAAAGGGTGGAAGCCATGAATAGGATGATTAGAATTACAGAGACTGATCATTTTAAGAACAGCATTTGTTAAAAAGCATTATCTTATAAATATGTGATTAAATAAAATTGTTAATGATATATAGCTATCTCTGTCGAGCTACAGAAAATACAGATATATATCAAGTAAAACTTATAAGCTACAATGAAGCATGTAAAAGACAAATCTATTCTTGTTTTAACATACATATATGCATGTGTGTATACATATATAAATATTTTATTAATAGTGTTTATCCTTGGAAGTGAAATTAAAGGTGATTTTTGTTTTCTTTTCTTTACACTTCTCTATATTTTCTGAATTTCTAAAAGAAGAGTGCATTAATTTTCATTCCAAAAAAAAGGTTATAATTCTACTTTCATTTCTGAGTACAGTTAAAAAACTTTTAAACAAAAACAGATATAAAGTGATTTAAACAAATCAAACAATTACGAACTCATTTACATGCTATTTATCTCCCTCCTAACCTAACTCCCACTGTTTTGATAGACAGCTTATATTTTTATATTTTTGCCTGGTAACAAAGGATAATCACTTTTCTAGGCAGCAAGTCTGTATCATCAAGCAATATGTTTGTAATCCTTTTCTATCCTTGTATTAAAATCATCCTTGGTTAGTCTCAAGCTGCCTTTTACATGAAAAGACACGGACTTTACCTAATGTGTGGATTGTTATTTTCCAGAAGGCTAACTTGGCTGATGGATTGGCTGATTCTGCGTTTTTTTAGCTGGCACTTGGTCTCTTCCTTCAGATATAACATGTTTGCCTCAACATAAGGAACACACGGAGGAAAGAGACTCAGCTTTCTATGCCTGTGACCTTTTAACCATGGGTTCTCTAGAGGCTCACAGCTTTCAATCTTCTCTCTTGATAATTTCTTTTCTTGCTAGAAATTCTAAGCTTGTGACCTCAGTGAATCTATAGCATTGGTAACTGTTTATAAATTTTAAAATGTCCACAGTAAATCAGACATTCAGGGCTATTGCTAATTAAATTAAAACTGAATGTTTTGTTCTATTTTCTCTAGTTAGATATGGTATTCCTTTGTTCAATATTTATTTTCTTTGCTTTCATTTATACTTTTTAACTAATATGTAAAAAGCATTGACATTAATACTTTTGTTAAGGTGTCTGACAAGTCAGAGCAGCTTAGCTCTGCTAGGGCAAATGATATCCCTAAACAGGTCTCTCTTCTGGAGTCAGATTGTCTCGGGACCCTAATGACAGTCCTGTGAGGAAGTTTGATGTCTTCATCCATAAATCACAACTCCTGAGAATTCAGTAGTGTTACAAGTTAAGATTCTATCCCCCAAACAACAAAACTCTAGATCCTGTTTTAGCTTAGAAGGGCTACTGAAATTTTGATTTTGTATCTTCTTATGTATAGGAAAGTTTAGGCAGCTAGGCAATTATCTCATAACATAAGCTGAGAAGGAAATAGAATACATTGCAATGACCACCCTCAATGTAATCACCTCCCCAGTTTTAATGTGAGTGAAACTAAGAGTCCTGAAACATTTTACAATACTTTTTGAGAGATAGTACCAAAGTTACTTAAGAAAGATACTAAAATATCTCTTATAATAAACTGCCTTTTAGGAAAAAAAAAATTAATGGTCAAGCTTTCATCAGTTTAGTTTTCCAAAGAATGTGTACAGTTATTCTCAATTCTTTTTTCTCATTAATAAAAGGCAAAGGGAGGCTAATAAAAGTAGAGACTGTTTTTGCCATCTTTAGAACTGATGTGGTTAGAATACACCCAGTTTGGTTAGCTTCTTTGAAGAGATAGACCCCAAAACTCTTAGCCATGCCTAACATTTCAGTGTCAGTCAACAGGAGAGACCCAATAGTATGACCATATTGTGTAAAACTCCAAACCACCATAAAGAACTTTCTCGTAACCATTTCTCTTAGGATAAACAGAGGACTGTGAAGTTAAAAGGGTCTTAAATAGAACACAAGGTAAGGAGGGGAGTATCATTAAGGGGCTCATTGATCACTGGCAGAGTACAGCCATTCAAAATTTAGCAGACAGATTAGTTTCTGATAGAGAATAGGCAGATGGTTAGAACTCATTGGATTTCTTTTCCCCAAGGACTAAATGAAGAAAAGAAAGAGGTGTGAGAGAGCAAACCAGCTCTGTGAAGAATAAAGGACCGATGAGCTGCTAACTGGTTCCATTCCTGCCCTCAGCACAGGGTCTGCCTGGTTCAGAGAACAGTGTGCACCCAAAGGAAGAGAGAACATCAATACATATCAGCCCAAGGAGAATGAAGCCTGATGCTTCTCCCTGAAGGTGTGCCAGAAGGTAAAAGCAGCTGGATCATCCCTCTCTAACCAAGAAACTAATGAGGGAGTAGGTGGAGACAGGACTAGGAAAAAAGAACAGTTTTCTGCGAAACCCCAGAAAATAGTGCATTTATTGATATTCTGTTCTCTAATGTAACCTGAGCATTACATAAAGAATTTGGATGGTCTTTGTTCCTGGTTTCAGAGGGAGCCTCTAAACCCTTGGAATTTCTTGGATAGTAAAAATGTCTTTGTTATTCATGGTGGCTCCTGAGATCTCACCTGAGTTTATGCTAAGGAGGTGACTCAACTTGACCCCTAGATAATTTCTGGATGGGGGCTGGTCATACAGAACAAAATCAACCACATGCTTAGACAGAACTTTGATCTGGCCTAATCTCTTGGGAGGTGAGGGATGCTGGAAACTGAGCTCAATCACATGGACAGTGATTCAATTGATGATACCTATATAGAGAAACCTCAGTAAAAACTGTGGATAACTGAGTTCAAGTGAGCTCCCAGATTGGTGATACATATCAATGTGCCAGGAAAGCGGTACATCTTGAGGACATGGAAACTTGGCATTTAGGATTTTTCCAGACCTCGCTCTATGCATCTCTTCTTTTGGCTGGTTCTGATTTGTGTCTTTTATAATAAAACTGTAATGATAAGTATAGTACTTTCCTGAGTTCCCTGAGTCATTCTAGCAAATCATCAAACCTGAGGGAGTAGTAGAAATCTCCAAATTTGTAGCTAATTGGTCAAAAGTTCAGATGGCCTGGGAACCCCAGAATTTGCAGCTGACATTTGAAATAAAGGAAGGCTTATAGAGGTAATAACCTTAACCTCTGAAATTTGACCTAACTCAGGTACAAGTCAAAGCTGCCTTGCACTGAGAAAATTCCTATTATTCGCAGATGGCTTTGAGATTCTTCTCTAAGAACTAATGTTTAAGGCACTAGGCTTTTGCAATATCATCAGATGTTATTTTCACCAGTCAGTTTCTTTGCATCCAATTTTCAGTTGATCACTCACAAATTAAACTTGACCTACTTCTATGGTGATTGACCTGTACCCTTTGCAGGCTAACAATTCATTTTAGTTGCCCTACCCTTCTGTGTGCGTTCATTTTCCTCATTTATATTGAAATGTTTCCAAAGGGTAAAGCTTTTCTTTGTATTTACCTAATTTCTTATTGAGTGCATGGTGTTAATGCAGAGAAACAGACTAAAGGGATAGCCTCATTTCCACCTCAATGTGGAACCCTTAATTTTGTCTGTAGTATCGGGAAGGACAGGTAACAACAGGTCAACGGACCAGAAAGGAAGTTTTACCATTAGACTTTCTGACACACCCTTGGGGCCCAGGGGCAGTAGCAAACATTTCTCTCTTTTGCCAGATGAGTCAGCTCTCAGCGTTTAGGGACCTTTTTCAGATAGACATTAAGAAATTCCTTCTATTCCCAGTCTTCCCACTCTTTTCACTTCTCACTGTCTTCTCAGTCTATTCCATTACCTTTTCAAGCTCTATGGAGGGAACAGAGGAGCAGACCCATTGATTATTCCATTCCACTGAAGGTGAATTTGTATCCTTCAGTTTCTTCAAAGATAGACACTTACTGGAAAAACATGTCCCTTGTCATTATTAAAAGTTATCAATAGTAGAATGACTCATTAAGCCAACAGAGTCCATGTCTCTTTTTTCTTTCACAGAAAAACTATCCTCTGAAGAGAGGGAGAAAAGAAAAGAGTGAGTAAGTAAGAAAACCCTGTAAAATGACAGAATGTAATAAGTAAGTAAAAAAATAAATAGCTTTAAATTTAATAAGTAAATAAATCTTACACACACACACACACACACACACAAACACACACACACACACACACACACACACGATGCAGCCTAAAAGTGTTAGTTCTTGTTTTCACTGCTTCTGATCCTGATGTTATCACAAAACTATATCCAATAGCTAAAATCACTCTCCTAGGATGCAATGGGATTGTAAACCACATACAGAAACCCCTTACTACTCAGACTTTGATTCCTTGACTTGATAACAGAAAGGAGGAAATAGTAGCTGGACAGCCGCAAGCAAATTACATAACTGTCTGAATCTTAGTTCTCTCAGCTATAGCATGACAGCAGTAATAGTAACCTTTCAGGATCCTGTAAGGAGAAAATGAGATATTGTATATAAAGGATATGACCTATAATAGGCTTGCAAAATGTAGTAGCTATTATTATTGCTATCATTTATTTACTTTTTTGTGTTTATTGCTACAGTTAAGATTTCTTATATAATGTTGAATAGAAGTATTGTTCGGTTTCGCATTTTAAAAGGAATGTTTCTAAAGTTTCATCATTAACTTTTGCTTTATATTTGTTTTCACAGGTGATTTTTATCTGTTCAAGGTAGTCTCTAGTCCCAGATTTCTTAGTTTTTCT
The DNA here is from genome assembly GCF_000325575.1 of Pteropus alecto. NCBI lineage: Eukaryota > Metazoa > Chordata > Mammalia > Chiroptera > Pteropodidae > Pteropus > Pteropus alecto. The sequence continues at coordinate 7,422,475 of NW_006494612.1, read as the reverse complement.
TTCATGAAAGAGTGCTGAATAGTGTTTTGCTTATCAACATCGTCTGAGATGATCCAATGGACTTTTTGTTTTACCATCTTAAAGCTGTGTTCTGTGAATTTGAGTTTCTGATGTTGCATGCTCCTTGCATTCCTGGGTTAAAACTAAGTCACTAATGATTTGTTTTTCTTTTTATATATTTTCTATTAGAGTTTTATATGGCATATTTACATCTATTAAGAAATGAGATTGGCCTATAAGTTTCTTATCTTGTATTATCTTCGTCTGATTTTTATCACGAGTTATTCTAATCCTATAAAATGAGGCATTTCTCCAGTATTAAAAGTTTTTAAAATGATTTGTTGTGATAGGAATTATTACTTTTGCTTTATTATCTTAGCAAAACAAAAAAATCCCCATATAAAAACAGTAAAAGCCTGGAGATTTTGAGGGAAGAATGACATCATTGAGGGTAAGATTTTGATTACCAATTCAGTTGATTCAGTGGCCATTAGTTTATTCAAATTTCCAAATGTTTTTGATCAGATGCTCAATAGTTATAAACATAAACAGTATGTTTAATGATTATAAACAGACTATTTTCAAATCTGGCAGCACAGGTCTGAAGCTTGTTTTTTCCATTTTCTAGCCATTGACCTTGACCAATTTTCTAAGCCTCTCTAATGTCTGATTTCCTTATCCAGAAAAGAAGTATAATAAATGCTGCCTACCTCTTATAATTGTTTTAAGCATTAAAAAAAATAATGCATACAAAATGTTCATCACAGTGCTTGGAAATTGTGAGCATTTAGTTAATGTTAACTATTAACAGTATTTGTGGTATAGAAAAGGATGTATTTTAGAAAATAAATTCCTTTTGATCAAGAACTCATATGTTTTGCACATACAGACATTCAACTGGGTAATTTTAGAGAAGGCAGGTGCTGACTGGACATGTCAACTTCTCTAATGATAGAGATTCTGCTTCTGAACTACCTGTTTCAAGTTTAAAAAAAGTTTTCCCTTTTGATTCTGATCCACCTTCCTTGGTACAACAAACAGATAGACAGGCACCTCTATTCAAGTGCATCAAGATTCTTCAAGTATATCCAAGATGAGATTATATGAGATATCATAGGATTTTTCTTTCCTCTGGATTAAAGTTCCTGTTGTACAATGAGTATTAAGAAGCTGTATGCACAAGTTTACGTTCAGTAAAGGCAACTGGCTTAGGCAGATTCCATATTTGATCGCACTGTTCTCTGGATTCACACAGAGCCAGGCCTGGCTTAACTACTTACTGCTCATACATAACCTTGGGCAGGTTACTTAAGTCTTCAAATATTAGTTTTCATTCCTAGAGAATAGGAGTGCAGGTTTTAATCCCTTATGAAAACTCTTGAGGTCTAATGTCTCCTGAAATTGAGACTTTCTCAGATTTTTAAAAGTTAATAAGGCACACATATACCATATATTATGTAACGTCTCAGCTGGAGTCTCAAGCAGTTCCCTGTAATCAGACACACTAATATTGCAGAAGACAAATGCAGAATAATTCATCCTAAATCAAATCAAGATTACAAACAGCTCGACCAGTTCAGGTCAGGTCAGGTCAGATTTTGCTACCAAATGAGTCATGAAAACAATTTCCAGTGTTCAGAGCTCTGTTGGGTGTCAGCACTACAGGAAGGGAATGGTGAACCTGAGATATCAGGACCTGGAATACCAAGACCTGGCCCATCGTGATTTTGTACACGTGGAATGAAATTGTATGAACAGAGTCATCTTAAGTCATATTTCCACTGTCGAACAGCGCTCTTCAAACAGAGTGTTTATAACCCTGGAAGCACTCAACACCACATAAACAAATATAGTACATCTTCCTGTAGCAAATTCTTATATTCTCATGTAATCATCTTTTTATATTCTCTCTCTCTCTCTGTCTCTGTCTCTCTCTCTATATATATATATATGAGTGTGTGTATATATATATATGTGTGTGTGTGTGTGTGTGTGTGTGTGTATATGTATATGCACACACACATACATATACACACACACATATGTGTATATATAAAATATATATAACTATACAGTTGACTTTTGAACTAACTGCACTGAAGTCCACTGACATGCAAATTTTTTTCAATAAATTCATACAGTATTGTAAATATATTTTCTTTCTTATGATTTTCTTAACATTTTCCTTTCTGTACCTGTCATGGGGACAAACTGCTCAAATGAATATCCTAGTACTAAAACTAACTACAATAGCTGATGTTAATAGCTTCAGTTCTGAATTACTAAGAAAGGCTGAAATGAAGTCAACAGATTCTTTTTTTTTTTTTCAAAATCCAACTTCAAATCTTTATTTTATAACTGCTTTATTGAGATATAACGTACAGAGCATACAATTAATCCATTTTAAATGTTCAATTCAGTATTTGTTTAGTATAGTCAAAGAATCATGGTGACCATATCACTATCTAATTTTTGAACATTTCATAACCCTGCCAAAAACCCCATACCCATTAAAGTCATTCTCACTTTCCTTCCAATGCTCACCCACCTCAACAGCTTCTGGCAATCACTAACCCGACTTTATAGATTTGCCTATATGGGACAGTTCATATAAATGGAATCATTCAATATGTGGTCTTTTGTGACTGACGTCTTTCATTTAGCATGATGGTTTTCATACATGTTTAGCATGTATCAATATTTCATTCCATTATGTTCAGCATGTTTTAAAGAAAGCAGTTTTGTATTCAATTTCTAACTGATATTCAAGTATTCGTACCTAATATACAAACTGTGGTCTCTTAATATCATTCTCCTCTAAAGATCCAGGGATTAAGAGAGTACAGTTAAGAAAGAAAGAATCAAAGAAGGAAAAAAAAGAATGGAAGGAAGATAGGAAGGAAGAAAGAAATGGATATACCATCAGATACACCCAGAGGCTGAAACATTTTTCAAGGAAACTAACTAGATCTCTGTAATACATATGTGTTATGAGAAAGTTGTGTTTGAACAAAAGAGATTAAAAACATATAGTGACCAGAAGCAATGCGAAACCATTTGGGGGTCAGTTGGGGAATCTGTATATGCTCTGGGTATGATATGTAATGAAAATTTACTAAAACAAGAAGGTGGAGTTTATTTAAAACATAAAAAAATATATATGGCGTAATCTCATTTTGGTTATTACAGAATTGTGTGTCTATGTGTAGGTAGGTAGATAGGTGGCTGGGTAGACAGATATATTTGGAAGAATGCAAAAGGCAATTTCTGGAATTGTATCTTAATTTTTTGAACTTTCACTTGTCTAATTTTCTGTAATGTACTTGTACTTCTGTTATAACAAAAGACTATGTAAAATAAAATTAAAATGAAATAATTCTCAGAAATCATTCAATTAATAAATAATATTTTAGATCCTAAAGTAAATAGCCTGGTTCAAGGTGGCAGATAAAGAAATCTTACTAAAATGAGAGTAATTTTTAAAATATATGTTTGAAGACCTAAACCCCTAAATATATACATATAGATATAGATATAGATATATAATTTCATATATTTAAATATGTAAACAGATATAATAAATTCTTATATTTAAATACAGACATATATATTTAAATTGGGATAAAAAAGAGAAAGATTATGAAGATTTGATAAATGAGACAAAGCAAAGAAAGCCCTTTAAAACATATTGAGTGGCTAAAGCAGAGATTTTGCGGAATTTTCCAGATTCAGTATTAGCTAGTATGAAGGATGAAGTGAGAAGTACGGCTGAAAACTATAGTTAATTAGAGGTTTGTGAACCACATACTGTCTCTCCCTACTCATCAGTCTTCATACTAAAAGTAGAGTCTCTTAAGAATTTACTCCTAGGCAAAAATGTGTAATATATACATACGTAATAATAAAATTTAAGAAAGAGAGAAGAGCCTTAGAGGATCAGTTCACAGGGTCCAACATTCAATTATTAGATTTTTCAAAAAGAGAAAACAGAGAAAAAAAAGAGTGAATTTACTCAACAATAAAAAATTACAGAAAAAAATTCCGAGATGTAAAGAAAGACATAAGTCTTCAAACTGAAAGTGCCCACCAAATGTGTGATAAATTTTAAAAGGTTTGTTTGACACATATGATATCAAAATAATGTTGGAAATTTTTGATATTATGTAAACTAAAGTGTTACAATTCTTATGTATTCCTTCCCCTCCCAGCTCTTCGGAATATCAGGCAACAATAGTAACTTGTCCATTAATAATTGTTTATATAAATATACTCTCAAAGGAAGTGGTAAGTAGAGTATTTACAAGTCAACAAACTTTTAAAATTAAAATTCTTCTAGAAGAAATAAAAAATATTTTTTAAATAGAATTTAAGACAAAAGCATTAAAATTTAGGAATATGTAATATGATATTTTAATTTAAATAACACGTAAAATGGTATTAGGAGTTCTGGTTCTCTGAGAAAATGTGTCCAAACACTAAGAGACAAAATTCTCTCTAATTTGAGAATGAATGTTTTTATTCGCTATGAAAAGAGTTCACTTTTTTTTCAAAAGGATTACAGATTATATCCATCATGCTTTCAACCTTAAATTATCATGGAAACACTAGAAAGCATAATGAATGAAACTGCCGCACAGAAGACCAAAGTTCTAATCTGTGTTTTCTCAGTCATGTGATGGTAGAAAACTACCAAATTTGACTCTCAAATTCCCCAGCTGCAAAATGGGCATAATTCTCTGTCCTCCCCATTTTATAGCAGTACTGCAAGACTGTATTCATTTACATATAGTTATCAGGTATCTATTACATGTACTACAAATGAGTATTCACAAAGAAGTAGACAAGCTTCAGGTTCTTCTGAACTAGTAAAAGGAAATGATGATAAAAAAAACTTCTCATTAAAGTCCTCATGAATTGTTTTTAAAATGTATATGCAAATTATTATCTTTAAATTTGTTAATTTTTAAGCTGATTTTAGCCTTTACAAAGCCCTTGTGTTATACTATCCTAGTAAGTCTGTTCAATAAGCACATATATTTCAATGTATGCTTTTATAGGTACCAGGCAATCAAGAGTTATTTTTATAACACTAAAATAAGACTTTCTCATATCAATCCAGCTTAAGAGCTTTTAAGTAAATCAGTATATAAATTAATAATTATGATAAATGTAGAAATTTTGCTACCACATTAATGTCAAATACAATTATAAACTGTTGGTCCAGAATAAATAACCAGAAGCAAATTACTTTTAAGAGATTTTGAGAGATTATATTATTTTACATTTATTTCACAAATAAGTATAATATTTCTAATATTGCTTTGTGAGATTATAAAAAGAATTTATTTCCACATTAAATTTTATCTAAAATGTTCTATAGTTTTTGAGTCATAAAACAGACATTCCATTTGGTTTACAATGCTTAAGCAATCTGGAGTCAGTTTTTTTCTTTTTTTGCCAAGGGGCTTATGATTTTCTCCTTGTTTTGAACAATAGATCTTTTAAAGACAAGAATCCAGTGACCTTCTTCAAGGGTCATTTGGAACCTTGGGCAAAATGTAACAGTTCTTACTGATGGATTTCTACGCACAGTTACTGGAGACGCAAAGTCTATGGTAAATAGAGTCTAGGGAAACACAAACCCGGATCTGTCTGCCAGCTCATTATTAATACATCTGAATGGCCCGAAACCCTGACCTGTGCACTGAATCTTTATGCAAAACCTCCTCGTTCCTCATTCTTCTCTGAGGTACTGTCTGTGATTGTTGCTGGCTTTGCTGACTTTCCTCTATACTTTGAATTCATTTTTTTTTTTATTTTGTTTTCCACATCTGTTCTCCTCAGCCCTATTGATAGTGCTTTGTGGCAAGATGAGCTGGCGAAAGAAAATAACCAGAGTGTGTGGGGTTGCAGGAGTAAAAATGGAGTTTTCTTCCTTTGATCTCCAAAGTCTCGTTTCCCTGACAGAGCTTCCTGTACACATCTTAGAAAACATTAGATGCTGAAGTCACACTATTGTGAAATTTGGGAAGAGAAAAGGAGAAAGAACAGACAACAAAAACTGTGAAATTAAAAACAAAGACTCTTTAGATAGGTCTTATCTATTAATCTAAACGTAAAAATGGAGTTTTCTTCCTTTGATCTCCAAAGTCTCGTTTCCCTGACAGAGCTTCCTGTACACATCTTAGAAAACATTAGATGCTGAAGTCACACTATTGTGAAATTTGGGAAGAGAAAAGGAGAAAGAACAGACAACAAAAACTCTGAAATTAAAAGCAAAGACTCTTTAGATAGGTCTTATCTATTAACCTAAACACTAAAAAAAAAAAAGTAAATTTGCATAAACTGAATATGCAGGTGATGCATAAGTAAAGTTTTTCAACTCGTTAACTCAAAATGTAAGTACTATTCAATTGATTATCTAATGGGAAAAAAGAATCTATCATCAACAGGGGCATATTAATGCAAGTTACTGCAAAACTTAAAATTTCCTGAAATTCTCTACTAATATTGGATATCGGAGCTTGAAGAATTTAATTTTCTATGATTGTTCATCTCCACAGACTTAGTTATTGACTAAAGAAAGTAATCATTAGTAGCAACATAGACATGTTTTCATTGTCCAATTGATTCATAGCTCTTTGATTGCCTTAACCATGAAAACCTAAAATCCAACCTGTGTTTTTCCTAAAAGAACTAAAAGTTATCTGGGCATTGAAATCTATGCCTAAATATCATTTTAATTTTGTCTCACTATTATTTTACTCCTCAGTTTTCTTCAGGAAAAATAACAAAACAAAACAAAGCATCTAATTATAGTTCCAGTTTTGTCCAGTTATTTTGACTCCAAAGAGAATATAGTGAATATTTTTTTTAAATTTAATTGTATTATTGTTAGGCAGGGTCGGTACCATTCTTCTCCTACAGCTCTTCTCAAAATAATCAGAAATGGGTTCATGGCTGTGGATGTGGAAAGTAGTAGTGCATAGCGTTTAGAAGTATTAAATCTGAATTAAGAGAAAATGTGTTATTTTGCAAGCAGTGAAAAACCAGGGAATCATTTTATTGTCACAACCCAGTAGCCACCAGATGCTTAGAATTCCATGTATTCTAAGGACAAACCATTCAATGACTCCTTTGACACCCAAGGTATGCCAATAATTCAATGTATTAGTTGGATGCAAATTTTATACAATAAGGTATGGAAAGCAAACTGTAATTGGGAGTGCCAGAGTGAATGGAGCTCTATCCTTTGACAGAGCCCATTGTTGAACTCCAGCCTGAACCCCCGACCCTTTACTTTGCAGGGATACAATAGCCTTTGATATGAGATGGTGGGAAACGGACTTAGAGACTCATTTCACATTCAGTTGCAATTCATCAGTTTGGCGAGAACTTTTAGCAGCTTTAATGACCACAGCAATTGATGGTTAAATCAATTTGTGCCGGTGACAGCATGGCTGGCCTCTAGACTGTAACAATCCAGGATTGCACCAGGCAGAAAAGACTCTGTTATTCAGATGTGCGCGGCTCTTACTCAGTTCAGAGTGAGAACAACGGGAAGACAGTCTCTCACAGGGCAGGCCCTGGAGAGTGCACACATTCACTCCAGTGGACTACACAATGCCGGGGCTTCTTTGTAAAGTGAAGCGGTAGATTTTTTTTTTTTTTTAAGTATTGTTGCAAGTGAAAATATACAGTAGAAGACAAAGATTTCTAATATTTAACTATATCCTAAGAGAAAGTAGCAAACCAGAAAGAATTTAACCTTTGTTCCCCTGATCAAAATGGGTGGCCCTACTCCCATCACCGCTAGACACCCTTCCCCCATAAAAAATAGAAAGGAAAAGAAAATCAACAGCAGAGATTATGACAGCAGAGGAGGCTTACGTTCAGAAAAAGAGTGACAAAGATTTCTAATATTTAACTATATCCTAAGAGAAAGTAGCAAACCAGAAAGAATTTAACCTTTGTTCCCCTGATCAAAATGGGTGGCCCTACTCCCATCACCGCTAGACACCCTTCCCCCATAAAAAATAGAAAGGAAAAGAAAATCAACAGCAGAGATTATGACAGCAGAGGAGGCTTACGGTCAGAAAAAGAGTGAAGAAGGAATTTAAAAAAAAAAACACTGCATTCTGTCAAAAAGGAGGAAATATTGCTCCCTCTTCTGTCTATCAGAGGAAATTTTTTTTCTGAACAGAAGACCTAGCTGTTTAAATTTTTTAAATACAAATGTTTATTATAAAAAAATAAAAAAAAATGGCAGTGTCAGCATGATGGGGCAGCCAGTATGGCTTATGCAATTTATTTATAATAAAAAATGTTAAATTAACAAATACTTTACTGAGCCTACTTTTTCATGTTTGAGAAATTTATAAGCAAAATTAACATTTTAAAAGTGGGGGAAGAGACAAAAAGTCATTTCATACCAACAAAACTTTTGTGGCAGCATAGTGTTAGAACGGTTAAATAAACCAAACACAAAACTTTATG
>NW_006494612.1:7360984-7413915 GCF_000325575.1 Pteropus alecto | reverse complement strand
AGTATATTATTTAAACATCTAAATTCTAAATGCTAAAATAACCTAAGGGCCACTGCACTTTAATGGACTTCTAAGATATGAGAGTTAATTTAAATAACTGTTTAGAATTTTTTAACTAACAATAGTGCTGCAATGTTTGCAAAACAAAAATCACGTCCAAAAGTACAGAAATAATAGACACATAATATTAAATTCAAGATTTAATGAAACTGACTACAAGGATGGAATCTCTATAATCCTGAGTTATATTTTATGCCCTATTAAAAATCAGACCAAATAATACAATATTTTTTTAAAGCTGTTATGGGAAAAGGGGGAAAGGGATCTCTTTTAGAACATGGGTAGATCCACAGGAAATAAATTGCACAAAATGTACAGCTATAGCACTGTGGAAAAAAAATGTAAACAACATTTTCCACCAGATTTGTCTAAACATTGAAAGAATATTGAGGTTGTACAGAGGCGGTCTTGGCGCTGAGTCCAGAAGCTGTACTTGGTAACTGAGGAGGGGAAAGAAAAGGAGGCACGTTTCCATGGCAACACTGGTGCTGAAAGCAAATGGAACAAGCCTGCATCTTCCCAAGGGAGGAAGGGAGCATGGAAACTGGAAATGGAGGGGGAAGGGCAGTAGCAGCCTCTGAAAGGCTATTTTATGCTGAATAAGTGTTTTGTGTAAAGCTGTGACGTGATCCATATCAGAGTGTATATTCTAAGAGATCTGACATCCTCTTGTGCTTCAGTGATTAAAGGTCAGTTTAATCGCCTGGGAATATATATGTCTTTCAATTTCGAATTTGAATATATAAAGAGATTGAATTCATCTTGATGCATACATTGTCTTCTGCCTTCATATGGGATGACTAGATCTTTGCATGTATTTTTCTTTATTATTGTACCTGCGAGTCAAGTTTATATGAGAAAAAGAAAAAAAACTTTTTTTTTTCTCGGCATTCAAAAGCATATACTGTTTCTCATACTTTTGACTCTGAAACTCTAATTCACAATCCTGACAACAGTGTTTTATGGGTCACAAGCAGTATATTATTTCTAAGGAATACTACTGTATAAAAGCTAAGTTTTTTTATCTAGTTAAAATGATCGTTATTAATTTTATCTCATTATAAATGGCTTAAGTAAAGATTAAAACAGTAATGGCACCAAGAAGAGGTGACAGATGGAGTGCTAACTCTCCTCAATGCTCTGGAAATAAACACATTTCCACTGAAGAAAAGCCCTTTCATTAGAGGTCAGATCATATTGCAAATTAGCACTGAGTAAAAGTGCCCTGATAAAATATGGGTTCAGTTGCACAACAGTTAAACTTATACCAGCACCTGATGATTTTATTAATAAAAATCTGGATCAGAATATACACCAGTCTATAAACTCTGTGAGGGCAGTGACCGTGCCTACCTTTTCACATGATATTTCTAGCACCCCACAAAGCCTACACATAGCAGATGCTCAATACAAGTTTGTTGACTATTGAAACAGTAAGATGATCCATTTTTCAGAATTGTGATACATGGGTTATAAATGAACAGGAAAGAAATGAACCTTGATTCACCATCTCCAATATAATAGGAAGCGTGCTCATGTTATCTTATTTAATACTAATACCTAGAAAGGTAGTTATTATCATCCCATTTTACAAATGAGAAAGAATTGCTGGAAGGCTAAGTTACTTTCCTGAATTTACACCACTGCAAAAGCTGAGACTCAAATCCTGTCCCATCTAAATAATACAACTCATGATTTCGACTTTTTTGTATTGCATACTTTACACCAGATAGCCTTGACTAACTCCACTTTGGTCTAATCAGAAGAACTAAAATGCCAAGAATTCACTCTCATCACTCTCCTTGGGACCCCTCTGAAAGCCCAGGCTACAAGTTTTCAGATCTCTTTGCTCCTTGGAAATCAATGGAGGTCAGGACCTGAAATCCAGAGTTTAATTAACCAACTATAACTCTCAGCCCTTCATATATAAATAAACCTAAAACTCTGTAGAAGTAGAAATATTTGTGTTCTTAAGTTTCAATGCAATCTTTGGACAGCCCCACATATCTACTGTCTACCCTGATGTGCTGCTTCCCACATTCTATGATTCAGTCTCTGCTAAGACTGAGCCCCTCTGTGAGTTTTTCCCCAGATCCATCTCAACCTCATCCCTTCCTCATCTGCCCTCTATTGACCCTGTTTTAAAAAGTCAATTCCAGTGAAATCCATGAAACCTCAATTCCATTATCAATATATTTTACTATGAACTTAGTCTCTTCATAGAAGAGACTAAACCCTCCACTACAGCTTCATGGTTTTCTCTTCCCTTTAAAAGGAAGCTGTTCATTTTTTCTCCCTATATTTCAAGGATCACAACATTCCCAAATTCCCACCAACATTTTCAGACTATTATTCTTTCACTCTTATTTAAAAAGGTAAGATGCACCTTTATTTATGTGCCCATTTATCATGAATAGATAATAACATGACAGGCATTGTCTGAAGACATTGGTTTGTTTTCGATAAATGTCAATTCAACTCCACGAACTAGTGATATTTATCTCTCTATAACATTCCTTGAAAGTAGGTTTCAAACAAGTTGAATAACTGCCCTAGCTTTAGAAGTAGAGTGGGAATTGAACCTCCAACCAATTAGTCTTCATGGCATCATAGTTCCTTTCTATTTGGTTAAGCCAACCTCTTTCCACTCTATTTCTGCCACCCACCAATCTCCATACAACTCTTCACAGTAACTGAAGACGTATGATTGATTCATATTGCTCTTCTCCATTGCCAGCATCCTGAGGCATGCTCATGTTCACCTTGATCATGCATCTTAGTACATCATTAACTTCTGCCCTGATAATCTTTTTCAATAATTCAGAAACCTACTCTCATGAGGATACCCTAGTTTTTCAAAATGTGTTCTAGAAACCTTTGATGATCACCAATGATGACAGCAAATATGTGGCAGTTTAAAGCAGAAGACAATGAAATTATTTTGTTTCATTTTACAACTCTCATTTAGTCCATAAATATTCGTTATGCATCAACCAATTGCCAGTCACTATTGTAGGCACTGAAGATACAGCAATGAACAAGACAGCGAGCTCCTGTTCTCATGGGGCTCATAATCTTAGGGGTAGAGGATGAGAGAAATTTAAAAATATGTAAAAGAAAGAAGCAACACATTATCAAGTAGTCACATGTAAAGATCATCTGTTCAACAAATATTTCTTGATTTCTTGCAGTCATCATAAAATGCCAACTCTAGAGAAATATTTACTCCCAGGAAAGATAATGGTATGAAACCTGTCATATGATTTTAGACACAGTTGGCCCATGACCTTGGCTTCAATATATTACAAGAATTTGTTCTGTATCATTGCCAAGGTGGCTGGGACTAAAACATCTAGGTGTTGGTGTCATCATCTGTTCTTTTCTCTGTATATAAAGGTCTTTGCTAGTATGTTTGGCTGAAAACTCTTGAAAGCATGAGTCTCCTTGGCCATGAAGTTGGATAAACCTAGGGTTTCTTATCTACTAAAGATAGTGTTTTTTGTTTGTTTTTTCTACAATAATCCTCTTGTTCGCTTGGATATTTCTTTGTGGATGGCAGTAGTGAGAGGGAATTATCTATAAGTAAATAATAATAAAATTTATTTCAGAGTATAGGGCATGAAGAATAAAACGTGATAATGTGATAGAGAGGGTTTTAAGTTAGGGTTTGAGGTCTGGGAAGAAGAGGACAGACATGGTGCTGGGAGAAAGTCCTTCAGAAAGAAGAGACTTGAGAGCTGAAGAATAAGAAGTGCCAGAAATTTTATTATGTTCTGAATAATCATCACATGCTTAAAGGTTGTTCTTGTGGGACAACAATTAAAATAGTCAATAGGTTTTACCTAACATTCAAGTTTAGAGTCATCTTATCTAATATATTGTTTCAGAACTTATCTGTTTTTCTTTGTAGTTATTATTCTATAATATAGTTCAGAAAAAAAATGGATCAAAGGCTTAAAAGTTGTTTATCGAAGTATAAAAGTGGTGGAAGTAATCAACAAATTACTACAACCAAAAAAGTCCTAACTAGCAAGCCAAACACCAGGATAACATCTGATGTGAGCCTCTATACGCAAGGCAGATGAATCTGCAAGTATAACCATTTCACATAAATAGAAAAGGACAAAATGAGAATAAGCTACATAATAATGAGTATCTGAAAATTCAGTTTTATTGAACCAGTGATCAATTAGTCTCAGTGCATTTTCTGTTGAAAGTATATTAAATAATGGTAAAAAGCCATAAAAGCTTTCAGATTGTTTTCAAAAAAAACACAGTGACCTCACTGATAAACCAATTAAGCTTTTTCAGAATAAGGAACAAAAAATAGTTTCTGGTGTAGAATTGGTAAGTTTGCTTGCCAGAGCCAGAAAGGAAACTAAAGCAACAAAGGCAACATTCAAAGTCATATTTCTCATAACTCAAACAGGTATTAAGACATACCATTGCTGAGAAGTTTATAAAGCAGTCAGCACAGTCATGAGTGTGTGTGTGTGTGTGTGTGTGTGTGTATTGGAAAGAAAGCAAAATAAGTTGCATACCATAGTATATCAGTATATTTTACATAATATCAATGGTCTATAATTTAGAAGATAAATTGTTATGTTTGTGTGCTAACTGATATTTTGCTTTAGAGTTCTACAAATGACATTAATATGTAAAGCATGAATTAGGTCCTAGTATGTGTGGGATACATGTGTGGGAAAAGTGCTAGATGATCATTTGTTCTGTTTATTGCTGAAAATCTGCACTGACAGATAATGATTACTTTGCAATCCAGATATAGCCTATCAAAGTTCATTTAGATCAATGCTGACAAATTTCAACTGCATGTGCAGCAACAGGATATGTTGCTATACAAATAAAACGAATTGCACCTGCATACCAATCAATATACACCTTCATTCACAGAGAACTGTTGGTAATGAACACCATCTCTCCTGAAGATTCAGTAAAGAAAGAAACATGAAACTTTGTGAACATAATTAGATAGGATCACTGGGTGTAAAGTTCTTGAATACTTTAAGTATAAATAGGTAGAGCAATAACTATAAGAAAGTTCAGTTCACTGACTTGTTGAAGGGAAAGATACATCTATTTTTGAACTAAGGAATAAGATATAAGTACTTCATAATGACACTGATACTGCTCATTACTACTTCAAGTGACTTTCTCCAATGTTCTCTCTTGAATAATTTGAATTTGTGACTTAAACATAAAAAATCACACGCATTTTAATGTTTAGAATCCCTTGAAAAAAACCACCAGGATTTCTTGCAAACATTAAATTGTTTTATTAATAGGTCAACTGCTGAAAATTTTATGATTTCCCAACACTTCATGATTTTTTGTACTCTTTGGAGAAATTGATACCATACTAACAAGTTTTTTTTTTAATTGTGGTAAAAAAAAAAAACCTTACATAATATAAAATTTGCTATCTTAACCATTTTTAAGTATATAATTCAGTAGGGTTAACTATATTCCCATTGTTGTGTAACAGATAACTAGAAATTTTCATCTTGTAAAATTAGAATTTTACACCCATTGAACAACTCCTTATTTCCTCCTCCTCTTCACCCCTGGCAACCATCATTCTACTTTCTATGATTTTCACTACTTTAGATACCTCATATAAGTGGAATCATACAATACTTGTCTTTTTGTGACTGGCACATTTCACTTGACATAATGTCCTAAAAGTTCATCTATGTTGTAGCATGTGACAGGACCTCCTTCACTTTCAAGACTAAATAATATGCTATTATATGTATATACCATGTTTTGTTTACACACTCATCCATCAATGGACATTTGGGTTGATTCCAACCTCTTGGCTATTGTGATTAATGCTGCAATAAACATGGGTGTGCAAATAACTCTTGAGACCTTGCTTTCAATTCTTTTGGATATATACTCAGAAGTGAGGATGCTGGATCATATGGTAATTATATTTTTCCTTTTTGGAGAACTTCCTTTTTCATTGTGCCTCCACCATTTTACATTTTTACCAATAGTACACATGCATTCTAATTTCTCCACATCCTCACCAAAACTAGTTATTTTTTTTAATGGATATGAGGTAATAAATCCTCAGGGTTTTGATTTGTATTTTCCTAATGATTAGCAATGTTGAACATCTTTTCTTGGTTTATTGGCCATTTGTATATTTTCTTAGGAGAAATATCAATTCAAGTCCTTTATTCGTTTTTTGAGTTGTTTGACTTTTTTTTGTTATTGAGTTGTAGGAGTTCTTTATCTATTCCAGATAATAACATATAATTTGCAAATATTTTTTCCATCCCATAGGTTGCTTTACACTCTGTTGGTTGTTTCTTTTCACTCTCCTGATTGTGCAGAAGTTAAGACTGATGTAGTCCCATTTGTCTATTTTTACTTTGTTGCCTGTGCTTTTGTTGTGATATCCAAGAAATTATTGTCAAATCCAACGTCATGAAATATTTTTCTTCTGGGAGTTTTATAGTTTCAGATCTTAATTTTGATCTTTAATCTATTTTGACTTAATTTTTGTATATGATGTAAGGTAAGAGTTTAACTTTATTCTTTTTATGTGGATATCCAGTTTTTCCAGCACCATTTGTTGAAGAGACTGCCCTTTCCCCATCGTGTGGTCTTGGCACCCTTGTCTCAGATCATATGACCAGATATGAGAGGGTTTTATTTTTTAAGCCACATTCAAACTCTGCAAAAATGAAAATATAATTTCCAGATATAAATGCAACTAAAACTTGGGTTAGAAATTTATTTGCATTTATTTTCCAACTTCTACTTTGAGTGGGGAATGTTTGTTTACAACACTGGACTTACTTTAGATGAGAAAGCTCTCTGAACTTCTGGACTCGATATTCAATCTGAGTATCTAGCACTATTTGATAGCCATCAAAAAAAATATGCTGCAAATTCAAAAGTATATGGATATGACTAAAGTAATACAAATAAGAACTAGAAAGAGAAAATTGTTAAGTGTGACTTCTAAACTTAAAGCTGTCTACAACTGAGTTTGGTATCAAAACTTTGGTGAAAAGCTATTAAACAATGTATTAAACATGTATTAAACAATGATCATTATTTTAACACATATTTAAATATTGTTTACTCTTTATTTTTTATAGTGTGATTTTCTACATATTTCCAAATATTAATCTACCATGATCCATGTATCCATTAAATGACCTAAGACCATATTTTGAAAAGCTCTGACTAGAAGCAATAACTATACATCCACTAAAACAGTGCCAAAAGAAATATAATGCAAGACATATATGCAATTTTAACTTTTCAAGTAGATACGTTAAAAAAGTAAAAAGTAACAGGTGAAATTAATTTTAATATATTTATTTGAATAAATATATCTCAGATATTATTTCAATGCAGAATAAATATTTTAAATGTTTTAAAATATTGAGATATTTTGTATTCCTTTTTTTATTTTAAGCATTCAAAATCTGGTCCATATTTTACCCTACAGCACATCTCAATTTGGAGTAGGTGCACATGGCTAACGTCTACCGCATTGGATTACACAGTCCTGAAAACCTAACCTTTGAAATCACCTTCTGTGATCTTAACCTTCTATCCATTCACTTTTTCCAGTAACTTTCTTTCATTAAATCTAAATTTAAACTGCCCAAAGACCCTATGCTTTGAGGCTCCCCTTCTCAGAGTCCAGCAGTTTCTAGCTGGACTATGTTAAGAAAGCTCTCGGGTGGCTTGCTTTTTAAACAATGGGCTTCACCTGCCAGGCCATTCTGCAATGCTGGATCAGTTTAAACACTCACTTTTCTATTTCTTCTCCAGAACCGTGAGCACTACTGAAGCAAGTATATGGCCATGTTTATTGGTGCCAATACCACATTTATCCCTTTCACCCTCAGCTGAGTTCATAGAATGAGCAAAATTTGAAGATATAAAATTTGGTGAGTCCAATGCCCCACAGCTGGTCTTAATAGCAAAGCCACAGGGAGGAAATCACATGCATTGAGATACACTGTGCCAGACCAACTGTGTTTTATGATCCCAGGTCTGGTTTTCCCACAGCATATCCTCTCACAGCTAATGGCTTACATGATCTGAAACTCTTCCCCCTCTCCTGCAGGCCTTGCTGTGTTGGAATGTTGAGATTTCTAATGCTAATCTTAACCACATTCTCCCCTCTGTGTGCTAGCTGGGATGGTTCAAAGCAGATGCATATGTAAAAAAGAACATTTTTAAGAACTAAAACTCAAACCTTGCTTGGGCCTATATAGTGAGTGAGAATTTATTTCTTGTACATCACATTATTTCTGTTTTGAGCTACTAGCAAGATGCCTTGCCAGATGTTCACATCTCTTAGAAAAGTCACATGAATGGTTTTCCCTGACCTCCTAACCTCTCTACCCCTGTTGCAATATCAGACATTCCATCATTTCATCTATTTGCTTCTTTCTTGATCAATAATTTGTCTAAGTCCCTTCATAGCTGACAATCGCAAGGCTTTATACCTAGTTTGTCACCAAAAGATAGAATTAATAATACTGTATTTCATTCTAATATTCCCTACATAACAGTTGTCACTGAGCAAATAATTTTCAGAATTATAACAAACATTTATTAAAAGAGGAACTCTTCTAAGTACTTTATTTACATTAATTCATTTAATATTCACAACCACACAGCAAAGTTGAAAGCATTATCTTCTCCATTTTACAGAAAGCGTTATTTTCTCCATTTATAGGCACTTAGAGATTAATTAATTTGAAAGTTATACTGTTAGCATGAAGGAAGCTGAGATTCAAACCCAGGAATTTCAATGCCACAACCTGCATTTTCACTCATGACCCTTACTTAGATCCATTAGTTGTAGTTTTTTACCTAAATTTTTTAAATTTAAATTTTAACTAATTTCAGACTTACAAGAAATTTGCAAAAATAGTATAAATAATTTCCACACTACCTTCACAGCACAATGACTAAAATCAGAAAATTAACATTAATACAATTCTAAGTAACTAACTAATTAATTAATATAGTTCTAATCTTCAAACAGTTTTCAGATTTTGCTAATTGTCACACTAATGTCCTTTTATTTTTGACTCGGGATCCAATCCCAGACCAAACATTACATTTAGTTGTCATACTTCCTTTGACTCCTTCATCTGGAACAGTTCTTCAACCTTTTTTTGTTTTTCACAGTCTTGACACTTTGACCTTATTATTTTGTCAACTGCCCATTTGAGTATCCAAAATAATCTTGACCTGAGGAAAGCTGGACATTAATCAGTGGGAAGTCCTCCCAACATCACACAAAGAGCTGGCACAGATGTACATCTAACCCTGTATCTGATGGGATGTAAGACCAGCCTCTCAAGGAGCATTCATGGGATGTGTCTTTGAGGTGACTGGGGTCAGGGCTGCCTCTCTGCTCTATGCTCTTCCCCCACCAGTGCTCCTTTTTCAGAGTACTATTGGTTTATAATGAATTAGAGAAATATTTCATTCTGCTGGGTAATCTGTATGAATGTGATCTCTCAAGCATTTTCTGCCCTGAGACAATTAGGTTGAGAGGCATATGAAGGAATGTAGTTTGTTTTCTTGTATATATTCCTCCTGAGTATTTCCAGCTAATTGACTCCAGATGAATTCTCTACACAAATAAAAGCCATGAATACCACATTTCTACTATGATATAGATATGATAGTCCGTGTCTCCATGTTTTCTAATCT
The DNA here is from genome assembly GCF_000325575.1 of Pteropus alecto. Lineage (NCBI taxonomy): Eukaryota > Metazoa > Chordata > Mammalia > Chiroptera > Pteropodidae > Pteropus > Pteropus alecto. Next base: position 7,404,132 of record NW_006494612.1, on the reverse strand, counting down.
AAGTTAAATGCATGTATTTGCCAGTTTCAGATCATTGCGTACTTTTATTTCCTAGATGTTCAAGGCAAAATGTATAGCAGTTAATGTTGCTTTAGACTAATTCCTGTGTCACCTATAATAATCACACTAGAATTTTTTCTCAGTGGACATTGTAAACATTGAATGTGACAAAATGGGGAAGGGACACAAAAAGAGCCTTTGTTAAATGTTATATAACTCATGGAATATAAAATAGGCATGCTTAAAATTGGTGGGTGCTGGAGAGTGAGGGATTTCTCATACTGTACCATAAAAAATGAGTCATTTTTACCACGTCGACCACTCTTACTTTACACGGGCTCTCCTCAGACTTGATCATGGGAGTTATCATTCACTGATCAATGTGCTTAATTCTATATTTTTTCCACTTTGACAGGTGAGACCACACTAATGCTTTGGAAAGCAATAGAGAGTTCTCACATTTTTTGGTCTTAGAACTCTTTTATACTCTTAAAAATTATCAAGAACTCCAAAGAGCTTTTGAGTTATACCTATCACTATTTATCGCACTTGAAATTGAAACCAAGAATATTTAAAATTTTTATCAATTCCCTTGAAATATTCATAAACTCGGACAAATAACATCTTTGTATTATTGTGAAAATGATTTTGATCTCACAGACTTCCTCAAATGGTCTCAGAGAAGCCAGGGATTCTAAGATCACAATTTGAGAATTGTTTATAACACACATTTCCTCTTAGTTCCTTGGTGCATCCCCAGGAGAAATTTCAGTCATGGCTAACTTTCTAAATAATGACATTTTTAGTAAAGAGATGAAAAGAGATAATTAAACCAAGTTCCTTAGACTGAGAAGATAAGACATAATAAAAGATTCCTTTAGAGGAGACTGACAGCCATTTGTTATATTGGTGGGGATGGAATTTTAGGCATCATGAAACCTGAAAATAGTGATTTTTTTAAATCTCTTATTTTGATACCAATTCTGTATGCACTATTATTCTTTGATCATCCAAAGAAGGTCTGTAACATAGTTAATAAAATTCTTAAAACTCTCATACACTGCTGGTGGGACTGCAAATTGGTACAGCCACTATGGAAAACAGTTTGGAGTTTTCTCAAAAAACTAAGAATTGATCTACCATATGATCCAGCAACCCCTCTACTGGGTATTTACCCCCAAAGACTTAAAAAATCATGTCCATAAAGATATTTGCACATTAATATTCATAGTAGCATTATTCACAGTGGCCAGGACATGGAAGCAATCAAAGTGTCCTACAATAGATGATTGGCTAAAGAAGCTGTGGTATATATATATATATACAATGGAATATTACTCAACCATACTGCAATTTGCAACAACATAGATGGACCTCAAGATAATCATGCTAAGTGAAATAAGCCAGACAGAAAAAGTTGAAAATCACATGATATCACTTATATGTGGGATATAAACCTAAAAGCAACTAATGAACAAGACAAACAAACAGAAACTCATGAACATGGACAATGGACTAGTGGTTACCAGAGGGTAGGGGGTGGGGAAGGAGCAGGAAGGTAGATGGGGTAAAGAGGTTTAAATATAGGGGGAGTGGAGGAGGGTGAAGTGGGAAAAGGGGATCAAATATATGGTAGCTGAAGGAAACTGGACTTTGGGTGTTAAATATACAATAGAATATATAGATGTCAAATTATAATGTACATCTGAAAATTATGTAATGTATTAACCAATGTTACCGCAATAAACGTAATAAAAAAAACATTTAAAAAAATAATAAAATCCTTAAACAATCTATGTAGTATTTTCTTGCCTACAAATAACATCTTTCATCATCATTTGTAGCATATTTACTTAGAAGATATAAAATTTATTAGAAGAGATGACAGGTTAGGCCCCACAAAAAAACAACAATAACAACAACAACAACAAAAAAACCTTTAAAAATAAAAATGGAGCTAAAATCTTGTAGAAATTTGCCAAGAGATGACAAGGTTTTGGACTGTATTATATCACTCTGAAATTTGCTATCAAGATCTCCTAAATCATTTTCCTATTGTACTTTCACTTAGTAAAAGCAAATCCTAAAGACTTTATTGTCACTCAGTTCAAATACTGTATCATATTGCAACTTCTTATATATTACTGTTTTAAATTAACACCATTTAGTTTCAATATTCTTACAATGGCTTACAATACATAACTACTTTACTGTCATAAACAAAGCCTTTACCTTTATTAAAGTCTTTTAGAAACTAAGAAAAAAAGTGGGCATATTTAAATCCCCAAGCCACAGAAAAGGAATGAAATAATACTTCAGTTACCACCATTCCCCTAGTCAAAAACAGGAGACTTGCAGACAGTTCTTAGCTCTGTTTTAGCCTGGCTCCTGGTCCAACTATTTCTCATTAGAAGCTCTATGTACTGTTTGCAATAATTAAATGTTCCCAGAGTATAACACAACTCAATAGAAATACAACCAAAATACAATCTTTTATTTATAGAATTGTCAAATCTTATGAAATATTTAATATTTCTGATATATGTCTTCCAGAAATCACCTCTGTCTCAGCATCACCACCAAACCCAGACATTTTAAAACTTCGATTGAAATGGTAAAGTCTAGGCCTTTACTCTCATGTATTACTTTATAATTTCTGTCACAAACATAAACTGTTTAAAGGTTTCAAGTCAGATTGACACATCTACAAGTGAATCACTTCCAATTAATAATTAAAATAAAACATTTTAGTTTTTCTGACAATGCTCTCACAACCTAATTGGGAAATATACTATTTAGAATTCTGGTTACAAGTGACATTAATCCAACTCAAACTATCTTAACCATAAAGTTTATTAGGTGGATATTGGGCCAATTCATTGAATTATGGAAAAAATACCGAAATTGAGATAATATTATGGATTTGGGGACAGTAATGAAGGATTTAAATGTGGAAGTCACTGTCTCTGTCTCTTGGTCTCTCTCTGTCTCTTTCTCCATAAGTGAGCACATGCAGGTGCACCTCACCTTGACTGCACACTGCTTGTCAGCCCTATTCTTCCAGGGTTTTTATCTTTACCAGAGAACACAGCAACCAGAAGCTCTGAGTTACAATCCTTATAAATCTAACAATGCAGAGAGAAGGCCTTTTTTGGGCCATGTACCTACTCCTTTCACCAAACTGAAGCTAGAGGTGAGGAACACTGATTAGACAAGCTCAAGACACATGGCAACCCCTAGGATGGGAAAAGGAGGGAAGGAGGCCAGGGGAGCCACCACCAAACCTAGTTGGTTGGAATCAAGGAGGAGAATGTGCTGATGGTAAGATAAGAGCTATTTCCAGGAAAATGGGGGGAAATGCTGCATTCCAATGAAAACAAAAGACACCAACTATAGGTTTTTTTAATTGTAAATATTGACTTTGAAATTAATTACTACATGTATGTCTTAGATTTAATTAATCATTCAGTTTCATTGACTTTTGTGTTTTTTTTAAATAATAGGAGGAGAATGTGCTGATGGTAAGATAAGAGCTATTTCCAGGAAAATGGGGGGAAATGCTGCATTCCAATGAAAACAAAAGACACCAACTATAGGTTTTTTTAATTGTAAATATTGACTTTGAAATTAATTACTACATGTATGTCTTAGATTTAATTAATCATTCAGTTTCATTGACTTTTGTGGGTTTTTTTAATAATATCTTTACTCCCCATTTCATGACGACTATCCTAGTACAGTACAACAGTCAACCTATTTGGACTTCTCCAGATGGCCAACAGACCTGTTCCTCTTCATTCGATTTCCTAAAGCATCACTTTCACACATACCCTGACCTGGTCAAAGCCAGCCAGTGAATAACTTTTTGACGAGTGTCATAGTTCTTGCATTTCTCCTAACTTAGAATGCCTCTCCATCACCCACCTCTATTTTTAACCCTGAACCCTTCCTTTAGTTACATCTATCAAGTCCCAGTCCCCTATGTAGTATTTCCCATTTAGTAAGCTCTTAGTAGTTCACTTCTCCTTCTGCTGGCATATGTAATAGAGGGCATATTATTTAAATCTTTACTGTTGCAATTTTTGTGCATGAGACCAGCTGCCTAAGGTGCCATAGTTGTAACAATTTGTATCCGCTGCTGTTTCTGCCTAGTCTATTGCTCTTCAATCTCATTGCCTCTGAATGTATTCTTATCATACTTTTCTTAGGTTTTATATCTGCCTTATATATTTCAGTCTTATTGTTCAAAGTTTTTGTCATACTATTTTAATAAAATATTTCTTAACCCATGCACTGCCTTCGTAAACCTTAGATAGCTGAATACAGTTCCAATAAAAAGCTGAAAATGTTCTACTTTTTTAAATAGTATTTGCATTATCTAGATTATATGTGGCTTTCTTTGCCTTACTTAAACAAATTACTAAGTGTTCAACCCTAATGTAGTGATATGTATAATATCACTACAAAATATGTATAATAAAGGAAATAATTTGAGTGGAAAGAAATGATAATATGCAATAGTGAGATGTGATTTTGTAGACTTGGATTTATTTTAGACATAAGAATATATAGGGAAATTAGATAATCATTAAATGCAAAATATCTCTATTGCGAGGGAAGGTAAGAGAGAACCTGAAGAAACCAGAAAAAATGGTAAAAAGGATTATAAATCATCATTCTTTCTTCAGCCTCTGGTGTATCTGTTTTGAGCTGTGTAACTTAATATCTCTTTCTTTGAATGTTCTCCCACATCAGAGTGGTTTCTGGATGCTATATGTAAAATGAAAGTTAAGTAGTAGAAGTAAATTAAACCACTGGACTTTATGGTTTGAACACTTAGTACCTATAATTCTGATGGTAGTTGCTCTTTAGTAACTAGCCTGGCAAGGACACACAGCCTTATCATTTCTCAGTGTTTGTATGATTCTCTCCGTGACACTGAGTAGGTATATCCAAAATTCTACCAACAGGATATATGTTGTGTGTGTTGCATGTTGGACTCTCAAAAACAAGACCTCCTCACACTCGGGCAAGCACACCAGGTGTTTTTCTCCTTTAAACCACACCAAGTCAGTCCTACCAATATTCAGGGCAGGGAAAATCATTAACTTTATTTTTCTTTTTATAATTATTCCCTCTGCCATTTAGGAAACCAGGACATCTTGGCATGATGAGTCTGTGGTGTTCTCTTTTTTGAAGCAGAAAACAGATGACACTCCAGCTCATTGTAATATGACATTATTCAGAGCCAAAACAGCATTTAGATAATTTAAGTCTAGTACCTGTCCAGGACTTACATCCAATAATAATCACTGCTCTGTAGAGAGTTTTGTTAGATGGAGAAGAAAAATTCATTATACTACTATTTCAAATAGCTCTCATTGTTATAAATAAATTTGAAAAAGAGAAAAGGAAATCCTCTCATGAAAAGATCTTAAAGAATGTCATACTCTGCTAGTTTAGAATACTGTGGTCTAATATGTGATTATAGATTTATGAGGTATGTAGTCTACAGAGGTGACAGTGTAAAGAGACCCTTGGTATAACAGTGTTAGGTGCCATTAAAATAATGTTTTAATGGAATGCAGTTCTTTCTGCAACATGTGACCACCCTGCTTCCAGTGGGAGAAAAAATAGAAAGAAAAAATGCCTGATCCTGGTTGCTATGGCAGCAAGTGCTAAGAGTGAGTCTGAATTCTGTGTCAAGGTAATGAATTTAGCATCTACAGGAAAGAAATGGATTTCCTGTCACACATTGTAAATCCATCATAGGAAATGAACATAGTGTAGACATTTTGGGATGTTTAAAATCCATTTAAGATGCACAAACGTGGTAGAAAGAGTGCATCGGATTATCTCAAGGGGCTCAGTTCTTCTCCATTATTGTGTTTTCATCCATATCTGTCATAAGGAGGAAGAAAGAACATTCAGTATGAACTGGCAGTTTGTACTCAGCAGGCCCTAAGGTGACAATGACATGGCCACAACTCTTCCTCTGAGTCTCATGGTTACTCTGTACTACTGAAAGCCTTCTCCTTGTGAATGCTCTTCAGAAAGGTATTTCACTCCTTTCTTGACTCTTGGTGATTCTCTAGTTCTTATTCCTGCTCATCATCCTAGAATGGAGTTTCCTGGGCCTATTCCTAGGCTTTCTCCCCATCCACATAAAAATTGTGTGCTATTTTTGTCATTTGTTTTTTAAGTTGGCAACTGAACAAGCCATTTTCAAATGTGTGTATGAATATAAATAATGTATCTTTTTGAACTGAGGAATAGACATAATATTAATTTAAAGAGTGTCAAAGATTCAAATTCACAAATAGTTTCATTTAAGTAATGTTCACTCTCATAGATACAATAGTAACTACCCAATTGTGATTATACATTATATTTAGTAATGCTATTGGAATTGCAACATACCTAAATCTCAGAAATTTAAACTAAAATTTTTATTTTTTATTGATGGCCTTGTCTGATGTGAGTGAAGCAGCCCCCTTATCTTGTAGCTCTGCCTTCTGAAGCACTTGACCTTCAAAGTAGACCTGGGAGGGGAACAGAGAAGGCTGAAGGGACAACCTTGGAAGTAGCATTCATCACTTTCGACCACATCTCATTGGCCAGAAACCAGTCATAAGGCAATTAAGACTGCCAGGAAGCATAAACATCATAGGTGAACATTAGGCAATTAAGAATGCCAGGAAGCATGAACATCATAGGTGAACATTAACAATTTCTACAACCATAATTTTCTAATAAAGACTTTGATGAACTACATTTTCTATTTGGAAAATTGAAAAAGTGACCATTGTTATTGATTGAGAAATATAAATCAAACTTGGGTAAAATGGCATGGTGGATCCACACTCTACATGAGAAATGAATGACCTTTAATTGGTGGCTGCATTGAGCCTTCTTATGTCAACACTATTCCTTCTCTATGATTTATTTATTTATGCTTCACTCATTTTTTCTAAAACATAAGGGTTTAGAAAATGATCTAAATTTTATTAGAGAAATAGTTCTGTATTAGCTAGGATATTTTCATAAGAAACAAGAAACAAGGGTGATGATAATGATAGTCTTTCATTGTACTTTCAGACAAAATTTAAAACTCTTGCATTCTTAGTAACATATTTCTCACCTTTAAAGTATCCTTATACTTAGCCTTCAAAGGAGTCAAAGAACGTGTCATTATCACAAAATATCTTCATATCATTTAACAGTACAGTAACAGCATCCTAATGTCGATAAAATTATAATTAAGAATCTTCTCTCCACTTTTACTTCTATTATCCCTGAGAAAAGTTAGTGTGGTCAGAATAAAATAAGAATATGAAATCAAATACTAGTTATTATTTATATTTCTTTATTAAACACTAAGTAAAGACTAAAACAAGGCAGAAAGCATGAGTTGTCTCAGTCCACTTAGATGGAAAGCAGAGAAACAGAATTCCTAAGAATAAACTTGGCTGAACCCATTTAGAAGCCCAACTTGTCTATTGCTTTAAAAATTAATGGACTGCAGATGTTACTATGTTTTAACAGCATATTGTTCCCAGATCAGAGACTATGCATGGTCCCAATAGGACAGATGTTTTGTACAGTCAGTGGAAATTCAATCAAATAAACTAATTGCAAAAGTAATTAACATTTATTACTTATAGTAAATATACTCAGAAAACTTCAATATTTAAGGAAAAGCAACTTTTTTTACCATCAGATCAGACAAAATTAAAAATGAAAGAATTTGATCACTGGGAAAAAGCAAGTGATTTTTTTCCAGTCCAGAGATAAGTAAATATTTGCAAAAAAATAATAAAGTTTAAATTAAAATATCCAGGGATGCTTCTTATAATAAATACTTGAGTTGACAAAATTATGGGACAAAGAATATCATCAAACACAATTGATGACAGATTTGAGCATAAAATAAACTTTAAAATAGTTATATAATTTCAAAATTGTACCATTGGGAATTGCATAAGAGGTTAAAAATATGCTAGATCTTGCCAGTTTCCTTCAAGCTCAATATCTGGTCTTTTAGAATAGCTCTGAGGAGTGTTTGGGGATCTTTTGTCCTTAAAAGTTCAGTGAAATATCAGCAAATATGCATTTTATAATAGTATCACAATAGATAGCATTTTTTATTTACTTTCTATATACCTAGCACTGTGCTAAGAACTTTACAAGAACCCAGTGAGATAGGTCTTTCATTCCCCATTCCCCATTTTCATTTACAGATGAAAATAATGAGATTTACAGAAATTAAATAACATTCCAACATTACATATTAGTGGAAAAGTTGTGATGACAAACCAGGCAGTTATACTCTAGAGGCCAGAATCTTAAGTCACTTCATTATATCACTTCAGAAAGTTGAGATTCTTATTTATTTAAACAATATCCGTTTCCAATAGTCATTTGAGGTAGCTACATTTTAAAAATTGCAACTTGTTTATGAATATCTTAAAATCTTTCTTGAAGTCATTCACATTTTCAGCTTATAGTGATTGTTATGTAAAGTATCCCTTTTGATACTACTAACATTTCAACTTTCAAGATTCAAAGAAAGGCTCTTTATTGTACATGTACTGTATTTGATGTATTAAGGATCTTGCTCACATTTTTTGTGAATTAAAACGTTTCAAGTATGTCTTTATTTACTCTTATTCCCTTTTAATTCTTCTTAATAAGCCCTATTTTCTTTACGGTTGTACTAACATGGAACCCAGTTGCCCACTTTATAAAACTATTATCATTCTTCAAATTATTTTCCATGATTTTACAGTTTCTTTATTTCTTAAGACATAACAAATTAGAATTACAACAATTCTTAAACTTTGAGTAAAGACAAGCTAATATTTTCAGTTTTGATTCTTTCTGATAATGCTTTTTAACCATAATCACATACTGGGTTAGAAAATTCAAGAAATAAGCAGTTACTTCTTCCTAGAAACATTCCCCAGACTGTAATTTTTAATACATTCATTGCCAATTATTGTCTGCGCTTTTTCTAAACACATATTTACCAACATAAAAGTTTTAAAATTTCAAAATCTGTTATCCTGAATTTTTTTAAATGCTCTAATAAGAACAGGTTTTTTTAATGGAATGCTTGCTTTTGATGATATTATTGATTCTTCATTGAGATTCGTTTCTGCACATGGTAACTTAATAAATACTAAGATTGAGGTATTTGGTCTCAACTACATTTTGCTAGAAATAATTTCCCCACATTAGAGGCAATTTACAAATATAAAAAGAGAAAAAACAAAGTACAAGTTAAGAAAAATAGCTTGAAAAATTAACTTCTAAAAACGTTCATATATATTTCAATTATATGTGGAATCTAAGGAACAAAAAGAACAAACTAATCAAAAATAGACCCGCAAATATAGTGGACAATTTGGTGATGGACAGAAGGGAAGAGGTTTAAGGGGTTAGGAGAATGGAGTAAAGAGTTAAAGAAGTACAAATCAGTAGTTCATAGTTGGTCTTGGGGATGGGGAACATGGCAGTTAGCATTAATAGGATGTCTAGGTGGAGGGCCAGAGGAGGGAGGGAGCAATTGGGGAGGTTGTTTTATAAACAATATAGATGTCTAACCAATGTACTGTATACTTGAAACTAATTTAAATAAATTAATTAATTTTTAAAAATGTTCATATGTAGAAGTCTAGTTAATTTATTGCTTCCTAAAAGCTAGGTCTTAGAACACTAACTCTATAGTATTAAACTCAACAGGTTTATTGTTGAGATCTCAGTTTTTTAATTATACTAAAGTTCGTTCTGAATTTCCAAGAGAAAAACATGACGTGAACTGTTTCCGATGTTCCTTTGGCCCAGGGCCATCGTATACATGGAATTACTTTCAGTTTTAATGCTCTGTAGAGCACACCCTGAGAAATACAAAGATAATCAATATGTCTCACAAACTACTATTATAAACTAGAATGATTTCTACTTAGAAAATGTCTAGCAGCGGATATTTTGGGCACTATTATTATATAAGGATTTATTCCAATTAGAAAGTCCCTAGAGATGGTCAACACAGAAAGGGACATTGCTGAGGAGAGATGAAGCAGGGTAACACGCAACACATTATTTATCATCAATATAACCTCAAAACTTAGTTAACTGATTTTATTAACTTTTCTCTTGTCAGATTTTTAGTCTAATGTAAGCATTTGAAATCAAGACACTGTTTTTACCAAAAATATTTAGCTACTTCCATTTTACTGTAATATATGTTAACATAGTCATAAATGGTTTTTTTAATAAGAAAAGAAACTGTTACAGTTCTTAAGATTCTTAAAAATTTTACTGGAAAACTAGGGAACTGCCAGTTTAAGAAAAATACATTATTCCCATATATGTTATATCAAATTATTGATTCATGCATTGATTTGTGATATATGTTATATCAAATTGTGCAGAAATTTGTTTATACCATTTTCCAAACAATTAAAACATGAACAAATGTTCATCTCTTGGTCACAATATGAGGGAAATTAAGAAACAGAAATTATTAAAGATTTTTATTTTTTTAAATGCTAGTAATACCAGCACCTTTTTCTTACATAATATTGCAAAGCAGGAAGGTAAAACACTTTTTTTATTCCTTGAAGTCTTAGCCTCAACGAATATAATCAAATCCTAAGGTAAAATTTGATGTATCTTTTTCAAAAATTTTTGGTTTAAAATAAGAGAGATATGTTCAGATTTAAGGTAAGATTTGAGCAGTTTCTGAGCAGTGCCAGTGACTTGAAATTTGACCCCATTTTCCATCACTTTACCACAATAAATATCATCATTCCTTTGGATATTCTGTTTTGAAGCATGTGCTACTCGAAATAAAAATACACTGTGGTAGGAGTAATGTAAAATGATAGAGATCATTTAAGAACAAGACCCATTGCTGATGGGTCAGAGGGGAAAAAGGAGATGATAGGGAAATGAAAAGTACAGAAGAAAAGCTTCACCTCCAAGGAAATGTCTTCCCTATAGACACAAGAAAATTTCAACAGAAGAACAATTAATGGCAACTAAGGCACCAGGTGAGGCAGATAGTGGGAAACAAGAGGCAGAGTCTCATTTTTTTTTACTTTGTCTAGCATTAATTTTCATTTTTGAATAATGCAAGTATATTTAAATAAAATAATTAGCTAAAATTGTTTTAAGATATTTAAGTTTGAGGGATTAACATCTCAACCAAACAAACAAAACATAAAGGAGAAATAAGACCATAAAGCATCTCATCTCACGCAGCCCACCCAGAGGCGACAAGAGGAGGCTAATTCAGACACCAAGACTTGGCCAGTTTAGGCCAAATTAGATTCAACACTCTTCACAGAACAAAGACCTAAGAGAGGAGCTATTTCCTCCCCAAATTTATTGCAAATTCCACAATTGTACAGGTGGTGAGAGAAATTAAATATGAAAATGAAAGTGCACTCTCAATTTTCTCAGGAATGGAAAACTCAAACAAAACACTCAAAAGTTAATGCAACAGAACTGAACCCTAAAGTGAATACCAAAAATCTTTGCTAACACAATAGTAAAGTAGTACTATAATCCATGGGCCTCCAATAGTAAGTAATGTAGTGAACATTTTTAAAGGAAATAGCGTCACGCCCTAAATTACTAAAATGTTATCGCAACACTTAAAAATGAGATCAATTACTACTCTTTGTAATGTATACTTTAAACCTTCAAACTTTATTACCATCAGTTTCTCAATATATGAATTGTGTTAAAGAATAAAAATCTACTTTTGTGTTTATTTAAAATATGTATGTACATATATATGTGTATTTATATGAAATATAAAATAATAGAACAATCACTACCCATGGAACCACCACTTATAATTTTACAATATTACTAGTCTGTCACATTTGACATTACTTCTTTTTCTTTACTCAAAGAAATTAAATATTAAAACTAAACTCATCTTTCCCCAGTTTTACTCTCTACCCCTCCTTCCTTCCCCCAGAAAACCATTAACCAAAATTCTGTGTGTGTTTGTGTGTGTATCTCCAGGTATTTAAAAAATAATTATGCAACACATATATGTATTCATACATAATTTTGGTATCTTAAAATTTTACTTAAAGGATGTCATTGCTAAATATTTGTGTCCAAATTGATTTTTATCCAGTATCATTTTATATATAATCTATTCTTATTGGTATATAAATATAGTTTATTCATTTTAAAAGCAGCAGAATATTCAAATTTTCTTTTCAATGTATTTTTTAAAGAATTTCATTATTTTAAATGAGTTTTCATATAATGGCCTTTTTTTTTTTTTTTTTTTTGCTTCCTAGTTTCCCACCTTTTCTAACTTTTTATCCCAACACAAACACTCAGAACTTTAATTTTAGGATTCTGAAACCCCACATTATGTTGGTTAATGTTCTGGAATCAGACTTCTTGGCTCTAAGTGTACAACAGGCTGAGATGCAGAGTGTGGACAGGAAATACCTGAACTTTTGTCAAGACCCCTTTGGGTGCAGTAATTACATATAACTCAGAAACTTTTTGCAACTGAGTGTTAACATATGAAAATTTGGGAACTGTGTTTGGAATGTCATGCTAATTTTCTCAAAGGATTAACAGTTAAAGTAGCATGTTAAGAACAAGAACTAATAGATACTGTGTGTGAATCACTGACTTAACAGGGTGTTTCTATTGACAATGTGTTTCAGCTGTGCAATTTGGAAAGAAACGTGAAAAAGAAGGTTGAGCTCGTTAGCTCACTCAGAAAACTGAACTCTCTCATAAAGTTTTGCTGTTGAATTGAGATTGTTTTGGATGAAAAAAATACTGCAGCCTCCCTGTCCCTAGTTCCCATTTCTGGATTTAATTAGTATTACATTCTTTTCCTTCACACACACACACGCACACACACACACTGTGTATCAACAAGGGCAAACCACAAACCTGAATATTTAAAATAATTTAACTATATTTTTATGAGTAAAACTATATTTGTTCCACATATTATGACAAATCTGTTACTTCCACCTCATTTATGCTTTACAACTGAATGTTAATCAATTAAAATAATTAAGTGTAAGGGAAAAGAGCAGCTCAAGCTAATTTCCATTCCCTCTCCTCAAAATATGATTTACTTTATAATTACCCACAGGCTAACGATTATATTTATGAAACTTTACATATCACAGAGATTTTATATTGCATAATTTATGTGAGTAAAACTGCACCATTGATGGTATAAAATAAAATTACAACAACAAGAAGCAAAAATGTTCCTTGTTCTTAGGGAGTTTACATTCTAATACGTGAAATAACACAAACAGAAATACAAGCAACATTACTATGAACATGTCTTAATAGGAAAGGTGGGAAATTTTACCCGAGAAACAAATGTAGCTGAAAGCTCAAGAAGAGTTCTATCAATTATTCCTTAGGAAGCGAGTCTCTGTGGGCCAGAACAGGACAGGAGAGTTGGAATTCTAAAGCTTTAGTCCCCGCCCTGGCTCTATTCTTACTGACTAGCATCATGCCTAATACATAGTAGATTCCAATGAAAATTTGTTGATTTACTGTATAGACTTGAGAACAACATGGTTTCTCAGAGCCTTCATTCCTCTTCCACAAAAGGGGATAGGTGATAATTTATAAGATTCTTGTGAGGATCAAGTAAAAATAATAGACGTGAAAGTATATTTATTAAATTTTAAGGAACTAGAACTATATTGCTATCATCCTCTGAGAAATTTAAAAATATGAGTCACAGAATTTTTAAAGCTTGGACATCACAATATGAAGGTAACCTTTCTGTGAATAGCCTGTAGTTGGAAATAGGAAAGAAAAACTTAGCCCATTGTTATTCTCTTCCTTTGGCCTCAACCGCTCCTCACCCCACTACTCCCCCAGTGGTTAGGAGGTAGCTGACCTTTCAAATTGTGATTTCCTTTCCCATGGGCGAGTGGGAGTTTTCCCAGGAGAATATGAAGCACAAACTACCTCCATACTCAAAAACAGACTCAAAATGAAGCCAGTAAGTGTCTCTTCTATAGGCCTCAACGCAACTAGGGAAGATTTAACAATGGGTTTTGTAAAGCTAAGGGATTATCTGTGATTCTAAATTCTCATTTTAGGCTAGACTCCCTGCTAGGAATAATGGAAGATCTGGGTGTATATTACCTGCAATTTCTATATTCTGTGATAGCCTAAGTAAGAAAAAATGCCCATCTGGAAATAAAGCACAACACCATAATGACAGTGATCAAGATGTAATGAGGAACCTGCTCTCACAGATTAGACGTCTGAATTACATCCTCAAAGATAACATTTGCTACCCAAGAATAGAAACATTCTGAGCATTATGGCATTGACTAAACTGTCTGTACGAATCCTCAAAACAGACTTCGTATGAATATACTACATCAATATACCATATTTCATGTGCTAATCTTTTTATGATGCTCTCATTCTACAGCATTTTAGTGATGGTATAAAGAGAAGAAATATGACTAAACCAAAAAGGGAGATGATTAGAATTATTCAGAAAAAAAAAAATAAAGAGAAGAGAGAATGGGAGAGAGAGAGAGAGAGAGAGAATAAAAAGAAAATGCTAATGAGATGGTTCTTAGTTGAACAAGTAAAACATAGTAAGCAAAATAAAGGACAGTACATGATACTCAATCCATCTTGGCATATTTGAGAGACTATTTTATTAGGATATTTTATTATCAAGAGACTTCTCACCAAAATGGAAATTTTGTACGTATTAATAGTAACCCTCCATATATCCATCAACTTGGTTCTAGCTACATACCAATATGTTGAGATTACAACAAAAATGTAAAAAATCAGTAATGCCCTATAGATCTCCATGAGCTGCATGATTCATTCCTTATCAATCTAACTAGTTAGAATTTTTTCAAACTTTTGTTTAAGTTTCCTCTTCCCCATATGTAACATGCATCCAATACATTTATCATTATAACATTCTATATGGTGTCCAGCACACAGTACCACTTCCCTTTTTTCTCATGTCTTTCTTTTTTCTGTAGTATCTGCCTAAACTATTGTACATGTGGTGCCATAAATCAAAGTGGTATGAGTAAGAAGAATTGATTATGAAGAATAAATAGAGGTGGTTTTAAAAATAGAAAAGTTCTTGGGTAGGTAGTTTTCAAGAAAAAGTAAATTGAGTTTCTAAGGATATATAAGTTTTTTTCCCGGTAAGTGTGTTGTTATTTTTTTTCCTTTTACCTATCACCTATCCCACTTTCCTCTGCATTCTTTCTCTCTGTCTTCTCCTTTGCTTTCAGATGACTTTTTTTTTTTCTTTCTCTATTATGTTTTTTTTTTTCCTTTTTTTCTGTTATTCTCTCAACATTGGAGATTACTGCTTTAAGGTTGTTTTCCCTCTTCTTTCCCATAGGATCTTTCATGGGAAGTATATTTCTGGGTGAGCTTCAGTATGTTTAATGTAAGCAGATGAATGCAGTCCCAGATTCTCACCATAATGCAGTTTAGAATCCACATCTTAAAGTGGATCATTGACAAACAGATGGCAGTTTCCCGTAGGAACAATATATTGTTTGGGGTATTCATTTCTAACCAAAGCGAATCGTAAACATTACCAGCAATATGCCATTAAAGTGAAGATAGAATAACTATAAACTACTAACAAAGACAGTTAATTTCCAAGTCCTAAGAAATGGATTTTAAGTGTATAGTTTATATCGATGATTATATAATGGATCTCTATTATAAAGTGAGCCTCCAGATAAAGAGTTATCTTTAATTGAGTCTAAACTTAATGTGCTATGTATGCGAACATCAGATCACACATTTGACAATTACAATTATAGTATTTTTGAGCTAAAAGCAAACATAGAGCTCATTTGGTTCAACAATGTACTCATTGGTCTTTATTTTACTGAGGAAGAAATGAATTCTACTTTTCATTTTAGTGCAGAAAAGGAGTTAGAGAAATTGTTTAAATGTCTCATGTCTCTTAGAAAACTAAATCATGGTTTTTTTCAACCTATTCATGAAAATAATAGTTTCTCTAGGACGTGTATTAGTCCCTGAAATACAGCCGTAGGCAAGTCAAGCAAACTGTTGAAATTCCCGAATAATACAGCTAAGTATAATTATTTGTTCTCGATACTCTTACTGTAATTATTACTTTTCACACCATACCTACCTGCAAATGCTCATATGACCTGAATTTTAGAATGCAAGGGGTCAGGAGTTTGTTCTTTTATTTAACCCTAGAGATAAAGGACCCATGACATAAGCTGAGCTAAGGGCTTTTCAACCTAAGTCACTCAGTAATTAGTACAGTTTGACTGCTACATCCTAATTCAAGTATGCCAATAGATGTCAAAACAATCACCTAAAAATGTTCTGGGAAACAAAACAAATCATAAATACATATAAATTTCTCAATTCTGAAAAGTCATTGTTTTGTTCACAAAATGAGCACTGATTGTCTTCAGACGAATTTATCTATGTAAGCATCTCTTCTGATGATCTATGGCACAACAACAACAAAAACACATTATTGTAATGTGGATGTTTCTAGCTATAGTCTAAAACTAATAAGTATGCTTTGGGGACAAGTGATGGGGAAAGCTGTGTTCTTCAAAGAATTCTAACTCACCATGCTTGTATAGAGATTAAAAGCAATATCCTATGAAGTAGCAACTGGTAAAACATGCTGCAGGCAGGAGATGGTCAACAAAAGCAGCTGCCTGATAGGCTGTGGGAGAGTCCTCCTGCGAATGTACATCATGTCTATTCTCTGAAGCCTTCAAAGGTTTTCTCTGTTGCATGATACTTGTTCTTCTTATTTTTACAAAAGGACAAAAAGTAGATTTTTGTCTCTGTTTTCAGAAGACTTGGGGACTTGAAATCACTGTATTTCTCAAGGAATGTTACTTGGAAGGACTAATGGTGGCTGAAAAATAAAGATAAGTCACAGGACACTTATAACAATAAGTTTCAAACCAAAATGAGTGCCTCTATGTAAATTAAAAAGCTCTTCCTTACAACAAAATGAGAATAGAATGGCAACTTATGTAGATGAAATGATGGCACTAAAAAATTCTCAATGGTTACTAAAGCTAGAGGATGAAAATTTGAAGTATTTCCCCTCATCACCAATATTGTGACAAACCAATATCATATGTCTTCTGATACAATGCACTGAGAAGGACACAGCATCCTTTCAGTGATGTTACTGCCTAAATGCTGCATAGCCTGAATCTAATCATAAGGGAAGTAGACAAACCAAAGTGAGAGACAATCCACAAAATAACAGGCCTGTGCTTTTGAAAGATATCAAGGACAAGAAACACAGAGAAAGAATGTAAAACTTTTCTTGATTAAAGAAGACTAAAAAGACAGAACAAGTAAAATGCATTTAATTTCTATTAGATTCTAGACTAGAGAAAAAGTTATAAAGAATATTATGGGATACTCAGTGAAATTTGTATGTGCACGGTAAATTAGATAGAATATTTTATAAATACCAAATTCCACAATTTTAATAAATATACTGAATAGACTGTGATTATGAAAGAGATTATATTCATTCTTTGAAATAATTACTAAATTTTTAAAGGTAAAGGAGCATGATGTCTCCCATTTATTCTCAAATAGTTCATTAAGAATGCATACATATAGCAAATAAGTGAGAGAAAGAGGGGCGTGTGGGGGGGTTGGGAGAGTGCGTGTATTTTTTCAGTTTCTCTGAAAATTTGAAATTACATACAAATTTAAAAGTAAATAAAAAACATGTGCCAAAATCAGTACCCTAAATTACCAACTGTCCTGATTTGGTAAGCCTTGAATTACCAGCTATCCATTTAACCCAGGAATAAGAGGTTTTGGAGGGTGCAAACTTTCATCACTATAATGAGGAAAGTTCCAGGCAAACCAGGGCAAGTTGGTCACCCTACCCCTCAAGATAATTTACATTAGACATGGAAGAGTTTCTTTGCTATTTTGTTTGAATGCTTAGTATTATATATGCATTTGTGGAAGCATAAAATCAATAGTATAAGTAGTACTGTTAAGATGAGAAAAGAAGATACAAATTGGCTTATTAAGAGTGCTGGAGTAGTAACTTATTAAATGAAGTCATGGAAATAGATATTTACTATGCACTTTCTTTTTAAAGAATGACCTTTGGCCTATAAATATCTAAATTCAATCATGAACACATACAATTAATATGCAAAATTTATTACTTGCACATAAAAAGATTGCCTCCTTATGAGGAAGATTATAGGAAACCAATTTCCCTCTTGCTTCTGTTTATGATCTAATGAGAGACTTCAAGTTACTTCAACTGAGATTACATTTTAGCATCCCATTCAAGGCACAGTACCATAGCTGGCATACATGATACACAGGTTCTAAAGAGAAAACAGATGAATAGTGTAATTGTATTTTCAAAACATTTTAAAGAGCTTTGATGCTTGAAAAGTCACTTCACTTTCTGCCAACATAATGCCAATTTTTCTTTGATCTTAAAAAAATTGTAGGTTTAAAGCAAGGTTCTCAGAGGTTAATATGTATTTCAGTTGAGAAAAATTTTTGAAGTATAGGCCAAAATTTCATCATATTACTACCATAAGTTAAGCTTAAAGCCCCTTACAAACATATGTTAAGCTAAATGTAAAAAAGAAATTCTAAAGGATTTTTCTGGAAGTGTGTCTCAGTATCTGCTCCGAAAATCTCCTGCAAAGGAAGTTAGCAAATAAGATATTGAGTTTCACAAGTATCTTCACACAAATTGTTTCTCCCTGTGGCCCACACTATACTTCTCAAAACTTGAAACAAAGCTTAAGGAAAAGTGTCCTTTCTTTCTCAAACTGTAGTTTGCTTTTCAGGGTGCAACACTGACTAGAGGAAAGTAATTTGGATTTGGAATCCTTAGATTTTTTTCTGAATCTTATTTTCACTAACTTGGTCTTAAGATGGAGAGCTGCCGTGACCCTCTGAGATTGTTTACACGCCTGTAAAATTATAATACACTAACAGTTGACTTACCCACCTCACAAAGAATGTTTTAAACATCCACCATAATAATGTATAAGAAAATGACCTGCATACTCTGGTTAAGGTCTTTTCAGATATTTGAATATCACCCAAATGGTGTCTTGATAGTGTTTTATGACAATTTCTGTTCCTTATGGTGTTTTCATTTCATCTGTCCTAGCTTCAGGAAACCGTATCTAAGAACAAAGATTAGATTGTGTGAGCAATTCACTGATGTAGCTATAAGGGGCAAACTGTGAGGTGAAAACCAACTGTTCCACAACAAGGAATGAACTGGAGACCTTCTGCTGAAGGTCCTGCATTTATTAAGGCAATTCCTATCAACAGAATCTCTCATGAGGGCAGCTCCGTCTCTGCTGACAGCAGCTCCAGGGTGGCTGCTCTGGCAGTAACAACTTTAGCAAAGACCCTCTACATAATTCCCATTGTTTGCTCCCCAGAGTTCCCAAAATGCAAAAATGACAAAGCTGAAGTTGTCCTACTCTGGACACCTTATGAGAAGGCAGGATTCCTTGGGAAAGACAATAATGCTGGGGAAAATAGAGGACAGAAAGAAAAGAAGAAAACCAAATATGAGATGGACTGACTCCATAAAAGAAGCCACAGGCATGATTCTGTAGGAGCTGAGCAGGGCTGTTGAGGACAGGACACTGTGGACAGTTATATGGCCACCAGGAGTCAGAGCCAACTCAGTGGCATGTAAAACATATACAGATGATGTTTCCTATTTTCTTTCATTATTGCATCAACCTTCAAACACATTTTTCATTACTCTATTATATTTTTATAACGATGAAATCCAAAACTGTCTAAGTCTTACACCCAATTTCTTCTTTTATCAATTATTTATGTATTACATAAACATTACATTTTTTAATTGTCTTATTTTTTGAGTAATGTTCTCATTAATATAGGTTTCCTTACTGATTAATCATTTTTTAAGTAGAATTTTATTATTTTTGGTGAACTGTGATATTTTTCAAGTCAATAACATTTACTAACCACCAACTACACCAACTAAGATAGATAATTTTAGCTTACTCAGTGCACAGCAGCCTAAAATGGTCAATTTAATAAATTTACTTACATTAACATAGTGTTCACATAAATTCATTGATGCAGATATTCCACAACTTTAGATAAGTTCCATAACCTTGACAGATTGATATTTTCCCAATGATCATGGGAAACAGAAAAGAACCAATTCAGACAATTAAACAGACATATGTCTCAGGACACAATAACTATTTCATACTCTTTTTTCCATTGACTATAACCCACTTGCACCAAGATGAAAGCTTATGTCTGATTACCTAAGAGAATTTGGCGGTGTTTTATTTGCGATGTTAGGTTAATATGATTTTTCTAAACTTCAGAATTCAATTCATCTTTTTTCTGTGGACAGCAATTTCATCCTTGAATTATAGAATATCTACAAAGGTGAAGGACATCATGTTTGTTTTGCATCAACTTAGGAGCAGGTTAGGTATATCAGGCTTATTTTATGAGATTCCCGATGATTAATCAGAAAATTTATTTACTACTATTAGTTATCAATTTTTTAAATATTTGATTAGTATCATTCTTTTGTTTATTTAATTTAGGGAATCTATATGGGTGAAGGACAAAGGAAAAATAAACTATATTAATATATAAAGTTTGAGGATTTTTTTAGAATTCCCAACTTTTTTATTTAGGATAAACTTGAAACTAACTGAATTATCCTTATTTCAAACTCCTAAATATCAGGAGCTATGATATTAACAGTAAGAATGAAGAAAATAAAGAGTATTTTCTCCTTCTTCTAGGGATGAGCCATGTCTTGGACTTTACTGAATTTTTTTTTACCTATAGGTTTTGGGCACAGAATTTCTACTCTTTGCTAATAAAATTAGTTATCAAAGTCTAGAGCAGATATTTTTAATTTTCTTGAATAAAAAAATGAGTTCTAGTTTTTAAATTTTCCCCTGAAATTCAAAACTCACTATAGATCAAATTTCTACAGTAGATCAGATGCTTAGAAAATTGATGTGGAATTACCATGATTGAATCAGGTCTAATGAGGAAGAGAACCCAGACCAAATAGTTCAATAGAGAACATTAATAAAGACCACTAGTCACAAAGAAATAAAAAGAGCTAGAAGATGATTGGGGAACAATGGAGACGCCCAGAGTTTTGTATCAACCCCCATAAGTCAGTGTCAGCCAAAAGTTATTCCAGAACCGTAGAGATGAAGAAGATGGTGCTACCAGAGGCCTGAGAATATAGAATATCCAGACAGAAGCTGGACCACAGGGGAGTAACCACTCACGGAAACAAGGTCCGTTTGAGAACTAGGATCATGGCAGGGATATGCTCAACAGAAATTATGACCACAAAGAGAAGGTCTGCCAGAGAGAGAAGGAATTATAGAGACTCAGTCTATGCTACAAATATTGCCCAAAGCCAAGACAGAAGGTAAAGAAGTAACCTAGCTGCTCTCTCATAGTCCTCCAATTTCCTAGTTTTGTCTCCCTTTAGCTATATATATCCAGAAAACAACTGGCAAAGGAGGTATAAAAAATCAAGTTTGCAGGGATCAGGGCCCTGAAACACAGCAGAAGAGTAACAAATGCATCTTTTCTCAGAGTGAAGTAGACGTGATGGGGGGGAATTTGGTGGAATATCCAGAACTTCGGACTAGGAAAGAAGTAAGAAACATAGGGTTGGAAAGTTCTATAGTGATTATAATAGTAACATCATAAAAAACAAGCATATTCACATTGTTAGTGTTTATTCTAAATGTTATAACAAAGAACAGAAATCTCAGAAATGTTTTAAAATATCTATGAGCTCTTGATTCAGAGCTCTTGAAATCTTGCTTGTGAATTTTTTTTTTTTTTGGTGATAGCAACCACTTATTGAAAGCTTAATATCTGCCAGGCACAGTACTTTACATGAATTTTCTCATTTAATCCTCACAAGAGCTCTATAAAATAGGTATGATTATCTTAATTTTGCAAGTGAAGGAACGAAGACTAAAAGAAGTTAAACAATTGTCTGAGGTCGTAGTGGTGGTAAGTGGGAGAGTCCCTATTCAAACTCATGTTTCCTGATCTCTAAACCCTGTCATTGATCACTATGTAATTCTGCTCCAGTGAGTGCTGGCCGAATGAGGCATCATTATGTGTTATTTATAATCACCTTTCTGGAGCAGATGGCTCTCTCCCACTTCCACAAAGCTGGCTCAATATAATGATGGTTAAAATTAAATTGGCGTTTTTTTTTATATGACCAATGATTTTTTAAAGGCTATCTGTACATTTTTTATCATCTTTTTAATCACCTGTAACTACTACTTGTTCTTCTGTAAGATGGCTAAGGGGATAGGTACATTGAGACAGGGAAGGAAACATTCATCTACAGGCAGACTTAGCAAGTCTTCTTTTCACTCAAGACAACATCACAGATCACCTTAACCAGGACCTTGCCGATTTTGCTTTGTCAGCCTTTAAGTGGAAAAGCTTTTGGAGGTCAACATTAGGACACACTGCTACCTTCTGCAGGCTAAAGGAAGATTATTTGATGATCATGTCCTCATCCTGCCCATTGGACACTAGTAGTCAGTGGTATAGCTTTCAGGAGAGACAGCAGAAAAGGTGGAGAAGTATGAGACTACACTGAAGCTGTTCTCTAAGAAATGAAGGAAATCGTGTGTTCTGTTTTAGAGAAACTAGAAGAGCCGACAACTTCAGCTCCTGGTCATTCCTGTGTGACTCAGTTTCTGCAGTACTGACGACATTAAAGATGCCATCATTACCCAGGCACAAGACAACAGACAGAGCTGTTGGAAATCCCAAAGCACTCTGCCATTGAGTGGATTGCACAACCAGAAGTAGCATATTTTTATGGTGAACTTGACAGAGGAGAAAAGCTTTTCCACAGAATTAGAAAGAATTTTCTTTTGCAGTTTGGAAGGTACTGGCCAGTAGAGCCATCCTTAATTTTCATTAGTGGCAGCAGTGGCAGCTCAGCAAGGAAAAAGAGTAGACCCTGGAGAGACTTTGAGCTTTTTTTCAATCTGGAAGGGAAAGTCACTTTATGAACTTCACAGAAAGTGGTAGCAGCCTATTTGAAACTACAGTCTTCCATGGGAACTGTTTCCCTGGCTCTTTTTCATGCATTCCCATGGAACCTACTCGCAGCAAGAGGCCTAAGATTGATCTTTTGGAAGAAGTTACAATCTAGAATGAAAATCCTAGTTAAAAGCATTTGTCATCCAGCTCCAAGTACAGCTTGTATTTATCAACAATTTCAAAAACATCTAAACTATCTAATAAAATCCAAATAATTTCCCATAAAAAAATAATGTGTGATGGGTAGAGGATAACATGAATTCTGATATTTTTACTTTAGACTAAATTAGACAGATATTTGGTTGAATATTTAAACCTAAAGTTCTTAATTAATTAATTATTAATTTCTGATAAACTATGTAGTGTATATGTGTTGTGTGGGTGTGTGTGTGTGTGTGTGCGTTTAGTAGAAAAAGATGTAGCACGCTATTCCGGAACTCTTTCTCAAAATTGCATAAGCCAACGGCATTTTAGAAACTCGTTTTTAATGAGTATCAATAATAAATAATAAAACAAAGAATAATAAAGTATATACTATATACTAATAAAATTTAGTCCTTATATATTCCTATATAATGCTACCCAGGTTACTGGACATGTTTCACAAAGGAATGTACCTCAAAAAAATAGTAAAAAGTGGAGTATCTTTCTTCAGTTGCATCCATTGGGCACCATGAAAATATATTTTCTATTTATGGAGCTAGAATGGCATTGGGTAAAGGGCACTCGTTAGGAATTCAGGTGTCTCACCTGTCCTCCATCTTTACTCTATAACCTTGAACGTGTCACTTTGCCTCATTTCTTAGCAGCTATTTATTCATAGTGTGAGGCAATTACTTCCTGCTTTTTCTACCTCAAATACATGTGAGGTAGAAAAATGTAAAATACGATACTTGATGTTAATGCACTTTGAGAACTCTTTAGAAATTTAAGTTACCATAAACATTCTTCTGAGTTAGTGTGTGCTAGTCTAGTTATACATACACATACACTATAAATGCTTCGATACACACACACACACACACACACACACACACACACACACACACACATATACACTCAGAGGCCTGAGAACTATATGATGCACACTTTTATATGTTAAGATGCACGGATCATAAGAGGTATTGGAAGGGTGGGTTTGAAAGACTGGAGCAATTACCTTAGCTTCTATCTTACTGGTAATCACTGCTAGCATGTCAAACAAATAGTAGAGGCAGGGGGATGGTGTACCATTCACTGCTGGGAAAGGAATATGTGGCAGAAAATCAAATTAAGTCATTAAATTATTTTGTGTTCCCTGAAAGGTTTTTCTTAGTGAGACTGGAAAAAAATAATTTCCATCTCATCTCAATTTAGAAGAATATGGGGTTATACTTCCTCAGATAAATTATAAAAAGAACTTGCTCATGATTGACATCTAGAAAATAATAAAAACTGCAAAAATTACCATAAAGAGTAGAACTGCATTCATTATTACTTTAAATAATATTTCTCTATACAAAATAATTCTACTGCTGAAAATTGGAGAAATGTGAAATTTTCAATTTGAGGGATTTAATTCCAGACAATTTACTTTCTTTTTTATCCAATGCAAAAGCTTAAAATGTCATATCCTATGGATGAATTATTAGACCATCTTTTCTGTAGCTGTTGCCAAACAACTTTATCACTATTAATTTTGCTCATTTCCTAGGATTTTTTTCAGATATATCAGAGACCAGCCTTTCTGATAGTCTTTATTTTAAGAAATACTTTAAGAAAAATACAATATACTCATTTCTGTGTTAGTCTTAATTTGTTATTGATTTCCCAGTGTGTTAGTTATTCTTTTTTCTAAATCCTGGAATAAAATATGTCACATACCACATAAAGGATACGTACCAGAAGAAAACTGTATGTGAATATTGGACTTCATATCTTTTAAGCATAATAGTTAAGTAAATTTAGCTACATAAAAATAATAGTTACTGATTTGGAAGTGTCAATAATCGTACTTTATTCTAGTGTATTTCTTAAAGCAGCAGAGGTTTGCGTTTGTCTTTTGTAATCAACTAGAATTTATATTACAAATAAAAACTGACAAACCTCTGTACAGAATAACACGATTTATTTGGTACTGATACTAGGTTTCTAGATAGTGGAGCAGGAAGGGTATAAGTACTGGCAGTAGGACTGAGAAAAGGAAAGAATATCTTTTAGTTTCAGATGACCAGGACGTCTGGGGTGAAACATGGGTGAGCCATTGTTTGTTCTAAACGCAGATCTGTACACTATTTAAATAGTAGAAAAAATGCTCACAGATCAACCAATAATTTCTCAATTTTAATTTTAGTTATTATTTTGAGTTTTCATCTTTTTCTATATCTTCATAGATATTTATTTGGCCAGAATGATGACTAAAGTATAAATTCAAACACAAGTTACAAAAGAACATTAAAGTATCCTGGGAGAGTGCAAAATTGTAGTTATTTAGATATTGAGGTAATTATTTAACTTTAAAATAAAGTGGGAAATTAAAGTCTGTGAATCCATTATTTACTGTGCTGTTTCAAAAGAATAAAACTGAGGCTTAAAATATTTATTTATTCACATTTCTGCAATTTGAGTCGCACTCCATTAGATAGGATAGTCTTTCTGCTAATCTCACCTGGAGTCACTCATGCAGCTGCTGTTATAGAGATCTCTTCTGGGAATGGAGGGTCCAAATGGGCTTTTACTCACGTGTCTAATGGTTCTGGGACAGCTACCCAAAGCACTTCAATTATCTTATATAGCAGAATATCCAAGAGCAGAGAAAAGCATGCTGGGAAATACAAATCAAACATTAAGAGTATCCTGTCTGTACTGACTGTGACAAGAAAATAAGTATTCTCATTCTTTTGTGTCTTGATTTATGTCTATGTCTCTCAGATATTGACAAAATCATTTAAAGCACAGATAAGGTAGAAATATCTTATCAAAACTACTTGCATTTTCAAAAGTAATTGAAGGTAAAGACTTTTGATTTTTCACTCAAACTGTAAGTGAAAATTAATAGGTACAACTAATATGCATTTATTAAGTCCTAGAAAAGCCTTTTTAGTATACTTCCCCCAAACTGAGGAAGTTAATAACAACAATCCTTTTGTGAGTGAGATGGCTTCCAATTCTTTACCTTCAACAAAACTGAAGGCAAACCTAATTAAGTTTTTAGCTATAAAAAAAGGTTGTTCATAATTATTTTGGTATATAACTATATTAATTTTGATGTAAACACAGAAGTTCAAAAAATATACATTGTTCTTATAACAAAAGACTTTTCTCGTATAGACATTTATATGAACAAATAAGAATTAAGTTGATACTAAACTTTCATTCAACAATATGTAATATTCATTTATGTGAACTAAATGGCAAAATCCATCTCGTTTAGAAATATATATAATTCCAATAAAATTTTATCTTTATTAAAATTTTTAATATATTTTATTGCCTTGAGTGCTTATGTAATAATAATTGTAATGCTATCTCAATACAGATTTTTTAGAGCCTAATGTCACATGACAGTTAAATTATTAGTTCCAATGTACCTGTAAATTTTTGTTGAAGAAAACCATGATAGAATGATCAATAAAAGTTTTAAATATAAAAATATATTGCATTAGTGTAAAATTCTTTAGGAAATATTAATTTGCAAAATAAAAATTACAGTGTAAGATTTCCAATTGTTTAAAAGAATCCTATTCATGCATTTTGAAAAAAATAATGGACGGAGATATGGTGGTTTCATTCTATTTAATACATTTTAAAGACAACTATATCAGCTTTATTTTTAAATGTCAGTATTTGCAAAATACCAGAACTTATATCTTTTGCAACTAATTGAACTCATGTCAAAAGATTTTAATTATCAGCTTACAATGTTTGAAGGGTTTAGTTTCATTTTTAGTTTATTTTTTTAACATTCTTTAGGTTTTCAAAATTCTTCTAGAGGGATGCAAAAAAAATGTGTGAAAAATCCTGAGGAAGAAGATGATCGTCTCTTTTGACTAAACAGTTGCATTGTAGGCACAATGTCTCATGCACAAGGAAATATGATAGGTCAGGATATTCATTACACCATTGTTTGTGATAGCAAAAACTAGAATCAAATATTTACCAAAAAAGTCATGAATAAATAAATGGTACAACTACAGACAAAAAAGAAAATCTATCATGGTGAAAGAAATGATTTAGACCAATGTTACTCCAAGTGCATTCCGGGGACCAGTGTCAGTTGCCAAACTATTTGCTACCAATCTGTGTCAAGATGAGTACTAAAATTTAGAGCAAGCTTTAGAAACCTCTATAGCAAGTTGAGGAAGTATTTTTATCTGTTAAATGTTATAATAAAAAAAGTGGGAGTGTAGTGAGTACATCTTTGTTTTATTGTATTTTGTAATAATTGGTTTTTTGTTGTATTTTAATTCAACATATGGCTCATGATAGACTGAAAGTTTTAAAAAATTTTTAATGATCCTTAGGTTAGTAAGCACAAATAAATCTTAAAAATATAATATTGAAGGAAGAGAAAACTTGAAAATTATATATACAGTGTATTGTCAATGATTTTTATGAATATACACATAGTAAAATATATATCATATATAATAAAATGAAATAGTAGTGCACAATTTATACAGTAAAAAGTATTAGTATGTACTGATAAGCCATGCACGAGAGTGATATATACCAACCTCTGCAAAGAAGTGCCCTCTGAAAAGGGGGAGGCAGGGAAGAGAACAGACTCGAGTAGGGGTGGGGGCTTCAACTGTATCTGTAGTGTTTTATTTCTTTTAAAATATATATCTAAAACAAACATGGCAAAATGTTAAGATATTTTAAAGCTTGCTTGTGGGTATATGGACATTCATTATATTATTCTCTATCTTCTTTTATGTTTCAAATACTCCATAATAAAATACATAAAAGTAAATCAAAGTTTTTTTCAAAAGCAATATAAACTGCAGATTGTTGGAAATTTTCCATAAAGGGAAAAAAAGTAGATCTAAGAGAAGATCAAAGCTTCTCTAAAGTATCTGATAAATTTTAACAGATTAGGTGTCTTTCCAAAGACATGTATGGAACATCAGCTGTGTATAAAGAACTGTGCAAGGTATTAGAAATAAGGAAAACTATGTGTTGAGGGTATAGAAAAGATTATTTGGGAGAAACCTGAGACTAAATCAAGGGCCTACTCAGCCAGATGTCTTGATATTTACCCAAAACAAAACTGGATATCTATACCTTAGATGGGCAGGATTTCACCTCAAAAAGAACAAGATTCCCATTGTTTATTACTTCATTTTCCCACATTATCATTATCCCATATTATACTTACCTTAGTGGTATCACCTGGCAAACTGACATTTCTAGAAACGCAGTCTGAGGTTCATAAGAGAAAGTTTCTAACAACAGATGCTGGGCAGATGTTTCCCCTCACCTTTTTTTTCTTTTTCTTTTTTCTTCTCTCTCTCTTTTTTTAATTCAGACGTTGGACAAGTGTGATCTTTATGCTGCGGCTTAACTCTGCAGGCCAGCTGCCTCCACAGCAGCCTTAGAACAAGTGGATTTCCTTTGTGTGTCTGAAATCACCCAACACCAGATGTCAGCCTACAAGTTTCCATCACTCAGGAGTCCTGGTTTGCCATATTATAAAGCTCTGGGAATGATACTTCAGAAACAGTGACTTCCTATCCCATTTCATTAAATTGAAGGTGAAATAAAAAGGAATTTGACCTCCAGAGGATGCTTTCTTTGACCTATGAGAAGTTCGTTGTTACAAAATGAAAATGCAGTCACTGGAGAGATGTAAAAAAAGAAGCTAAGCTGGATAGCTTATAAATCATTTAACAGTATGCATGTGGTTTAATAGTAATAAGGTCAAGGTTTTACTGAGCTGGCGTTCAAAATAATTCAATACTGATTACATGATACTAAAAAGAAGGGATGCTTCTGTGTGTCACTGAACAACGAGGACATAAGTATAGCAAAAAACATTCTTCATTATGGCTGTTCCTCTCTGGGCTCTGGTCACTTTAGATATCCTTCAACAGAAGCTTGAGCAATTAAGATGGCTGATTTCCCAGGGAGAGAGCTTTGTGTTAGCTAAGCTCCATCAAGCACAAAAGCTTAGGAGACTGTGCTAAAATAGCAAACCCTATTGAAGGATCTGAGATTCCTCTTGTCTTAATTTGCACCGTAAATTAAAACCCACTGTTTATCAGAGCCAGGTATCCAGCTGTTAAATTAGCCTGAAAAAAAAATTAAGATATTTTCTTGGATCATTTGCATGGATTTAAAAATTTGCTTTGCATAATTTTGCAGGGGCCATTTAGAGTCATTTTTCAGATCTGAAGAAAAAAATCAGAGGCACTTTACTGAAAAAAGAAAAATGAAATCTGCCTCGGGTAAAAGTTTTTAGTCATTTGTGAAATTCTCTCTTTTCTCTGCTGTCATAGTTAAAAAATGAAAGCTGAAGCTAAAATCCCGCCTAAAAGAAACACTGAAATCAATCGTTCCTAAACTGTTTTAATAGCACCACAGCATGTCTCCAAAGAACCTCAAGATTTTCTAATTAATTTTCCACCACTTACATGTTTATATTAAAGCAGAAAAGCAGGAGCAAAGTAGAGTTTCAAAGAATTACAAGTTCATATTCACGTCCTGTGTATTCATTCCTACAGTAGGCCCTCCGTGGCTATTAAGAACAGTTCTACGGAAGGCATACACAGTAGTAGCAAAATCGCTCAAACCCTCTATACCTCCCATCCTCATCAAAAAAATCAGAAATAATATATTATCGACCTCATTATTCTGAAGAGTAAAAGTTTTAACCTGTGTCAAGCACAAAGTGGCTATTATAAGCAACATTCAAATGTTAGCTGCCGTATTATTTAATTTAATTGGGCCATGGTTCTAGCTAAAACATTTTTACAGCAATGGTGTTAGCTAGAGAAACTCAGTTTTTGAGGTTAAAACTGAGGCTAAAACACAATTATAGAGATTAAAATTGTGTAACTATCTATGTGCATTTCATTATAGAGATACAGATAAGCGTATTTTAAAACAGAAGGGAAATAACACAAAATATTGAGTATTTATGGGTATAGTGATATTTTCTTTTTGATATTTTTTTCCTGTTTTCAAATTTTTAAAATAATGTCTTCTATTTTTGAAAATTTACTCTTGTGATAAGAAAATACAATCTCATAAGGAAATAAAAAATAAGTTAAAAGTTCTAGTTTTAACATGTTGTCCCTCAGGACATCTTCAGCCAAGCCCCTTTAGCAAGCAGGACTCAATCTCTCTTTGCTATTCCCTAATTAATGGACAGATTTCAATTCGTCTATGTGAACTTGATTCCTCTAAGAAGTGTTCAACTACTTTTAAGTGAAGTCTGTTCAGAACAGTTCCAAGAGTAACATTCCCATTTATAGCGTAACAATAAGTGTTTGAGGTTGTTCTTTTCTCTACATTACTTAGAAACATCCAAAAATGTAAATGAAAATACTAGAGATTAGTATCGAAGCATCTTGAATTAGTAATTGGTATACAGACTGAGTGTTCATTTTATTCACTCTATCTCTGAAAAACTGAGATATCAAACAGTGGCCTATGTGAGAAGATAGGAAATTCAGTTTATCTTCAGAACCACCCAGAGATATTTCTAAAAACATGGTTCCCTTGGGACTCTCTCCAATTCTATTGAATCAAAAACTCTCAAGAACAGGGGGCGGGGCGCAGGGAGACCTTCATTTTGAATTCTACCTAAGTGATACTAGTAATTGGGCACCTTTGTAAACAGTGCAGTTTGAGACCAGGGGAAAGTGTCAGTCTGAAATTTAATAATTGTATGTAGCTCTATTTTCTATCTTTTATGTTATCTACTATAATATACATATACTATGTCTATACATGTTCTATATATTTGATATATTTTTAGGTCTACATTATCGGTTCCTCATCTTTAAAAACTTTCATAACTGTTGGTGGGCAAAATAATCCTCATTCAAAATATTATCTTAAATTTGTTTATTTAGTCCAAATGTTTGGAAGGTAAGTCCTTTACAATCTCCCCTAGAAGAGTTCTTTGTTCTAAGCCTATTGGTTTTCAGTAACAGAAATGCAGAGATTTTCTGGCAGGACACTCTGTACTTCTGGCTCCTTGCATTTGGACCAATTCTGAAGTTGAAAGGTGTTTGAAAATGGTTCAAGGGAAGCAAAAAATGACATGGACATTAAGCTTCACATTTATGTAAACAAATGAATGTTCAATTATTTGTATGTGAATTGTTTGGCTACCTTTCCCAGTGCAACTATAATATCAAAGTGTTACAAAAGTACATTTTGATCCAACTTTACTGATTTTAGGTACTTCAGTTTTGGCTGCAAAGTTCCTTTTTAATCAAGTTACAGACACTAGTGTTACTTAAAGAGTGAACAATATAGTAATGAGAAATTTCCAATTATTTTGCCAATCTCTTTCAAATTAAATAAGCCTTTTTTGATTTTTTGACTTGTTACATAGATTTCATGGGTCTTGGAAAATAAATATAAAATAAAAAAGAATAGAATTTTCTTTTCACTAAGGGATAGAGATACAGTGGAAATAGAAAGTAGTAGTTTCCTATGCTCAGTCTTTACCCTTAAGAATCATTTGACCAGGCAGGTGTCTTGCTGGATTGCATCTCCCTAAATCTTGAAACATGAGGATCATCAATCCTAGTGATTTAAATGAGAGATATTTGTTTCCATTTTTTATATTTTAAAAAAATCATGTTCATTAAACTAAAGAGAAGATTCTAGAACAATTTTATCATCTACCAAAAAGATGATGATGATGTCATCATCATCATCTTATAGATTGAGATGGCTCTTTAACTAAGCCAAAATTTTCCAAGATTTAAATTTTAACATTCCACTTTTTAAGTAACCTGTCAGTGTACACTCCAATGCCACATTCTCAAAGTTAAAATGTCAAAATATCCAATGAAGGAATTATTTTAGAAAATGAATGGTGATCCATAGTGCCCTTGTATGCCAATTTTGATGGCTGTATCTTAAAAGTGCTTCTAAAGTACAGGTTTAATTTTTAATTACAAGATAATTTACCATGTCACTAAGGAGGAGATTTTTTTCCATGTGATGAATCAGATTTGAAGAAATTCCAAGTCAATAATTAAAAAACCTGAATCCAAAGGTATTCTGAATTAAAAGGACACTGATTTACTAAGTCTTATTTGAGAATGCCTTAGAGTCTGAGGACCTTGGGAGAAAGCAGCAAAGTTCATTGTAATTACGGCCCATTCACTTTCAGTGAAGGATAAATGACCATTCAGGCTGGGAAAAACTGTAAAGGGGGCCCTAATAGCATCAAGACAAACGAAGGAAGGAGCAGATCAAAGAAAGTAATATGTTTCCTTCCTTGATAAAAAGCTGTTACTTTCCAAAGTTGCCCCAAACCAAAGTTCTCTTGTATTTCAATTTATTTAGTATTATTTTTAATGCTCTACATTCAAAGAGTTTCTTCCTCTTCAGGAAAATTCAGTGAGAAAAATCATATTTAATTACCCAACCAAATGAATGAAAATTTCATTTGAAGTTAAATATTTTTGAAATATTCGGCTTAGTCCCTTAATGCAATGCCCAAAGTACCTTTAGATTTTTATTCCTAAGTGGGTTTTCAAATTCAATTAAATTCTCTGGCTTCAAAGCTACTTAAGAAATATTCTAAGCCAAAAATATTACAGTTACCTTTTAGCCCTCTGGGGAATGCCCCTCCAAAAAAAATCAGGTAATTTATTCTTGAAACTCATAAATGTCAATGCAAACATACCCTGAAGGTTCATTTATCATATAGAGTTGAGTGAACCTATGATTGGAAGTAGAATGAATAGAAATAACTTCTGAATATGTTCCATATTTTGGCAAACTCTGTAGTCTTTGGTATCAGTTTTCATTTGCTACTCCAGAGCTGGAATTTATTAAGGTGTATTAGAGATAGGACTGAGATTCATATTTTAAATATTTCTGCCAGTCTCCCATGCAAAAGCAAAAAAAATAAAAAATAAGTGTTCACTGATACTGATAATTCCCACCACTGCTGACAAGTTTCACTGTTTTTTTCCTCTATTTCCCAGCTGAAAAAATATTTGCTGTTGAACATCTGGCTAAAGAATGTTGAAAGTCCAAAAGGTCTAGGTTATTATCTAAAGTGGACTTTTTTGAAGAGAAGTAACATGGAGTATTAAGTAGTTTCCTAGAAATGGATTTTCAGAGAAAATGCCCTGTGACATTTCATGAAAGTCAGAACATCCTAAATATGGAACAGTGGAGTAAAAGACTTTGGTCAATATGGTGAGTTTATTGTGGCATGGACATTGAAATGTGTCACCATAGGTGGTTCAGCTTAGAACCATATAACCCACTGACAGCCACAGCTGACAAATCTAGACAGTGACCGCGCCAGGCTGGTACTGACAATAGTACCATCTACTCACACCTGTGCCTTGCAGGGAGCAAACAGGTAAAGCCCTCAGACTTAGGATAAGAATGCTCTTCCCAATCTGTATTAGAATTCTACTTGGGAACCAGGAGGAGAGTGCATGTTTCTTTTATTGCTTATCAAATCATCTGTTCCAACCCTTGACCATTTAGGATGGAGTTCAATGAATTTTTGTGCTGAAAATATGTGTGAGTGGAAGGAGTGGTTGTGAGTACAATTCAGCATTAGGAGAGCTCATGCCAAATTAAAAAGTGAATTTGGATAATTGTGCAAACATGTACGAATGAGCCTCCACAAACTATCTGTAGAGTTGCTCTAAAACTCCACCTCTAGCCTTTCTATAGCACTGGCTGAATACATACTTATAACCTCTATGTGCCTTATACTCACCAATGGGACATATTGATTTGCATCTACTTATATTTCACTGCAAAGCCTTTGGAATGATTATATTCGTATGTTTCGGAAACAAAGAGCAACAATGCTACTCACTTTGCACAAGTGAGAATCACACATAGTATAATGTGAACTCTGCAAAAACAAGGATCATGCCCTACTCATCTTGGGATCCCCAAAACCTGGCCATAAAAATATTTACTGTCTGAATTTAAATATGCCCATTAGAATTTTAAATCTGAAACAAGACAGAAAGATCATCTAGTCCAAACTTCTCATCTGGCAGAGTAAGAAACTGTGATAGGAAGTGGATTTCTAAAATTATACTAATAAGTTGCAGATTCAGAGTCCCTACATTTTTTTACCATACTGTAAAGATTCCTTTATGATCATTACCATGCTATTTCTTGCCCTGATGGTTAGGGAAATTTTTTTCTTTTTTTAGGTTTTCTATTAATTTCTGAAATAAAGTTCTTCTGCAATGAATTTAGCGGGACATTTGTTTTTTAAATCCTTAAATGCTAATGTGGAGATCATGAGATGGATGTTAAAAAAACTGAGGCCAACAAAAGGGTCTGAGAACTGGCGTCGTGCAATGTGGACAGACCTGACCCTGAAAACAGTGCTCCCAGAGGATCTTTCATCAGGCTAAGCTCACATATATATTTCTTTCTCCCTTTCTTATTTCCTTTCTTCCATTCTTTATTTTTTCTTTATAATAGTTTGTCAAGCTTATTACCATGACCAGGAAAAATAATTCTTTCCAGAAATGTGCAGCTTGATACCCATTACATTAAAAT
Organism: Pteropus alecto; assembly: GCF_000325575.1. Taxonomy (NCBI): domain Eukaryota; kingdom Metazoa; phylum Chordata; class Mammalia; order Chiroptera; family Pteropodidae; genus Pteropus; species Pteropus alecto. The sequence goes on along the minus strand of NW_006494612.1, from coordinate 7,369,239 downwards.
AGGAATTTTTTATACTATCTCTAGAGAAATGACCATTTCTATCAGAATGGTGATAATTTTTTTTTCATTTAGTTATTGCTTAACTATATTGTGTGGTTTTTCTTTCTGATTTTATAAAGGCAGAAAATAAAAGGTCCCTCACGATGCTTAGTCATTTAAGTTTGGGTTGTAAGCTCTTCGGGGGGAGCACGAGGCATGAGCGATTGCCTTGGAAGCCCAATTTGGGTTTGGGTTGTCCTTCCTCTGAGGGTCCTATAGAGTCACAGCCTAGCAAGCCACAGGCCGATCCAGTTCCTGTTTTATCGATAGCTTCAATTCCTAGATCCAATTTTCCCTGTGAGTCCTGTTTGAAATCCAGCATTGCCACACGTGGGCTCACATTTTCTCACTTTCAAAATGAACAAAGAATGGACTATTATTAACAGAACCAAGGAACTGGGAACAATGGTAGCCACAGCCATGTAATAAAACCAAAAACAAATAAGCAAACAGAGGCCCCAGTCTGTAGGAGGAGATTCAGTTACAGTACTAGATGACAGCCTTCTAGTCCCTAGAGTCTTATATTATTCAGAGACCTCCTTGGACTATAATAAATTAGTTTGACAAATTATTCTTCTCACCAGATTTATCCATTATCAACCTTTCTGAGAGGAGTTTTAGCAAAGGAAGCTTTGTCTGCAAGTGACGTGCTGAAGGCATCTGTTTAACAGATTCATTTCTTTAAAAGGCTTTGTGATGGCTGCTTTCATTAGGGTAGAGTGTGGGGTGTACCAGACTCTTCATTTTCCCGGAGCTCACACCTTATGTGTCACCATCAATCTTTCCTTCTCATCTCTAGTTTGTCTTTTCCCTTCCCTCTGGAGTCCTGCATCTGCTCACAGAGGGATAGCTTAGCCCGCATCACATCTCGTTTTGCAGAATACATATTTGCCACTCAAATATTTCACACATACTTTTTTTTTATTTGGGGAAATCCATTTCCCAAAGACTATTAAACAAAAGCAAATATATTTTAATCAATAAATGTGTTATTTTATTTCCCCTCAGCATAATCATTAAGACTCATTTTTCATCCTACAGGAGATGAACAGCAAGCACATCCATTTAAAAACTCTTCAAGACATTGCCACAAATACAAGAAAAATAATTGGACCTCTCTCTCTATTTCCAGCCTTGCCCTCTTCAATCTAACCTTCACAATGCAGTTAGAGTCATCTTTCAAAAATGCAAATCTGAGCACATCATAGATCCAGCTTAAAATCCCTGAATAATTCACCACTCCTCTCATAAGCCTAAATTCTTTAGCAAGATGTATAATGCTCTTTATGATCTGGCTTCTTCTTTTCTCTGAGATCCATTTTATTTTTTAGTGTATTACCCAATCTTTCTGACAACCTATATACCAACCATACCAAAATGCCTTGTTTATCCAACAGAGACTTACATAATGACATACTCCCCTCATTTTTACTTCCAGGTCTTTGCATGTGCAACCTCATCTGCTTGTGACATTCTTTCCCCTTGCCCCTCCTCCTTTGGGTGATTCTTATTTTTTATGTCTCATGTTAGCTGCCACTGCCTTCAGGAGGATCCTTGGTCCTCCAAGGTTGGACTAAATACTCATAGCCCAAATCAATTCAATTGCAATAGTCTTTATACTTCTTTTCCCCTCAGTAGTCAGTAAGTAAATTTCTTTAAGATAAGGAGTGAACCTGTTAAATGATTACAGTCTCAGCATCTAGTACAGAGTCTCAAATAAAAATAGCAAAATGTAACAGTTTGTTAAAGGATGAACCTATCCCTGTGAAATAAGAGCTTTACTTAATGCCGTGCTAGTGGTGACAATAACCTAGCTCTTATTCTCAAGGAGCTTGTAATTTAGTTGGAGGAATGATAATTCATCTTTTAAAAATCACTAATAAAAAAAGAGACACATGAGTATTGATACAATGTCTATATTAATAAAAATACTATAGTAGTTGATAAGAAAAGGGCATCATAAACTGCATAGCCAGAGGGACTCACGCTGGGATAAGATTAGGACTAAACTGTGAAAGACTGGACTCTACCCGAATAAAAAGAGAATGAGGGCAGAATAGAAGGATCAAAGAAAGGAAAGGTCGAGATGAAAAGGCAAACACATAAGACATGTTCAACAAACAATGACTGGCTAGTTAAACCTGGAAAGAAGGAAAGGAAGAGGTTTATGGGACAATTCATTAATTCAAGCAATATACATTGAACATGCATTATATACCAGGCACCATTCTCAACACTTGGGAAGTGTCAGTTAACTAAAGACAATGAACACTGCCATCATGGAGTTCACCCTCCAGTGAAAGGATAAACATAACAATTATATATGGGTCTACAATCTCTTAATTGCAACACAAAATCTAAAAGGTATAAAACTTGAAATTTTTTCCTGAGTTTCTTTGTCAGTAAATCTGACCCAAACTGAACAGTTATGTAGAGTCCTTATTTTAGTTAATACGTATATTTTAGTGTATTGCTTCATAAATATTAGTGTGTTTGATTGCAGGACGATGTGTGCTATGGATAAAATGTAATATATAGTATATGTTAGTGTATGCACTACATTCTCTACTAAAATCTGAAAAAGGCTAAATTCTGAAATGCATCTGGCCCCAAGGGTTTGGGGTGGGGATTGTAGATCTAACCATGTCGTTAGAAACAATACCATGGGAAAAAGAAAATGTGAATTAAGGGAAGGAGGACCTGGAAGACAGGGAGGCAGGAAGGGGAGTTGGTGCAGTATTAACTAGGTGCTCAGGGTAAGCCTTGTTGGGAAAGTGAGATTTAAGCACCTTCACTTACAGAGGGAGCCAGCCAGCAGACATCCAGGGCAAGAGTGTTTCACCCAGGACTCAGGAGAACACCTGGGACATCTGAGCAACTGTAAAGAAACACAGACACATGAATGAGAGGAGTAGAAAAGATCAGAGGAGTGATAGATGATCAAATCATATAAAATCGCTAAGCCACTTCAGGGTTTTGAGTAGAGAAGTGACATAATATGACATATTTTAAAAGCATCATTCGAGCTGCTGTATTGAAAATAAGCTTATAAGAAAAAAAGAGTAGAATCATGGAGACCTATTAGGAGGGCATTACAATAATCCATATGAGATAATGGTAGTTCAGACTCGGGTGGTGGTAATGGAGATGATGAAAATTAGTCAGATTCTGGATAGATTTCAAAGATAGAGTCAATAGAAATTTTTAACAAATTGGATAGGTATATGAGAGAGAGAGGAGTCACAGGTAATACCAAGATTTGGGACCTGATCAATTGGAAGAATGGAGATATCATATCTAGAATGAGAGATTATAAAAGTGAAGCAAATTTGGACAATTGAAAGCGGTTTTGCTTATGTTAAGTTCAAGACATCTATCAGACTTCTGAGAAGTGATGTGGAACAGGCAATTGGATATAAAATCTGGATTTCAGAAGAAGAATCCAGCCTAGATATAAATAATTATTAGCAGAGCATCCGCCCTCAAAGCTATATGACTGGATGAGAACTATAAGGAAGTAGATGTAGCTAGAAGAGATGACCAAGGATCAAACCCTTAGAAAGATGATAAAACAACAAACAGGTTCCAGCTCAGAAACTTATCATTGAAGCTATCTTGATAGGGATATGATAGGGAAAGTACACATGTGTATCCCTAGAATTGAGTATTCACTCCTACTACCAGCCCTCCCAAGTAGTGTAGGACTTGAAATAGTATGAACGAGTCCAGTAATCCCTAGATATAGGGCTAGGAGAAGTAAATAAGACAACTTAGAAAAATAAACATACATTTCCTGGTTCTTAAAGTATTGCCTGGGAATGGAAACAGGAATTTACTAGAGTAATGCAGCTCCTCAGTGCCTAATGTATTCCTGGCAAGATTCAAATCAACATAAAAGCGTGTCATTCAGACCTAATTTTTTTCCCACAGAGTTGGAAGAAATGTAATAAATGCTTTCTGTTATTGTTATAATAAGCATTAATTATAGTAACAATAGCATTTGCTGCTGTGGTTAGAACTAATAGGCATCCTTTAAAAGGTGCCAGGCAGTGTACTAAGGGCTTTTATGCTTAACTTATTAACTCTCAGTGAGACACTATGAAATAAATAACATTATTAACAATGAGGTTAAGAATACTGCCCAAGATCACACAGTTGTGAGTGATAGAACTTATATTTGAACTCTAGCATTTTGAATCAAGAGTCCACTCACTTTACTGCCATGCTAAACTTAGGATAAGTATTCATTGCTTGGCATCAGATTACTGTAATAAGTTCTAAAAGTGAATCTAATTCTCTAAGGTGATGCAATGTTAAACCAACAACTAAAAGAATACCTAGTATTGGCATCAAAGAACACAGACTCAAGTTTATGTTCTTCCATTCTCTAGCCATGTTCCTTGGCTTAACAGCCTTGAATCTGATCTCTCCTATGCAAAATAGTATAACAGTGGCACCTACTTCAACCTTGTGAGGGTTTATGGCAAGTAGATGTGGAAATAATGTGCTATTTGTTGTTAAGCACACAGCTTATTTTCTAGCACCTGATATATGGGAAGAAACTTTTTGGGAAGAAAATGTCTTTTATTACAATGACACTGGCTCAGTCCTACAATGTGACAGATGTCTTGCCTAGTCTTAGAGTAGAGAATCCTCATCTTGGTATAGTTCTCCTCAGAAGACAGATTTTGACCTTTCCTTCATGCCTCTTCCCACTCTCCTTTACTCTGTTCACAGTGTGCACTCATTATCCATTATAATTCTGACCTGAATTTGCAAAGGGCCTTAGCTGCCTACAGTCAAAAACTGGCCTTGATTACGAGTCTCCAAGCTGGAAGTTATTAATGCCTGCTATGGAAGATACTAGTGTTAAGCTACTTGCATGGATAATATGTCTTAAATTCTTCCAGGGCAGCAAGTGCACAATTATTTTTGAGAAAGTAGAACCGTGACAAAGAGCTCTTTAACATTTTAGTAATCTTTATAAGGCTAGTTTTGTGCATCAAGGAATTTCTTCTTCCTTAAAAATTCCACCTGAAGGTACTTCTCTATTTGTATAAGTTACAAGGTCATTGAGAAAACTGTATGAAAAAGAAAGACATTTGCTTCTAGATGCGAGTTGAGAGCAATAATTTCCTCCCATGCTGTTCAATAAGGAGTACTCAGAAGCAACTCTGCTAGGTTAAAAGCTATGAAACTGACATAGAATGATAGCCAATGACAAAACTCTCGTTCTCTATTTGATAAAAGTTAATTCTTTTTTTACAAGATTAGCAAGGGGTAAAATTTCTGGAGATAAATGTGCAAAGCAACCAAGATGGCTTGGCTATCATTTTTATCAGTCTTGCAACCTGTGTAAATATTATTCATTACTCCCAACCTTATACCATGGCCCTGAATTCTGCATTATTTTTCTGTATGCGATCCCATTGGGGAAAATCGCAGATGTGGAAATGAAGGATACAGTATCACTGCTACTGAAGCCACCATCAGCATTTGGTATTTTCCAAAGTTGTATTCCACATGGGATGAAATCATCACCTTTGCCATGAGCACTTTCAAATTTTATTGACATTATAGAAGTTGAAACAAATCCATTCATTTTTGAAAGAAAAATCCAGAGGGATAGTAGAAATAACATAGGGAAGAAACAGATCTTTTCCTTTCTCAAATTTGTTATAAAAATATTTTTTCAATAGAAGTAGAGCTCTGTTTAACTCTGATGGTGCTTTGTAGCAAGTTAATATGTTGAGGGACTCTTTTTTCAGAAAAGCTCCTAAACATTGTGTTTGGGGAACACAAGTGATCCAATTATCCCAACAGAAACTTTAAGACAACATCTGGCTCAGCTGGTGGTAAGACATTAAAGAATCCTACAAAAAAGCCGAGTATGATCAAATGCAATCTTATGAAGAGGAAAGTGGACTGCTAAAAAGTTATAAGCTTCTTTTCCACATGCATGAAAATTAAACCAATCGAATCATAAATAACGTTTAAAATGTTCATGAAAGATTCAATTGCCCACCTTACCACAAGCCACCAAACATGTCTTTCCTCAACTACAAACTCAGATTATGCTTTTAATTGTCCAATAACAAGTAGAACTCTCTCAGGCATTTACTCAGAGGCATGTCAGTGAGAACAAAGGCAGGATTTTAATAAAATAATTAATAAATTTAGTGGCTATATCATATTTGGATCTCTAAAAGACTGAAAATATTCTTTAGCCCCCCAGCCTCACATTTCACCCCCACTTTACATTTACATATTTACAGAGAGGTATATGATGGTTCATTTCTCTGCCAAAAGCGAATCTAGAGTCCTCTTCTACTCTTTCATTTTTATTTTTTAAAACAGTTTTCTTGAGATATAGTTGGCATACATTCAACTGTACACAAAGTGTACAATTTGATGTCTTAAATTAGGTATATCTAAATAAAACTGTCACCAAAATCAAGAGTATGAAAATTTTCATCACCCTCAAAAGTTATCTTGTGCCTCTTTTCAATTCCTCCCTTTCTCCTTACTCTGTCCCCACTTCCCAGGCAACCATTGATCTGATCTCTGTCACTATACATTAGTTTGCAATCTCTAGAATTTTATATAAATGGAATAATATGGTATATAATTTATTTTTGCCTGTATTCTTTCACACGGCATTATTATTTTGAAATTCATTCATGTTGCATATTTCATTTGTTTTTATTGCTGAGTAGTATTTTATTATATGGATATAATACAATTTATCTATTCACATATTTCTAGACATCTGAATTCTTTCTAATTCTTGATCATTTGAAATAAAATTGCTGTAAATATTTGTGTACAAGTCTTTATATAGACATGCTTTCATTTCTCTTGGTTAATTACCTGAGCGGAATGGCTGAACCATATGATAGGCATATGATTAGATTTTTAAGAGACTGTCAAGCTATTTAACAAAGTAATTTTACCATTTTATTTTCTCACGAGTAGTGTATGAGAGTTCCAGTTCCTCCTCATCCTCACAACACTTGGTACGGTCAGTATTTTTAATTATAGCATTTTAATAAGTGTGTACTGGTTATCTCATTCTGTGCTGGCTGGAAAATTACTGCTTGGCTATCGCCCATGGGAACATAGGCTATCACCCATGGGAACATAACATTCTAACAATAAGCTTTCTGCTTCTGTACCCCTGCTTGCACACCTGACTTGTGGGTTGACAGGTAGTGAATAGGAGAAAAATAGACCTTTGTTTTTAAGACAGAATGAGGAATGGAATTTAGGGCTTAAAAACCCTGTACCTCTACATTTCGGGGCTGCTTAATTTGGGGTCTGCGTACCCCTGGCAGACCCAGCTGGCTGAATAAAGAGCGTGTTTCCTATAACTCACTAATTTCTGGTGGTCCGTGTGTCTTTCGGGGACTGGCAGCCACAACATTTGGAGGCCCCAGCGAGATCTCAGGCAGTGGCCCTGGGATCTAAGACCGGACCAGCCTCCGAAGCGGTTGCTGTCCCTGTTACGGATTCAAAGGGGTGGCCAACCTGAGACGTTCCAGGGCCCTTGAATGCTGTGACGGGTCAGCACAATCGTGAAGGATGCAGCCTTTAGGACATGCTCTTTGTTCCTGGTCCCTACGGGAATCTGGAATCTCTGAGGCCTCGGTGTCTGGATAAAAGGTATCTTCCTGTTTCTGTTGACCGGTCAGTGGGGTCCGTGGAGAGACTGGACACAGTCATATCTCCTGGACCATGGCCAGGCCGCGGGACGCTGCCTCCTGTGCCCTTTTGTCAAGTTCCGTTTATTATTTCTGGTCTTGTTTAGGTTGTAGGTGGCGAACTTCTCTGGGTCCACCTACACCCCAGTAATTGTTCTTGTCTGAGTGTCTGATTGTTCTTGTCTGAGTGTCTGTTTTGTGTTTTCTGCGCAAGTGATGGGAGGAAGCCTGAGTTCACAGAAGACACCCTTGGGTTGTCTCCTGCGACATTTCAAAGAAGGGTTTGTAGAAGGAGCTGACTATGGCATAAAGTTTTCTCCAGGCAGACTAAAAACATTGTGTAAAGTTGAGTGGCTGTCTTTTGATGTAAACTAGTCTCCAGAGGGTTCTTTTGACAGGGGTTTAGTGAGGAATGTTTGGAAGATTGTCACGAGAGACCCGGGACATCCCTATCAGTTTCCCTACGTCAATCAATGATTAAACCTTGTTCAGACACCCCCCTCCTTGGCTCCGCTG
>NW_006494612.1:7311424-7358570 GCF_000325575.1 Pteropus alecto | reverse complement strand
GGCAGCACGAGAGTGGACAGCTCAGGAGGATGGGCCTTTAAGACTAAGACTCAAGCATACATAAGTATAACCCTTTGTTTCTTCCTTTTTATCTCTTTAGCCCAGGCATTTGACCAGCCACAACCAAAACCAGAAGGAGCATTAATAACTTTGCCAACGACAATGCACAAGGTCTTAAATAAGACCACCCCAGACATAGGACAAGATTGCTGGTTGTGCCTAAACCCAAAACCCCCTTACTATGTCGGGGTAGGGACTCCCTTAAACTTAACTGAGCTCAGCAGGCTAGAACTTCAAGTCGATTCACTAGCAGAAGTAGTCCTCCAACATAGAAGAGGTTTAGATTTATTATTCTTAGAACAAGATGGATTATGTATGGCTCTAGGTGAAACCTGTTGCTTCTATGCTAATAATTCTGGAGTAATTAGAGAGAGCTTATGACTAGTGGAGAGAAATTTAGATGCCAGGGAAAAACAAAGACTGGAATCAGATAACTGGTTTCATAGGATGTTCAATTGGTCCCCATGGCTAACAACCCTTCTATCTGTTATAGCTGGACCTTTAATCCTCTTCTTGTTAACTTTTGGCCCATGTTTCCTCGATTTCTTGTTTGCATATATAAGGAAGAGAATTAATTCTATTAAACTTTTAGTATTACAAAATAGAGGCTATGAGCAAATTCCACATGAAGAATCAAGGATTTGATTTTCTGCTAAGGCCAGTGGGGAATGTGCTGGCTGGAAAATTACTGCTTGGCTATCGCCCATGGGAACATAGGCTATCACCCATGGGAACATAACATTCTAACAATAAGCTTTCTGCTTCGGTACCCCTGCTTGCACACCTGACTTGTGGGTTGACAGGTAGTGAATAGGAGAAAAATAGACCTTTGTGTTTAAGACAGAATGAAGAATGGGATTTAGGGCTTAAAAACCCTGTACCTCTACATTTCGGGGCTGCTTAATTTGGGGTCTGCATACCCCTGGCAGATCCAGCTGGCTGAATAAAGAGCGTGTTTCCTATAACTCACTAATTTCTGGTGGTCCGTGTGTCTTTCGGAGGCTGGTGGCCACAACAATTACAGTGAACTGTCAATATCCTACTTTACTGGACTACCTTTGTGTAATCATTGAGTTGGAAAGTGACATCCATACAAGAACCTTGAGCATGAATTCAGCTCCCAATGTCCTTCTGCTACAAACCTCATGAAAGCTTCTTTCCTCTCACACTGTACTTACCCCTACTTTTCAGTGACTGATCCTTTTAATCCATTTTTACTGACTCCCAAATGAAAAATATGCTATTCTTAATGTCCTTCTCTTTAATTTATCTTGGGCACATTTACCTATCAGTTTATACAGATCTACCCCACCTTTTTAAAGAGCAGAATAATATTTCACTCTCCAAAGGTTCTTTATGGATTTAACCACTCCCTATTGAGGGGCATTTCAGTAGTGTTAATATTTTTGCTATTAGACAAATGTTCGTGACTTTTTTTTACATAAATTTAAATTCCCATTAGAAGGGCACTGTACATTTGTTATTGGTACTGTTGCTGCATTTTTTATAGAAAATTTCCTTCTCAGTTATGCTTTCTTAGCCTCTCATTCCATGCATGTTCCCCATGTATAAAGAGGCACTAGTTAAATCTTCAAAACTGATGACTAACCTGCCACTTTATGAGGAAAAAAAGCAGCAGACCAAGAGGAAGTGCGTGTTCTCTGACATGCCCTGAATTTCTACAGCCCTTGATCCCCTTCCACAAGAAGCAACGTGGCTTAGTGGAAAAGGCTTGGATTCAGAACTGGGCTTACAATTCAGCCCAGCCTCTAATTATTTTTGTCCCTCCAGCAAATCAGTGTAATACTCTGGGCTTTGCCTTCTCTGTTGTTGGTGAGATAACACAGACAGAATTCGTATAAAAAACATGCAGCATTGCCTAGGTACAGAACAATCACAAGAGATGTTAACTTTAGTACTGGAACAAGTTCTGGAAGCATTCGTTAATCCAGGAATTTGCCCTTCAGTTTCCAGATTTTGGAAAATTGGGAGTATACTCCTGAAAAGTTCTTAGGAGGTTAGGTAGAAGGATATACTCAAGAAGTTCAGGGCAGCAGTTATTTTTTACTGATACAGAATATTTTGACCACCACCACAATCTGACTCCTATCCATCTACAGAAGAACATCAGTGCAAAGCACTGTACGTAAAACTTGATAGGAGCTTAATAAAAATTTACTTCTTTCTTTTACATTATAAAACTCATTTCTTGTATGATTTTTCCTTAGTTGTTCTGTGTCCTAAACACAAAATTTTGGTTTGTCATACTTTCAATATAGGAGAATAGTGTTTTCATGGAAAGTATTCTAATACCTTTCTGATAGATATGTCACTATCACTTGTCAATTTTTATAGAAAATCCAATGTATTGCCTATTCTAAAGCAATCATATTTGAGTCATTAAGGTCTTCGATCATTACTACTCCTAATGAATAATTACATTAGGGCCTTATATTAAGGCTAATGTGAGTACTCTATGTCATTGTGTGAGTGAGGAACAGTGGCTACGACAAGCAGAATGGCCAATCCCAAGGTGTGAAGAAGGTCCTTGGGTATGGTTCATTTAAAATTAAGATCCATTTATGTCTGCAGCTCCCAGCACCATGCCTGCCAGAAGAAAGAAAATGCTTTTTGAACTGAAGTGAACCTGTAATTGAATCCTGGTAGAGCAAATATACTAATTGAAATGCCATATCCAGTCCTGCTTTTTCTCTCTACTATATGTAAGGGCCAAGAAAAACCAGAATTGGAGACAGGCAGAAAAAAGCAGTAATGAGTCAGGGATAAACTAACAAAACACCAACTAGGAAATCATCATACTGCATTATAAGTTCTACATACATTACAACCTTTGAAGGCAGTTGTCTAATTGAAAACCTACTGTCACTAACAAATCCATGTTCACATCCCCTCTCTTTCATTGTCTGTGTCTTCATAAAGTTAAATCAGTGCACACAACCCACAGCCCTACAGACACTCCTGAAACTCTTAGTATGGGGCTGTGGCATTTATCATTATGATCACAGGAACAGCGTCAATAGCAAAGTGTCAACATAGAAACAAAATAGGTGGTTTTATTCATCTAACTAAGCTCTAGCAACACTTCTGTTACAATCACTTTACCCTTGTAAGATGTCTAGCTCTCCTTCCCACTAACTCATAGACAGCTTCTAATAGCTCTTACTTCTCTAATTAGGCATATTTCTTACTACAAGGCTAATGTGGGCTTCCTACTGTCCCAGCTAATAGGTTTTTAATATTTTAACTTCTCAGTTATGTTTGTTATTTTTGGCCTTGTTCCACTAAAATTAATCTTTCCTTGTGGTGAGTTTGCTGCTATAGTGAAGGCTAAGGCAAGGCCTAGGTCACCACATAGAGATGAGCCAGCCCCAGGATGTGGTCGCTGGCCAAAGGAGCCCAGGTGTTTTGAATTAGAAGTGGAATGAACTGTGTTCCTGGCATGGGATTCCTAGATCAGAATGAACTTTGGACTAATGAAGTGAGAAATGACTGTGTCCAGCAAGGTTAACGGAGCGGTTTCTGCTTCCAAGATTGCTATGCCTGGCTAAAGGGCCCCTTAGTGTCACACGTCTAAATGACCGAATGCTTTTCTAGTTGCTATGAAAGTGATTCTCCAGGCTTCCTTCTCTGAGACTCTTTCCTAGTTCTCAACTAACATGACCTAAAGGATGGAAATGTAATAGGAAGTTGGCTACTTTCTAGACATCCCAAAGTCTAAAAAGGAGATAAAAGGTTTCCAGGTATTTGGAGATAGAAAATGTGGTTTTAAATGGTCTTCGATGACAAGAACACATTGAGTAGAAGCATATGCATTATGTCAAGAATATCATTATGCCAGTTTCATAGCTAACAGTACTGAGATCCGAAATATTAAGTGATTTTTCCAAATATAATCCAGTTAATTAATGGTTGGGCTCAGAATAAAAGATAGGTTTCCTTGCTGCAAGACAATAGTCTCTCATCTTTCTCCTTCTATCGCTCTTTAAAAATCTTGCTAATTTCTCTATTCTTTAATTCTAAAAACAACAGCAATATGAAATTTGCAAATTTAAAATCACCCTAATTACTTCGTGATAATTTTTTTTTTTTTTTGCATAGCTTTTGTAAAAAAGCTCTTACTATATGTAGGTTATGAACAGTTACATAAAAGATTGACATGCCAATGGAAATATGACCCACACCAAAATATGGGCAGTGGAGTACCTTTAACCACTAATCATATAATTATAAAAGTTATTGAAAGCCTCCTATGTGACAATAGCTCTTTTAAGGGCTCCATATACACTAACTCGCTCACTCTTCACAGAATCCAGTGGAGTAGGTACTATTATTATCCTGATTTTACATTTGAACCCAGGCAGAACAATGCTCAAGATTTGCATATGAAATATTCCACTTTATTTAGATTTTAATATTTGGTAAATAAAAATAGACATCAATATCCTTTGCCCCAAAAAACAAATACTTTTTCTTCTTTTTCAATTCAACCAAAAATGCCAAGATAAAAAAAAAATACTGTACTATGTATGAGATTCTTTCTGAATCTTTACCTATTCATATTCTGTCTATAATCATGTCTCATGAGCATTTAAAATGGAAATATAACAGTTGATTTTGAACACAGCTAGAGTCATTCTTAGCAAAAACCTTTGAATACACTTTAACTGAATTCTTTGAGGAAAATAGAAGAAATTACAGTTTCATGTTGTCTGCAGTTCCATGGTGTTAGCATTTCACAAATATTTTTAAAAGTTATTTCCATCCTTTGTTAAATTGAGTCTCAGTCACTCTGTTGAATGACATATAGAATTCAACATTGGTTTGAATGAAATTTTAGTTATAAGCTAAATAGTTGTTTGTCACATTTGGAACTGTTATTGTTTCCATATCCTATCACCATATTAACTAATTCATTAAAATAATTAATTATGGATTATAAACTCTGGGAATTCACCCCAATTTTTTTTAATTAAGACATTCCATTGAGATATTAAATGATTCAGTTATAGCATTACTCAACAAAACCATCCCCTATATTCTCAATCACTCTATTAATTAAAATAAAATGTACAAAGTCTTAGAAAAACAAAACTGTAATTGTATTCTCATGTTTCCAGACTATGGTTCTAGTGGTTTTTAAGGAAAAGTCTTTTACATCTGATAAAAAGTTGTAAAAATGAGATTAGTTTTTCAACAGTTTCCTCAAATGGCAAGCATATCATTTCAGTTTTACTGAAGTTGTCAGTGACAATGACTGATGCTCATAAAGAGAGAAAATTATTCCCTGACTTGCAATTTTATTATTTTTCAAAACTTTCTCTTTTTTTGAGGGGGGACAGTTTGAAACTATTTTCTAGGTACGTAAATACATTTCCTGTTATTGGTTGGGACCTTAAAAACTAATCATGATGATCTTCTTCTAGAGACATTGGTTTGTAACCCTGCCTGAATTTTAATGATTCTAGAGACTTATGCAATAAAGGACAATCAAATATGTGATTGAAAGAATAAAATTGTTCTGTTTGTCAATTATCTGGACTTATGCTACTTATGTCCACAGAAAATTCATTCATTCTTTGTGCGAATGGAGTCTATCCATCAAAATATAAACTGTGGCTTTTTGCATTATGTTTATGTGATTTATGAATAAATGAGAGAATCCACATAGATGTAGTAAGGTTCTATACCAATCTCTATTGAGAAACGTGATGACTAGGGAAGACATGGCTAATATAATTAGAATCTTCATCTCCAAAATGTTAACAGCCATCTCTTGATGTAATAGAAATAATAAAGCCTTTTGAAGGTCAGACCTGTGTTCCAGGAGAGGCTTCTCAACTTCCTAGCTGTATGACTTCTAACAAAGAGCTGAATGTTTCTGAGCTTCAGTTCCTGAGCTGGATACCTACTACTTGTCCTCCCAGATGCACTGTCCACTCCTCTGTCACAAGAAGCTGACTTGCAAGGACTCTGTCATCAGACATCCTTGCTCACTGACTTCCTTCAAGTTCAGCTATGGGGAGACTAGCAGGAGATTGGAAGGAAGGAAGCGAGGTCCAGTATTTACTCTTCAGCTCTCTTCCTGCAAAGTCCCCATTCGTTCAGCTCTGTCATTTGATTAAAGGTCACAAGATCTCTCAAGCCATCCTGCTCTCTCAGTCTCTTTCCAGAGTTCAGTGTCTACTCCTACTTCCTCCCCTAGTCCTTCAAGAGTGAATGTGGGAGCAGCTGTGTTATGACTAACTCTGAGAGATTGCACTATTTCTTGTGGTTTCCTCACCCTGAGGACATGTTCATAAAGAACCTTTTTATTAAGCCATCCTTGATTTATTCTAATGTGAGAGTTTTATCTGCTTTCTGCTGAAACCTTCACTGATGCAGTTCCCTATACAAATAGGGAGAATTGCACACACCTCACAGGGTTATTGTGAAGAGTAAAAAGATAAATGTATGTCAGGCCAGGCACTTTGTTGGCATTCAAGATATGTTTGTTCTCCTTATATTTCTTTGGTTTAAGAACAAATTTTCATTATGTGCAAAAGTGAATGTGTTATATGCTGTGGAATAGATCATCAGATTCCTCAGTTTAAAAATTGGTGTGATATCTTTGTGTTACAAAGACTTGAATAATAAAGTGTTGGGAACTCATGAGGAGTTCTATGTCACCACCAGTCAGGCATTTTGTTTTCTAGTCACACAACATCTTGTAGATAGATAGATAGATAGATAGATAGATAGATAGATAGATAGACAGATAGATAGATAGATAGACAGACAGACATATAGATAGATATAAATAGAGATATAGATTCTTATTCACACAGGCAATCTGAACAAAAGCATGAAAGAAAAAATATTACTCAATGAGATATATTATATCCAGATGTGAGTAACATCTTAGTACAGATTATAAATTAAACAAAACTTTAGCTATTCCTTATAATCAAGAAATATTATATGGGTTTTTAAAGATAATTTCTAACTTTGGAATGCAACGATGCTAGACTTATTTTATTTCTAATGAAATTAAGCATATGTATATTGATTTGCCATCATATAGCAAAAGAAATATATAGAATTACCCTTTTACATATTACATTATTTATTCAACCAGCTTTCCAGGTTTTGCAAACATTGTGATTTATTTATATATTTTTATTTATTAAGCTCACATATCCTATATATATGAAATTGTTTATATATTTGGATTCATCTAGCATACTTGGTAATCACTTTTATAACTTTATAAATCATTCTGACACTTAGAACAGTAATTATTCACTAAACATGACTTGGTTACATTAGTTAAAGAAACCCATTTACTATTTTCAATTCAAATATGGGGCTAATCATAATAATCACTGCAAGGAATTATTTTTAAAAAGACCGGCTATTTGAAGAGCTCTAAATTTGTATGTATTCTCTGAGCTGAAAAAAAATATTTAAAAAGGTAACTTCAAAAGAGAAGGAAACATCTATTCTCTAGTTCAATGGGAAAGAATATTTCTTTATACTTCACTGATGTAATAGTAGCTAAACATCTCTCAAGTCTTTTTTGTGCTGTGAAGAGTTCTAAGCACTTTACATGTTAAATCAGATTCAGTCTTCATAACTGTAAGATGATGTGTAAATGAGGAATTGCTTTTGATTGCATTCAGTTAAAAACCTAAATAATGTTGACTCAACTAAACAGCAGGAAGTCCACAGTCGATGGTTCTAGGCTGGTGCAGAAGCTCCACAATACCCACAGTGACCCCATCGTCTTCTAACTAGAGATGTATTCACAACTTCATGCTCACAAGATGGCTTGGAGCTCCAACCATTGCATCCATCTTCTAGGCAGCAATAAGAGGAAGGCAAAGGAGCAAAGGCAAAAAGGTGCCAGTCAGCTAAGTGTACCACCTGGCAAAGCCCTTATTTAATGACTTGCACTTACAACTCTTGTTCCAAGACATAGCCATCCTGCAAAGTATCTGCGAAATGTAGTTATATAGCTGGGAGTCTTGCCAATGTCATCAAGTTTATGGGGAAACAGTGTTAGTGGTATTACTAAGACCAGAATCCTTTCTGAAGGATCCCATGTTCTTTTTATTGGGGAATGATATTTGACTTTACTATGAAACCTGTGCTTTTATTTTGGTTAATTAAGCTAAAACTACCAAGTTATTATATTCGCCATAGGAAAAAAGCTAATATTTTTTCTATTCTCTTACACCAAGGGTTAATTTAACCTTCAGATTTTTCCCCAATGTTACTTTAAATATTTTTAAACTACAGAAAAGTTGCAAGAATACTATAAGGATCATCACTACACTACCCTTCACCCAGATTTACCAATTATCAAAGTTTCATAACATTTATTGTCTGTTTATACACATACATACATACACAAACATGCACACATGTGTGTTTACATATGTATATGTGTGTGTATTTATGTATATTTGCATATATAATACATATTGTATATTATAAGCTGACTCTTTTAAGAATTACCAGCAAACAAACATTATCACCCTTTATGCTAAATATTTCAGATTATATCTGCTAAGAACAAGGGCATTATCCTACATGACCAAATATAATTGTCACCAGGAAATATTAATATTATAATATTATCTATTATTTGATTCATATTTAATTACCTCCACAATCCCTCTCATGATTCGAGACTTCATCAAAGATTATACACTGCATTTTGTTTTCCTGTCTCGTTAGCTTTTTTAATTGAGAACGGTTTCTCAATCTTTATTGACTTTTATGACATTGATATTTTTGAGAGTCCAAGCAGTGGTTTTGCTGAATGCCAATTGATATGGATTTTTGTGAATTGTCTTCATGATTGGATACAGGTTAAAATTTATGAGATGAATTTTTCTTAATACATTTCATCATGGGTGTCTTTCCCCTCATTGATGATATTTTGATAACCTGGACAAGGCAATAGCTGCCAGATATCTATAATATTATAAAATGAACTCTTCTCTTTTGTTATTAGTAAGTAATTTGAAGGGTGATATTTTGAGACCATACAAAACTATTGTTCTTTAATAGTCTTTCATTCACTATTTTAGCATATTCTTGTCTCAATTAGTATGGTTATAGTATGGTGATTTTTCTATTTATATTATTCATTCATTCCAATTTTATAGTTGGCATTTTTCTATAAAGATAGACTTTTATTTTTTAATTTTGTTTAGTAGCACTGTAGATTCATCACTTTTATCCCTGTTATTCATTAAGATGCTCAAATTTCCCCAAATTTGGCAAGTGGGAACCCCTTTAAGTCATCATATCCTTTGATATGTCCTTTTCAATTTTTGAGCAATTTATTTCTATACTTACCTTATACTTTCCTTGTCTTTGCTCTGAAATTAGTCATTTCTACAAAGATCCCATGTTCTTTTTATTGGGGAATGATATTTAGAAACCAAAATATGACCACCAAATGTGCTTATTGACCAAGGGCTGTCCTGCTTCTAGACCTCTTCAATAAAGTTGTGTTATGTTTTTTGTTTTCTGTTTCAAATCACTGACACTTCTAACTCTAATCTAACAATGCAATGACTCTTCCTCTTGTTTCTTCATTTCTACTGAAGATATACAAGGAATTGTGTTTAAGAGTTAGCTGGATTTCTTTTTATTCTCTTTTGTGTGGTTATGTTATTTATTTGATATCTAGTTATGTTTGTTTATGTTTATATTCAATTTTAGGATTTTTCCTATCCTTATTGATTTAAGATAATTTTTAATATTAAAATTAACAGTTCAAAGTCAAAACTATAAATATATATTTATATTATTATAAATATATAGATATGGATATATAGAGATAGATATATTCAAAGAAATGTCCCATTATTCCACCCTGTTGCTACCCACCATGCCTTACAGGTCATAATTTTATAGGTTTTTGATTTATCTTTCTTGTGTTTCTTTTTTTTTTAATATATGTTATATTTGTTTCTTTTCTTATCTAAAAGATAGCATTTTATATGTATATTTTACATCTTTGCATTTCTTATTTTCTTAAAAATTTCATACCTTCTTAATAGCAATTCTTAAAATTTTAAATTAACAATATGTTAAGTTTTGTCAATCATGCTTGATTTTATACTTTTTCCTTAATTTCCTGCCACTGATCTATCATGTGGATTTTCCCCAAACAGGTGTTCACTAAATCAAATAAGGTTTCACTTGAATTATAACTTCTGTTTAAAGCTATCTGTGCCACAATCAATGTCAATGTTGATTTTGACATATTTTGAAAGTTTCATGGGAAGTTCCATGGCATAGAAAATCTTCTAGTAAAATACTATTTTTACTTCCAACGAGGAATACAACAAAAGAACAGTGGGTAGGAGTTGAGTTGTAGACGTAATTCCTCCATTATGAACTTAGAAAAATGACTTCACGCATTCAACAAACACTAAAAGTTAACTATGTGTCCAGCATGATCCTTACATTTCGGGCATACTTTGATTAATATAATGAATTATTCTTTCAATTTGGTCTTGGATTAGATATAATAACAGTGTATGTAGGATTTATATACATATTCATAAGTGAGATTATTCCAAGAATCAAAAATGCAAATTACTTTAAGTCTTAGATTGTTAGTAAAAGAAAATTAAACTTTTTTGAAAGATGAGACAGTGAGTACTATGGTGAACTGGAGAATATAGGCCATAGTTAAACTAATTCACATTTTAAAATTTTAGAACACTGTACACCCAAAATATACCCCATATTCTTCCTGTGGGCAAACAGCCTTCCATTTTTGAGTGTTGCATTTCTTTTTCCACTTCTGAGTTTTGCATTTTTTTTTGTTTTTTTTTTTTTGCTACACTTGTCTAATGGACTTTTTTGAGAAGCTGAGAGTTTTCCGTATTTTCTAAGTTCTTGAACAGTTCTTGTCTTTAGTATAAAAGCCCCTTGAATCTGCATGATAATAATTATTTTTCTTATTCTCTTCCTTTACTGGAATTATCTGTTTCCTCTGAGGTTAGTTGTTCTATTTACTCATTTTAGTGCTTCTCATTCATGCTATTGGTTTACCTCAAATGATTAGTGTTATTTGGATAATGCTTATAAGTAAAGAGCGAACCAAATAAAGTTTGTGGTTTGTCAATATGGGTATTAGTCTGCTAGGGTCACCATAACAAAGCACTACATACTGGGTCACATAACCAACAGAAAGTTACTGTCTCATAATTTTGGATGCTAAAAGTCCCAAGCTCTATTGCCATCCTAGGCTCTACTCCACAAACCCCCAGTCCTCTGAATGTTCCAGAAATGTCAGAGATTATGCCAGGCCCAGCAGGTGGTCTCCAGGATTTTTCAGTCAATACTTGTTCTGATTGGTTGATACCAGTGTTATACAGTTGTTAAATATTTAATATTACCCTTTTTTTTTATATTTTAAACTTAATTTTAGTGTTCAATGCCCATTCCACTTAATGGCGGAAATGATGTCAGTTACTTCAAAGTTCTCATCCCTTTTCCCAGGGTTTTAGACAACTTAAGTAGTATAAAGCGTTGGACAGGGGGATTTGAGGATGAATGAGGCAGGATCTTGCCCTATAGGATTGAGAAAACATTTTTTGGAAATTATCTTATGTCTAATTTCGCTGACACTCAACCATCAGCTGGTGGGAAACTGAGTCCCTGAAATGTTAATTGTATGTCTACTTTGTCCCATAAAAGTCTTCTATGTCAAGTAAGTACAATTTAGTAGTTTGCAGAACAATCATTAATAACTCTAAACTTTCGAGTGCCAGGTTCACTCAGGGAGAAAATTAAGAAACTTTGATGACTTTACACCTCATTAGTTACTAAGTTTGGAACTCAATAGCTGCAAGGTTGCAAAACTGAGCAGGCCAATTAAATAAGAGCTATGTATAAACCGCCTCACCCCTAATCTCAAAGGTGCATGGGGGTCCTTCAGAAACAGGCATGGCTTTATAGAAATAGCTGTGAACAGAAGAAGCCAGTGATTCATCAGATGAGGCTCTACTACTTGAATAGTCAGGCAGCAGTGGCCCCAAATAAGGGATGTCATAGAACAAAGAATATTTTTTTCAGTTGGAGAACTAGTGAGATTTAATGTCCAAGGAAGAAATAGAGAAAGAAAAAAATATATATTAAAAAATGTGGAGGAGAAATCTAGAGTTAAAAATTTCATAAAGCAGCTCTAAAAAAAGAAATTTTGAAAGATTAAAAGTAACCTGAACTTGAGAGTGCTTAAATATAGCATCATTTGCCTCAGTAATGGAATAAATAAGAAGGATACTGTCCCATTATTCTCCATACCTAATGAAAGCAAGGAGAGAAGGAATGAGATTAAATTCAAGCAGCAGTGGTCAGATAGGGCATAAGAAGTACTTTCTTCATAATAAGGACCAGGCCAGATTTTAAATACTTCGTAACCATTAAAGATCCTTCTGTTTTCATTTAAAAAAAAAAAAAAAGGATACAGAAGGGGATTGACCAGGGTGCTACTCGGGCACCCTCAGCACTCGTATTCACTGCAGGAATCTGGCTAGCAATCAAAGAGTGTTTATAAATATTATACTACATGTGTGCTCCATTTCTTCCAATTATATTAAAAACAGCTGCTATCAAGAAACAAATATTTGGGTCGTTTGGGGGCTGTGATTTTCAACTCCAGAATGCACCAATAAAAATGACATTTAAATAGTACTCACAAAGCCTTAGATAAAATGTTTAAATAAGGGAGGGTTTGTTCTCTCATGTTTTTTTTTTTTTTTTCCCTTGTTCTGACATTACCTTTGACCTTGGTTATGTTCCTTCAGGTCAGGGCTTAAAAACCTGAATTATGTGGAGGCTGTCTCTCCACCTACTCCTGCACCTCCACCCTCTCCACTCCCACTCCACCAGAGCCCCATAGGTCTGCAAGGATTGAAATTCACTTACAGCGATGTGCTGGTAAATCAGGTGGACACCCGGGAACTATAATTTGTGGTATTTGCTGATTTTTGTAGTGTAAATACTCTCACCATAGCCGATTTCAAAGATAGCTGTGTTTAACAAACAGCTTGTAAAATTCCTGAAGACTTCACAATGAGCTCTCCTGAGCTGATAGGACAGATTCATCATATCACTAGCCAAGGAAGTCTCCCTGAATCTAATTCTCTGCCCCACACAAAAACTACTACAAACCTCTAAATAGTCTTAAATTAAAAACAAAACAAAACAAAACAAAACAAAAAACAGACAATAAAAATGACGGCTGCTTCTTGGTAATTACTCTTTATGTGCCAATCTTTGAAGTTTTTTTTAGAATAATGTTATTGATCCCCAAAGAACTTAATGAAGTCATCATTATGTCTAAAAACAAAGACTTAGAGAAGCTAAGTAACCTGAACAAGGTCATGGATATTGGAAGTTACAGAAGTATAATTCAAATCCAAGTCTATCCGACTTCAAAATCCAAGGTTTAACCTCTACTCTATTCTGCTTCCTTTACAGTAAAATCCAGTTATCCTGTTGGTCTTTCAAAGCCCCTGCTGCCTCTCTTGAGTATTTTCCTGATATGTCTCTTACCTTCACTGCAGGCCTAGTCACTTTCACTCTTCCTCCATATAAAGGAATTGTTTGCTGCTGGAAGGTAGGGACTGTATCCCAGGAGTCTTTGTATGCTACCAGTGACCTGTGATTCATCTTTTAATGTTTGCTGGATGAATGAATGAATGAATGAATTAATTAATACGGATCCATGAGTCAGCTTTATTTCTGTTGCTTAAGGCTCAGCAGCTAATTTTCCCCAGGCCTCAGAGCCTCAGGGTAGAAGATGACTTCTAAGGTCAGAGTTGGAAATAAGATAAAGCAGAGCCTTAAGTTGAAGTTTGATCACAAAACATTGCTTACCACCTCCATGGAGTTTAGGTTTATTTTCTACAAAGATAAAAAAAGATGAAAAACTCTGAAGTCAATATTCCCAGTTCAAAGGTGACCTGGGCCTGCTGTTACCTATAGCTATTATCTCATATTCTCATTAAAATGAACTTTCAAATGGTCATTTTATTGCTTTTCTTCCCCCCTAAATGATTAAGTATCACCTCACCACGCTTGAGACTGTAACTAGTCAATCTGACTCAACAGCTCTTTGACCTATAAAATAGGCTCATAAAAATTACAGCCTGGAAAACAACGTCTGGAGCAACCCAGAGTCAAAGCTGATAAATCATTTTATAAATTATAAAAACTTAAGAGCATTTTTAATTGAATAATAATGATCACACTTCAAAAGAATATCAGCAGGTACAATAATTTTTAAAATGAGGCATGCTGGAGTTTTTAAGTAACAGTGTCTAATGGGCTACTTCTTCATGTTTGGCTTCCTTTCATAGTGTGTAAATTAGTCAGGTAAATTAGCCTGCACTTCTAAGGCCTGTGACACATGTCAAATCCAAGAGATATTAAGTTCAATGTTAGTTAGAATGTGGAAATCTGCCTCATTTCACTTCTCTCACATATACTTGGGTGACAGGTGACCATCCCCTTTTCAGAATAAACTCCAGTTCTCCTTTTCCTGACCCTACTGACACAAGGTAAGAATTTCATAGACATTCTAATTTTTTTGTGTTTGTGGCATGCCTGAGAATAACTATTAAATTAAACCAGGAGATATTCTTTCCACATCTTTTAATATATGACATAGAATTGTTTTATCAAAATCTTTCTAAAAGACTATTTTTCTTTTGCTTTCCTGGATTAATCACAGTTTCTTACTCATAGAAGACCCTCAGCAATACTGTCTGATTGACTTACTGATCTTTAGCAGAAGGAGGAGATACAGGGATTCAGTTTTTATTAATTTAGAATATCTTTTCTGCTGATGGTTAATTGACTGTATCATCTTTAAATACAAAGGTAGTCCATTATTGGGTAGCTTGGAACTTGTGTCAAATATAAGGATCCTAATTTAACATGTATTTCAATATTTATTTTCTACCCTCATAGATATGTTGAAACAAGATTCTTCTCTTTTAATTAATTTATAAAGCTATGGCTGTCAGAGATGACCTAAGTATTCTTAGACAACATTTATCATGTATCTCACTTCAAATAGCTCATGATTCAGAACTCTACCCAGTTTTCTAGTCTTAAAGTGAACAGTTTTGAATGTATGATGATAAGCTGTTTGGGGTAAGAACGGTTTTATTTACTTATCCTGTTCATCAATTTTATAGTCATAAAGTATAATCAACTTTTTAAATATTAGAAGCATTTATAAAGAAAAAATATCATGGTAGGTGGGCTTCTTATACTTTGTAGAGTATTACTTATGAGGTAGTTTCTGTCCCTAAAAATGAGAAACTGAAGTTTTCTATCCCTCAACTGGATGCAGTCCTAATATGTTCTCTAAGTGACAACATTATGTTACAAAGATTATAGATTCCATTTATAGTTTTATAAAATTAGATACATATCTATGAAAACTAAATAGCTTAAAACCCATTTTCCTTTTGAGATTTTCTTTTTCTTGGTATAAGCAGGGAGAGGTTGATTGGACAAGATGCTACTTCGTGAGTAAGGATGGAATTATTTGCCAGGTCGGTGGTCGATGCTTGTGGTAGGCAGAATAATGGTCTCCCACCAATGTCCACATTCTAATATCTGAAACCTGTGAATATGTCAGGTTACATGGCAAAGGGGACTGACGGAATTAAGGTTGCTAATAAATTTACCTTAAAACAGAGAGATTTTTCTAGAACTGAGTGGGCCTAATTTAATCACAAGAATCCTTAAAAGTATAAGAAGGCAGCTGAAGAGAATTAGAGAGAGAAATGTGATGATGAAAGCAGAGTCAGAGAGATGCAATGATGCTGGCTTTGGAGATAGAAAGAGAGGGCCACAAACCAAGGAATATGAGTACCCTCTCAAATCCAGAAAGGTAAGAAAAAGAATCTGTTCCTGGAGTCCCCAGAAAGGAATGTGACCTTGTCAATATCTTGATTTTAGCCCAATGAGACATGTGTCAGACTTCTGACCTCCAGAACTATAAGATAATACATCTGTGCTGTTCTAAGGCATTGAACTCGTGATAATTTGTTACAGCAGCTATAAAAAGCTAATACAGTGCTCACTGAGTAGAAAGAGTCCGCTTGTCAGGACATCTGAGATTTCAATTCAAATAGAAGCTGCCCAATCCAGTGGCCAAACACAGCCACTTATAGCAAGTGCTGAGACAGTGATTTAAAAAAATTCAGTTCTGAAGATTAGTTGCACAACAATGTGAATGAACTTGACATTACTAAACTGTACACTTAAAAATAGTTAGGATGGTAAAGTTTATGTTACATATACTTTACCGTATTTTTTTTTTTTTTAAAGCAAGACTCAGAAAAGTTTCATATACCCTGAATACCACCAGTCTGGGGTTATTATTCCACAAAGGGAGAGGAATCTAAGTCATGCTAATAAAAGAAATATCTTTTCCTCATATAAGACCAAACAGTGGCCTGGAGAAAAACAAACTTTTCTTTGGTGACACATGCTATCCTTTCAGATAACTAAGGAGAAAATCACCCACAACACCTGCTTGAGTAGATTGTGGAGCCGAGACCATTCCATTTAGTCACCGCTTTGACTTCAGAATCAGTAGACACTAAGTGCAGAGCAGTATCATTTATTATCTGGTCAGAGCCTGAAGTGCTCTAGTCTTCAATTCTCAAGACCGGACCAAAAGGACAGATCAAGCCCCTTCTGTGAGGACTAACAGAATTAAAGAAAGGAGGAGGCAGAGGAGGCAACAAAGAGGCACGAAGGGATTCAGTCTTCATGGGACAATGTTTTTTCAGAGGCCCAAAGTCCAACACTTCCTTCCAAAGCAATCAGGCACTTTGTCCAAGTTTCAGTCTACAGCTCTCTATAGGTCTGAGGGGAGAGATGAAGAGACAACATTTTGAATAAGGAACTCTTCATTTTCTTCATCCAGACCTCCTCCTTCTGTGTGTCCTTTTCCAATCAAAGTTACCACTATCGATCTATCCTAAGAGCATATACCTTCAAAGTTCCTTCTCCACTGGGAAGGAGCAAAAAGTTCCTGGCTATATCTTCTAGTATGTCAAGGACTTTCTTCAAGCTCTGCCTTCAACCCCCATTCCAAACCAATTTTCCCTAACTAGGTGACTTAGATTTCTCCTCCTGTAACCACTTCTTTGGTTTGATGCTTTGGGTAGACTTTCTGTTTGATTTCATTTGGCTTTGACCCAAATACTGTCTTTCTTCTCCCCAAGGTTCGGGACCCATATACCAGGAGACAGTCCCACTCCCAGCCCTACCCACTCAGCCAGACTAGAGAAAGCACAGCCCTGGAAGGCATGCAGGCATCACATATGTCTGTAGAAGTAGTACCACCAAGTTGTCTAAACCATAAAGAAGGATGTTATCCTAGACTATTCTTTCTTTCACTGCTTACCAGCCTCACACTGCCTACCCCTTACCCAACAGACATGTACATGTGTGCACATGCACACACACCCAATCAAATTCCAGTTATGCTAACTCTACCTCCTGAATATTTCTGGAATTTATCTTTTTATTTACATCTCCATTTACTTGTCCTTTAGTATGCATCTTCATCATTTCTTACTTAAAATTCTGTAATTGCTTTTTTGTCTTAGTTCAGGTTGCTTGGAAACAGATCTGAAGTAGAGCTAACTGTGCAGAAATTTATTAGGGAATGCACTGAGAACATCTGAAAAGAAGGAAGGAAAATAGGGGTGGACATAAGGAGAAATTGAACTGCAATTCAGATACAACAGAAGCCTCAGTTCATCTCACGGGGAGCTCCAAAGCTGAGATGGCTCTTTGGAGCTGTCTCAGATTGATAAAAAGAGCCTGGCCACCATGGGGAACTGGTCTTTGGATACAGACTCTCCCCAAAGAGGAGCTGCAGTCCTGAAGAGGTAATCTGAGCAGCATACCACAACATCCACTTGAGCGTCCTTTCTTACAAGTGCTGAATTGGCTTCCCTTTCGCTAGCCTCCACATTGTTGCGATCATAATAATTTTAAAACACCTGTGCGATCATGCCATTATCCATTATAAAGTCTTTCTGTTCTTGGTCATACTTTTCTGAGACAAATTCCAACTCTTTTTCATGGCTGATGAGCCCAGTGAGATCTGGCCACCTTGTGCCACATATTCCTCCACATCCCAAAGCAGCTTGCAACCTAGTCACACCAAGTTACATGATCTGACTTACCTCCATGTTTTGCTCCTTCTCTTCTATCTGTCTAGATCAATAGCTCTTGGTTTTTATCCTACAGAGTCACATTTTCAAGCTGCAAAAAGTACAATTTCTCTGCTCATTTGTTTTTACATAAAAGGAGGAAATTTCAGTGGTGGGAGTAAAGAAAAATAGTCAGGCAGATTATGCCATGGTTAAAAACCAAAAATGAAGAAATGCTAATTTTAAAAAGAAAACGTTAATAATTAGAAATTGCCTAGATTTATATGGAGTTTATGGTTATAAAGCAAAACCTTCAAGAATTATAGGTAAAGCAACAATGTCCGTTATCTGCCAGGTGTTTTATATGCATTACTATTTATGTTTACAGCACTAAACATTTGTACTTTGCTATCCATTTTACAAGGGGAAAGACTTTTGTTAAAAGTTAAGTTAAATAACTTTATCCTTATTGTAGGTATAAGTGGCAAAACTAGATTTGAACCCAAATTGTCTAACTCCAAAGCCTGTGCTCTCAAGATTTTTTTCATCTAGTTCATTGGCATTAGAGCTTTGGCCAAGAAAAAAAAAATTAATGGCCAATTCTGACTCAGTCATAATTATATCAGGAAATATTTTTATAAAATTTAAAAATGTAATGTTTGTTGAATGATGACAGATCAGAGAGTTTGGTCTTTTGATGATCATCCGCCATGAAGCAGTACTACACAAACAGGAATTATGTAACATGAAGAAGAAAAGGTCACGGAAAGAAATGAACATACTTTCTAACGATAAAAGCCATAGTACAGAGAATGAAACAAAAAAAATGATTTCACTCAGATGTGGGATATAAAACTAAAAGCAACAAATGAACAAGACAAACAAAAACTTATAGATTTGTGGTTACCAGAGGGACAGGAGGAAGAGGTGGAGGTATATAAGGATAAAGGGAGTCAAATATATTGTGACGGAAGGAGATCTGACTTTGGGTAGTGAACACACAATGCAATATATGTATATATGACATATTATCGAATTATACACTTGAAATCTATATAATTTTATGAACTGATGTCACACCAATAAATTTAATTAAAAAAAAGTGAGAGCTAGACTTATAACACTTAAGATTTATATGTATTAAACTAGTAACTCCATCAGAAAAAATATAAACTCATATGAATTACATGTGTGTGTTACATCGATTTTCTGAAAAAGCCAAGGACTAGATAAAGGTCTTGAAAAACAATGATGCCATCATACAAGAGTATTTGAAAACAGTGGTCTGTGAAGCTGTACTAAAAAATATTTAAGCAAGAACAACAAAATAAATAGAAAAACACAAGGAACCAAAATTCTTTGAATAAGTGAGAGAAAATTAATGAGGCAGAAAAGTCCTTTACTGAAGATAAATGAGGCAAAAATAAATTATTTTAAAGCTGTAAATTTTGATTAATTTTGTCTGCCCAGCCCCTCCTTACTTTATAGACTCTACTGAGAACATCACAAAAGGATAGGATTTATTCATTTATCCATCTGTTTATGCAAGAAATATTTATTAAACACCAACTATATGCCAGGCATAAGATAGTCACTTGAAAAGCTGTGATAAATACAACATCCCTGATAAATACAACATCCCATGTAGCTTAAATTCTAGTGGGAGACATAGATAATAACTATTACAGCAAATAAATAGTGGTAAATGCTATGAATTAAAATAAGAAAGGATAAAGGTGAGAAGGGAACAAGTTTATACAGGGTCATTAGGGAAGGCCTCTCTGAGAAATAAATTTGAATAATAAGAATCTGATATGAGATAGGTATTTCAGGAAGGGAAGATCAAGAATAAAATCAGAGATGTATGAACAAGCTTGTTGGACTTAAGTAAATTCCAGAGTATTCTGCCTGGGTGGGATAAAGTGAGAGTTACAGATTACATCATAAAATGAGGTAGACTATAATCAGACTGGGACCTGATTGGAGACTTGTATGATTTTGGATTTTGGATTTTTATTCTAAGAGAGATTGAAAACCAGTAGACAGTTTTCCCCAGGAGAGCGATAGGATGCGGCTTTTAGAGAACAACTATAGAGGAAAAGAAGAGATGATGGTAGCTTGGACCAAAGTGGAAGCATGGAGATGGTGAAAGCTGGTCAAATTCAGGATATATACAAAGTAGAATCAATAAGACTTCTGGTATTGTGGTTATATGGCACAAAGGGAATATCAAGGACAACTCTTGGGTTT
The DNA here is from genome assembly GCF_000325575.1 of Pteropus alecto. Taxonomy (NCBI): domain Eukaryota; kingdom Metazoa; phylum Chordata; class Mammalia; order Chiroptera; family Pteropodidae; genus Pteropus; species Pteropus alecto. The sequence continues at coordinate 7,338,036 of NW_006494612.1, read as the reverse complement.
CTTATCTAAGTGATTGGATGAGCCCTAATGCCATTAACTAACTAGGATGGGAGAAGCTGAGAAGGAGTAGGGTGGGGAGGAGGAGGGCATGGTAGTATACAGAGCAATTGTTCTGGTTTGGACACATTGAGATTTTAATGCCTGTTAGATATCTGAGCAAGAATTCTAAGTAAAAAATTAGTATATGAATCTGGACCTCAGAGGAAAGGTTAGGGCTAGAGATAAAAAATTGGAGAAACTTTGGTACGAGTAGGATTTAAAGTCAAAAGACCGGAGGAGCTCAATTAGGTAGATAGTATAGATGGAGAAGAGTAGGTAGACAAATATAAAACCTGAAATACACTAACATTTAATTAAAAATTAATAGATCATTTGTTAAATCCTACATATTCACTCAACTTCCTTACTCCCACATTAATTACTTCTAAAATTGAAAGTCAACTTAAATATTTTATTTAAGAGAACATGAAATATAACCTTTCTTTTAACACAAATGTAATCACTTTTCTTAGCATATCCTCATCATGAAGGTAGACAACAGAAAAGGTTAACTGAAAATTAATGAAAATACACTAATACTTTAGCCAGGGTTTTTTTTATTTTTTCTTTTTAATTGAAGTATAGCTGAGATAACATTATATTACTTTCAGATGTACAACATAATTATCAATATTTGTATTTAATCCTTACAGCAATCATCTGACATAAAAATGATTTTATATTTATTTTACAAATAAGGAAACTGAGGCATGAACAGGTTAAAAAACTTGTTAATAAGCCGTAGAGCTGAGATTTGAACATAGGTAATCTGGCTCTTTGACATAGAATAGAATGAATTTATAAGATAAAAGTCACTGGTGATCATTAGAATAGCTTGTAAGAGGAACAAAAGCCAGAAGGAGAATTGATTAAAGAGAGAATGGGAAGTGAGTATGTGGAGACACGAAGTAAACATTGTTCTCGAAATGTGTTCCAGACCTTACTAGTCATACAGACTGTAGTATGACACCTGTTCCCTGGAGCCAGGCAGCATGGTGGTACTGAGTATGTGGGTTCAGACACAGGGAGGTTAATATGTTTGGTGGAGAGAAGTTGCAGATTTCTTTTCTAGTAACTTCCATTGTCTTAGTTAAATAAGAAACATGTCCATTATATGAAGTAAAATAGTAGAAAGGGGATGTGGTTTGAAGGGCGAAGAGAATATGTAACATAGGCCCTCAGTGAGGAGAACAAAATAGCAAGGGAAATGCTGTTAAATTGTTGGGCAGACCAGAAGACCACTTGAGATGTATGCTAAGTATCAGCATGCTTTTGGGTTTTTCTCCAGGGTCATTTAAAATCTTTGAGTGCAGGGGCTGAGTTCTGAAAGATGGGATTAGTCAATGTGGGTGCTAGGGAGTTGAGAGTATATGCCAGGGATCATCACACTAACTGACTATAGGAACCAGGAAGTGAGAACATGAAAAGGTTAAAAACGAGTGAAGAAATAATATTGCCAGAAAATTCCAGGTAAATAATGGTCAGTAAATTCTCAATTCTTAAATAATTGCCAGGGCCCCAACCCAAATCAACAAGAAGGGTGCAAGAATAGAGTAACCAAGCTCCCAGTTTGCTAGAGACAGTCCTATTTTACGCACATTCTCCTGGACTAATAATTAACAGCACCCACTTTCACTCTCAAAATGGTCTCTTTTTGATAATGTATTATGTTCTCACCCTACTATGAAGGAGGTAGAGCCCACATCCAATGTATGCAAAATAAATATAGCTGTGTTATGGTGGAAAAGAGAAGAAGAAGAATTTCTTAAATTCCTGCAAAGAACCAGAACACTATGCTTAGTGATTTTCATGTTTAATATATAATTCAATCTTAAACAGCTCTTTAAGAGTAAAATTCTTATCTTGATTTTAGAAGTAAAGCTATGGAAGGCTAGCCTAATGTTTTACTTAAGACACAGACTTAATAATCAGTAGAGATGTAATTTCAACCCAGGGCTGTCTAGCACTACTTTTAAAATATAGAGCTTATAAGTCATATGTAGCTGTCATATGTAGCTAGATAGAGAGACAAACATATGTATAACTTACACAACTTTATATTTTATAATGTTTTAAGATATTTTTCTTTTTAAAAAGAACTTGTTAAATTATTATTATAGTTTTTATACAAAGAAAGTAATAGAGAATAATCCTTCCCGATGTGCCTTTGATACTTTAAAATTGAACATGACCCTCCACAAAACCATCATGTAGGCTATCAACCAACAATTGTGGCAGCCTTGACTTAAAAATTTTATAAATATCATTTGATTCTACTTTGCAAATTCATGGCTACAGTGACTGACTTTGAGGATGAAGAAAAGCTTCAACAGTATGCATTGTGACCAATAAATTCAAAATTGTAGAAAGAAAGGAAGGAAGGAAGGAAGGAAGGAAGGAAGGAAGGAAGGAAGGAAGGAAGGAAGGAAGGAAGAGAGGACGATTGTGAAAGAATTAAATCTGAATCAAATTAACTTTTATTAAATCAAATAACTATCAATGTAATGTTTTCTTTAGTCTAATATTCATATATAGATTTTTGTTGTAAGGGAATTTAACTTGTGCAAATTTATAGGAAAAATCAGACTTCTATGAATACTGTAGACAAGTCAGTTATAGCACCTTGATGTCAATAATGTTTTACTTAAGACACAGACTTAATAATCAGTTACAGCACCTTGATGTCAATTGTTGTCTTACAAAGTAAACCATTAAGCATCAGCTCTGCTTAGACAACAGCCATGGGAATTTCTTTCCCATCCCTGAACCTGTTTGACTGAGTAATTCTGAATATCAATTGTAGCTGTTTGGATCAGAGTGGGCACCTCACTACTTACTAGCCCATTCAAGTTCGGCCACATAGGAACCATAGTGATTATCTAGCCCAATCAAAGTACCTTCCTCAGGAATTTTATTGTGGCAGGAATTTTTGTTTAAAATATAAAAAGAGCTGCAATTAGCAGCTGTGGAAGAGGGTGGCGTTTAAACACACCAAAAGCAGACATAAAGCAAAGGAATCATAAAGGATCCAAATTATAAATAAACAGAAACATTGAGTAAGCAGAAAATATACCATAGAGTAATGAATGAGGAGGATAAGGAAGATGGTAATTGTGCAGCTGTAGTAAAATCAAAGGGAACTCAACAAAGAACTAAAGAACTGCTCATGAGAGTCCATGTAATACACTATTCCCCAGAGTCACCTTGAATCCTGAATGACCCTTCCTTTTAGTGTAGGTTCTGTAAATTGTGGCTGAAGCATGGCTCCCATTTTTCTTGTGACTCGGCTGTTGCACTGTTGTGAAACCTCATCTCTCTTAACTGCCACATAGAAACCTCATAATAAATCTCAATCTTTTGAGATAGCAGGACATTCTTAGAACCAGATATCTTAACTATGCACTCACTATTTTTAGTAGCTTCTACCTTTCCATCAACAATTAAATAATTAAGAATTGCAAATATATGATAATCTCATATTACATGAAGGAAGAGAGTGAAGAAATGAAGGAAAGGTTGTTATAGATGAGAAATAATGGTGAGGAGAATGATGATGGGGCTTTAAAGTTTTAGGGTCACAAGGGACTACTGGAGATTCCAGGACATTTATGGAATTATGTTGCTTAACTGTGTTATCATCTTCCCATTAGGTGACTTTTTTTGTTTCATAGCTAATTGACTCAGATGTTGAGACAAGTTGCCCCCAGTAAAAAGAGGTTTTATATGAAACTTGTGCTCCAAATTACAGTTCTGAGAATGAATGGGGCGTAAAGAATCTTTCTAATTTATTCAGTCCTGCAAGTTTGCTTGGCATCTCAGTTTACATAAATCACTGATTATTTTCTCAGTCTAGTTCCATTGGCCTCGTGGGTGATATTCTTCATAGATTGCTACAATAAATTAACTGACAGTTCTATTTTTCTGTGTGGTGAAATCAAATATTTTATTTAAATGCTTTTCTATATACATCTATATGTAACCAATGCAAGCCTTTCTTCTTTCTTTGTTGTTTCTTCTTTCCTTCTCCCTTTCTTTCTCTAAATTGGGTGGAATGGGGTGAGTCGAGGGCAGTGATGGAAGTAGTCAGTTAAATCAGGCTTATTAATATTAATCAGGCTTAATAATATTCCTTTATTTATGTGGCAGAAGGTAAGTACAAACCAGCCCATTGTCATTAGGCATTGAATGGCACCAGAAGGAAAGCAAGATAGTGAGACATTGCTCAGTATTCCTTAGTTCTTGGTGGGATGGAGAAGGAACAACAGACCCAGGTTGTTCTAGTCTTGTCCTCTGCTGGGGGTTCTTGGGCAACCAGAGCATTTTGCAATTGAAGATTCATGGCTACTCCCCTTCTCAGCCAGAGGCATGTGACAGCCAGAAAACCACCATCAAAGTAAAGTTTTAGAGTGCCTTTTTCCTCCTGGAGGAGCAGCTGACTCATCTCAAGTCTCTGGAATGGTGGACCTTCACCCTCTTCAGTGTTTGGGGCCACCTAGGATTCCAAATCTCCAGCAGGGACTCTTGACAACATTTATTAACTTCAAGTTAAATAAGATAGATAAGTTTGGAAGTTTGGACATAGTAATTCACAAATAACTTCTATTATCTGTTAAACTCTAAAAATGTTGTATTCCCCTAAGTTTGGTAGGACAAGGCCAGTGATGAGGGCAAATACCATAAAGGGAGCTTATTCCTCCTGATATTTAGTTCTCATACTTTACTAACATTGAAACATATCCCCTTAAGAAAGTTTTGCTTGGGCTTCTCCAAAGCCAAGTACCAATATATAGTCAAGGTTCACTCTTATTCTAGAATCTTCCATATTCTCTGTGTCTGTTACGACAAAGTTGGGACACAGGAAATACTCTACGGCATTTTGTCATCTATGCCTACTTTTGTCAGATATCTGGCACTATTCACGCCTAAAGCTTAATTTTGAAAACCATCGTATCTCAGTTATGTGGTCATGAGCATCCTGCAGTTGCAACACAGGGCAATAGTACATCTTCTGTATTTACTAACCTAAATGAATCTACACTCGGTCTCATTTGGCCTTTCTTCTACACCTTTACAACCGGGTATGCATAAGGACTCTGAGAAACAGTTATAAATAATTCTTTAGCGTAGATGGTCAAATTATTTATCTCTTATAAGCTATTTCCTATGGATTTTTCTATCCACAGTCTGGTATATTATGACTTATTTGAAGTCTCTCAGCTTTAACACAGCTCACAGAGCACTAAGGAAGGCAAATAGTACTCCCAGCTAATAGCATCTCTCTTAATCTCTTCCTCAATTCCCTAGGCACTGAGAAGCCACTAAATTTAAGCTGCAGCAGAAAAGGGAGAAGATACATTCTCATACATTTCTATTCTCACACCCACCTTCTATTCCATCCCTGAATGTTTTAAGTTTCAATCATTTTAATGTGAGCCGCAATGAATAAGATTCTAATGACTCTATCATCTCCATTTATGTTAGACAAGTATACAATCTAACCTACATAAATATGCATGCATTCTTAAAGAGAGAATACTAATGCATCATACTAAAGAGAATATCACAAAAGAGGAATTTTAAATAATGTACCTAAATTTGCCACCACCCATCACACTTTATACACAGGTGAAATTATCTGTAATCATCAAGCATTCTTTATATTTGGGGTCAGAGAGTTTCTGAAATTTTAAAACAGCAGAAATTATAACAGTGGGGGACATTTCTGCCTATTCTACTTTAATGTTTTTTAAATCTGCATCTATCAACCCAAAGTATGCTTTCTTACTTTTTAAAATCAGGCATTAGTTCTCAAAAGATTTTCAACAATTACTAAGATGTGTTTTAAATTTTGAATATTCAAAGTGCTTATCTATGGTTGAATATCATTACCAGCACTAAATCAGGTCTGTGGTATCTGCACAAATAACACAAAGCAAATAACTAAATCTCTTTATATTCAGAGTGAAGGAAAGTATAATTCAGTCTTAAGATTTTAATTAAAACAAGCTCTCAAGTGTAAAGTGTAATTCTTATATTTTCAAACAACCAGAATATAATAGTCATGGAATGGCAGCAAATCAATTGGAGGGTTCAATTTTGTGTCAAATTTAAGTTTGTGTCAAGTCCTTTGAAAGACATCAATAACTCACTCTGATAAACTGTACATGCTGAGCCAAAATGATGTTAATTTACATAATTTTATTAAACCATTCATATGTGTGTATATATGTATATATGTGTACATATAGATAGATATAGATATAGATTTGTTGTAGATGTAGATGTAGATATAGATAGATAGATGATATAGACATAGATATAGATAGACATAGATATAGATAGATATAGATATAGATATAGAAAGATATAGACATAGATATAGATAATATAGATATACACCAATCAGATTTTTAAAAATTACTTGAGTGTCTTATTTGATGGCTATCTGTCATGCTCCAAAGCAATTCTAATTCCAGATTCAACATTTCTCTACCTCCATAATCCAAAATATTTATTTAGGTCTATTATGTTAAAAGTATCTTTCATTCTAACATTCTTGATGCTCTTGCTTATAATTCAGGTCATCAATCCTGCAAGAGTTTTTCTATTGACATGTTAAAGTCAATGAGTACTGTCAGATTTCTTAAAGTGAGCTATCAGCTTCGTTGCAATAAGCTGGTTATTTCAGAGTGAAAAAGAGTTAAAGGTTTAAAATAACAATGAAAAATGTATTCCCTATGCTTCTAATAGCTACACTTTAAATTGATGTGTATAAAGAATGCGGTACTAGATATATTTTGAACTAAGAAAAGTTTGCTCCTGAACTCAAGGTTAGTTTATCGCAAACATCTAAGATATTATTTTGCCAGCACACTCTTACTCTTCCAAGGATATGCCACTGTCACCACAACTGTTCCATCCAGATATCTCCCTAGGGAGATGACATTCTTGCCTGACCTCACCCCATGGTCCCAGCTGATTCACCCATGTGTGGATACCTCATTTAAGCTGGGCCAAGTAAAGCCCTTCCCAGGGATTTTTTTTTTTTTTTTTAACTAAAACTGAGGAAGTAGGTCAGTCTTTTGTGTTGGTGGAAGATATAATATGGAAAGCTCATGAACCATTGGTGGCTCTACTCAACTCTTTGTGGAGCAAACTAAAACCGATGATGAGACATACAGAACATCAGAGATGAGAGAGGTTTTATCCTAATGGCATTCAAATGCCTAGTCATAGCTTCTTGTGAGAACCAGCTGCTTGTCTAAAGTTTGGTTGTTCAAGTCTTCCATGGATTCTGGGAAGTAATTCTGTGTTTGATTATGGTCAGTTACAACCAAAGAGTCTGGTTTCTACAAGGGTAGGACCTAAAATTTTGATATGACTCAATCCAATTAGAGTCTTTTTGAAGATCAGGGCATTGGATTCCAACAGTTCAATAGGTAAACCTTCGTTAATATGTACACTTTTGCAAGGTGATAAAGCAGTTGACCTCTTCAATTCAAACCAAGTAATCACCGAAGCTTGAGCCTTAAGAAAATGCTGTTGTTTCTATTATAGGATGTTAGCTACTTCTTTCAGCATTCATGAAAATGGAGCACAGAGAGACAAACTGACTCATCTGAAAATTGACAGGGAACAAAAGGACAGATGAGGTAGTTTTGTTTAAAAAAGACAATTCTCCATGGACTCAGTAACCTAGGCCTCCGAAGATTACATGATAGTACAGTTTGATAAACTGCCACAAACCCTGTCTCATCCTAAAGTAGTGAGCTGAAAGACAAAATTGGATCCCAGCAATAGGAATGGGTGTATTCCAGAGGATCCAAGGTTATTAGCAATACCTGATTGCTTGGCAAATCCTGTGTACCTGCTACCAGAAAAAGATGATAAAGCCTCCCACTAAAGAAAATTGAGTTCCAGTTAAACATGGAAAATTAACCCTAGCCTCTTCTTCCTCTTTGAACCTCACTAAAGTAACAGTTAAGGAAGATTTAAAATAAATAAATAAATAAATAAGCTCAAAGGCAATGGGAATGGGAGACAAGACAACTGCAGAGGAATGATTCTAATAAAAATTTTGAGAACGAAAAATGAATAGGATAGTATTAACTGACTTAGCAGAGTTGAGAAATTTTTAACTTTAGTGCTTATAGAAAGAAATACTGACAGGAAATTAGCCAACATACCCCCACAGCAGCCATGAAAGGTTCAGGGCTTAGACATACCACGTAAGTGTTAGATGTGAGAAATTGAGCCCGGATAGATTTATTGACAGTTTAAATAGAGAGTAACTGGACTTCCCAGCTCTACTCCCCATTCAAGCAAACAAATAACAACTCCTTCACTAATTTCTCCCTTTCCTCAAAAAAAATGAAAGATTTATTCTTTGATGAAACCTAAGCAGAGAGGGTCCAGACCGAATGATATATGACTGTGGCAAAGTATAAGATTGAAACAAGAATTAATAAAACTGAACATATTGAACTGTTGGACTCCAAGGCCTTTTGTTATAACCAGAATTTTCTGGAGAAATTGAAAGGTTGGATATAAAAAAAAAAAAATCTACATGGTGATTTTTGGCATCCTCCCACAAAAAGGGGAATTCAGTATTTGTGTATCCTACAACACACTTCATGAGTCAAGCAGTTTGATGTGCACATACACAACCTCAATCCACTTTTTAGTGACTCATTCTTAATTATGAATTGATAGCTAAGGATTTCCAGACCTTTGAGGAAATCTTTAAATATCTAAGATGAACATTGAATTAAGCAAAAAGAAAGGCAATGAAACCAGAAATGAAAATTTAATTTTATAATTAATAAGTTCAAAAAGATAATGAGAATGGAAAATGTTTATGGAGGCTCTTGCTATTAGTCAACACTGTTCTAAACACTTTAAGTGTATTAACTCATTGAATAATCACAGCCCTATAATGAAGGTTTTGGCACATTTTACAGATGAGGAAATTTAGTAATTTGTCCAAGTTTGCACAACCACCAATTGCCAGAGCTGTGATTTGAATGTAAGTGGTCTGGCTGCAGGCCCATCTCCTAACTATACCCTACAACATAACAGTATAAGAAATTATTCTGTGTCAAGGAAACAAGTTTCATTTATCTGAAAACAAGATAGAGCTCTTGGAAATGAAAATATGATAATCATAATTAAAACTACAATAGAAGATTCAAAAGATAATTTTAAGAAATCTACCAGAAAGTTGAATAAAAGGAAAAAAGATAAATTAAAAGATAATAAAATCAGAGACTCAATGTGTAAGATCCTCTATTTTACTGATAGGAGTTCCTGAAAGAGAGGACAGAAAGAATGGAAGAAAGGAAATTAAAAAAAAAATGATGAAGATGATGATGATAATGACAATAACATAATATAAGAAAATTTCTCAGAACCATTGGATATAAATTGCTAGGTGGAAAATATTCACAAGAATGACAACCACACAAAAAACAACTAAGATACATTATCATGAAATTTTAGGATACCACAGCAAAAGAGAAAATCCTAAAAGCTTGCAGAGTGTAAAAAAGAAGCCCACATGCAAAAGAATGAGAATTCAAATAACATCAGACTTCTCAAGAGCAAAGCTGGATGCTAGAAGACAGTGGAAGAGAATCTTTTAGGTTTCAACTAAAAACTATTTTCAACCTAAAATTCTATATAAGATCAAATTATAATTCATGAGTCAAGGTAGAATAAAAATATTTCAGATACAGGTTTCCCCCATTATCTGAAAGCAGAATGTGCCGATGAACCATTTTGTAAGCCGAAAAACAGTGCAAAGCAAAAAAGCAATTACATTAATTTATATGGAAAAATTTTTGAGCATTCCCAGACCCCTAAAAAATAACATACTAGGTATTCTTAATTACATCCAGTTTTACACTAAGCATAACACCCCTATGAGTTCTCAGGCTTCTCTGATACCTTAGGATACATCTTGCTAATGGATGCACAAAATAAATTGAGATAAAGAAAAGATGCTCACAGACAGAGTCCAAAGCTGTGGTGGCTGGATGCTGAGAAGCTGAGTTTAGTTCCTGGGGATGGATTTTAGTAGTATGACTTATCTGATTGTGGTACACACTGTATCTATAACGACTCATTGAGAAACATGCTGAATGTTATTTTTGTCTTTTATTTTTTTCTCATAAAATCAAAAATTCTCAATGGATTTTTGGTTAGCAAAAACGTACTGATGTAGGTTTTTTGTAATATATTTGATTACTAGCTTGACCAGAATATATTTCTCATATATATTTGGTCTTAATTCACAGTTCTTGGCACACAGGTCCTAAAACTCTTGAAATTTCCTGAGCAATAAGAGTAATGGGAGTATTTTTGATCATGAAGTTTGGTCTCTTGTCTTTGGTTCCTGAAATCACTTCAGAGCCATGAAGGTGAAATGGGTGTCTTGTTATTCATAACAAGCTCTTTTCCATCACGACTTGGATTATGTTAATTAGGCAACTTTTGGACATCACCTAAGGATGAGAACTAATTGCCAGGGGGATAACCATAAATAATAGAAGGTTGGAACTTTTAGACCCAGCCCCTGATTTTGGGGGAGGGAAGAAGGGCTGGAGATAGATTTGATCACCAGTGGCTAATGATTTAATTAATCATTGCTATGTAGTGAAGCCTCCATAAAATCCTAAAAGGAGAGGTTTGGGAGATCTTCCAGGTTGATGCACCAGAACACTTTCCTGGGTTCTACAGTGCCAAGCGCCCAAACTCAATGAGTACAGAAGCTCCTTCGTTCAGGAACCTCGACCTATGTATCTCTTAATCTGGCTGCTGAGTCCATATTCTTGAATCTCCTTTGCAATAAACTGGCAATCTAGTGGGTAAAAGGATTTCCTGAGTTCTGTGAGTCACTTTAGCGAATTAAATGACCCCAAGAAGCTATTAATATGACCAGTCGATCAGAAACACAGGTAACAACTTGGGCCTGAGATTAGCACCTGGAGTAGAAGCCAGTCACGTGGAACTAAGCCCTTAACCTGGAATCTGATGCTATCTCCAGGTAGTATCAGAATTGAGTTGAATTGTAGGACACACAGCCAGCATGGTAGAACTCTTGTTGTGGGAAATATCCTCCATACAGCGGTATTGGTCCCAGAACCATTACATCCAGAACCCAACATAGAGATGTAGTGAAGGAAAGCTTCAAAATGAGAAGCTGTGTGCCAGGTACAGAAAGCACTTGCTCAGTCAGAGCTGATTGACGATGCCAGGAACAAATAAATGAATGAATAAAGAAATTTGTAGAATATCAAGCGTTTCGAGCATGTGCAAAAATATTGCAAAATGATATAATAAATTGTTTTAGGATTTGCTAAAGAATAAGTGTTCAATACACAATGATTTAGAAAATAAATAGTATTAACATAAAATTTATGAACTCTAACTGTACTTAATTATTAGACTCATCAGAGAACATGTTTATATATTCATAATAATGTAAAAATGAATGTTAATTTAACTCGTTTGAGTTATGACCATATTGATTGGCTAGAGGGAAAAAAGAGGATGCTTTACAAAAGAGCTAATACTTCAACTACCATAACAGGATGTTATGAAGTCTAAGCAGTCTAAATCAGGAAAGATTAGCATAAATTTTTGTATATATGTAAAGGTAAATCTCATAAAAACAGCTAAGAGTTGAAATTGTCCATTTCTAGAAGTGGGACTAAGGCTAGGGAGAGATGAGGAAGGAAAAGTCTTAAATAATAGCTTTTTGGTAATCTTTTGATTTAAAAACTATGTGATGATATTACTTTGATAAGGATAAAAATTAAATTACATGAATTGCATTCAACTAAGACCTTGAGTGGCAGCATTGTAGGGCACCCCATTCTCCCCATTGCAGCCTCTGGTCTCCCTTCCATGTTCTATGAATGGCAGAGCCCACAAACTTAGCATTAAGAAATGAAAACTCTAAGTGCAGAACACAGATTCAAAAAATTTAGCTGGACCTAATTTCTGGCATTATTAGATTATGTAATCCTCCAAGATTAAGTAGACAAGAAATTGACTAGGGTATTAAAATACGCTGCCAAAAGGGGACAACAATAACGAATAAGTCTGTGATTGTTCAACAGCCCAGGAAATGCCCAAGTTTAAGTGGCCTGACCATTGGGAAGGGGCTGTCAGGTCAACATAGGCTGAGCAGAAAATTTGTACTAGGAAAGAACTGTGTGCTGATAAGTGGGCTCTAGGGAGGCCAAAAGACTGACGAGGATACAGAGATGGCCTTGAGATTTTCAGGCCTCGTCATGTATCCCAGTGGTCTTCAAATTATATTATACTCTTAAAATTGTGAAAAACTATGTACGTTGGCATTTAATATTAATGAATATTAATTGGCATTTAATGCCTTTCATAATAAGTTAAAATTGTTGCAAGTAATATAATCCCCACTATATTGTAAATAATGACATTTTAAAATAAAAAGATATCACTGTCTAATATTTCCTATCATAAATTTAAGTGGTTAAAAATAATCTAATTCTTGGCATATTATAAAATAAAATATTTTAAAATAAAATAAAACTATTAGTTTACTCTCAAATCTATCTGATGGATTATAAAAATCATAGACCTTTTGTATCCATTATCATTCATTTTAAAAACATATATAAACATATTCATTTTTTAACAGAAATTTTACATTTTTTCCTCCTTGAACTTATATTTTCACTCTATAGTATCGAAGATATTTGTGATACATTTATCCAATAAAGGACCTGTATCCAAAACATATAAAGAACTGCAAATTAATAAGAAAAACACAACTCAGTCGAAAATGGGGAAATGACTCACGCAAGCACTTAAGGTACACAACTTAATTAGGCATTATGATTATACAAATTAAAAGCAAATGCAATACCACTATATACCCTCAAAAAAAGAAAATATTCAATATTGGCAAGAATGTAGAGCAACTAAAACTCTCATACACTGATGGTGGGAGTGTTAATTGATACAAACACACTAAAAAATTATCTGGCAATATCTATTAATGCTGAACATATGCCTATCTCATAATCCTTTATACACAAAAGATGTGTGTACATATGTTCACCAAAAGACACAAAAAGAATATCCACAGCAGCACTTTTATAATAACCAAAAACTGGTAATTATCTAAACATATATCAAGACTGGAATGAAAAGTAAATTGTGGGATAGTCACATAATAGAATACTAATTAGTTATACTCTTCAATGATACTATTCAGAAGGATCCACAGCTATAGATAAATCTCAAACATAATTCCAAGTGAAGGAAGCTTGATATGAAAGAGTGAATATTGATTTAATTTATATTGAGTTCTCTATCGTTTCTTATCTGGGTGTTAGTTTACATAAATGTGTCTATTTTGAAAGAACTTATCAGACTTTACTCTTATAATTTACACACTTCTCTGCATGTATATTAGGCTCAGTTTAAACATTAAAGAAAACATCTGCCCCATGAAGCATGTCTATACTTTTAGCAGAATATTATAACACGTTCCTGAATTGTGTAACATTATCTTTATCTAGCAGAAGAGTTGATGTTGTGTGTGTGTGTGTGTGTGTGTGTACAGTGTTTGAGGAGGGAGTTGCCTTTCTGTGGGTCTCAGCATGACCCCCATAAGAGTCACTATCTCCAATTAATATTGCTAATTAAGGTAAATCAAATATTTGAAGGATCTTTATCTCCCTTCCTGGTATCTGCAGAGTTGGAAAGCTAATTGAATCTAAGTATAAAACTTTTTTAACTTTGTGTCACATATTCTAGACCTCAAAATGAATTATTTGCAAATAGAATTGGAAAGCCATTTTAGGACGTGAGGTTATGAAATCAAATACATTTTTAAAGTTTATAACATTTTCAAATATGAGACACCTAACCTTGACCTTAGGTTTTTCACCTCCAAGAGTTTTAGCTATGAGTTGGCTGTTGCCTGTCCACAGGAGCAAAACAATTTGGCCACTGTTCATTTTCGATGTATTGGTACCATTGATCACCTCTATTGGACGCACTTTCCTAAACTTGGCCCCCAGGGTTTAGTCATGAACTCTGATTATCACTAAAGTTTCTGGAGCTTTCTGAAAAGCAAGAGAGACATCTGAGGCCCTAGCTTTCGCTTCATGTTCCCACAGGGACACTTCAGGGGTTGGAGTTTCAACCAGGGCTGAAGTGGCAGTGATGTGGTCTGTGAAGAGCCCTTGGCTTTGGGTGGTGCAGATGTCCAGCTGGGGGGAAAAAAAGAAAAGAATAAAGGAAGGGATTGAGAGAGAGAGAGAGAGAGAGAGAGAGAGAGAGACTTGTCTCTGAGGAAAGCAAGGGTCCCGGAGAAAATTAGGTGCAATGGTGTATTCAAGACCAAAGCTTCTAATGCTTGAGCATTTTTGGTCTAGTTATCTAAACTATATAAGTGATATCATTTCCTTATTAGTATATTGGTGATAACAATGCCTACTTGCAGCATAACTGAGAATTTAAACTAGGTTGACGGACTCTCTGAACTTGAGCAATTGCTCCACAATTACTGCCTGCTATCTGTCCTTTAGACCGGAAGCTCTGTAAGGCATAGACCATGCATGTAGTTTTGTCCTCAATGGCCAGCCAAATCCCTGGCAATAGTAAGTGCTCAATAAATAGTTGTTAAACAAATTAGTTGATGATTAAAGAATTCTTTGGTAATATATTAATAGCTGCAAAATATTCCATTTTATGTATAACCTGGATGGTTTTGATATAGTAGGTGGACCTGTCCTATTTTCCTGGAATTCCCTACCAGAGCACACAGATGAAAACGGAAGAATCCACATTCTAAGTTCAGAGAGTCATCTGCATGGAGGCCAATCCCATGGAGCTTTCTGAGAAGGGCCATTTCAGTAGAAATATTTGGCACAGGCTCTGTTTTCTTGATTGAACAAAGACAAATATACCTTCCTAATCCCATCCACCACTGTGTTCAGGTACTCAGAAAGCTCAGATCAGACTAATGGCAAATAACACACACACACACATCATTTCAGAGCATTTCATATTCATTCATTAATCACTGACCTAATTAAAGTTTTGAAAGACAATGAGTAATACACTGATACTCAGTGTCTATTACAAATTTCAAAATCTTAAAGAAAAATAATAGCCATCAAGAATACCTTGAGGATACTAAACTGGATTTCTCAATCAGTAGGACGAATGCTCATAACACTGCACTCCTCGCCCTCACAGTTAAAAATGAATACTTTCAGGGAGTCAGTGTATGGTTCCACATTGGGTGTAAATCTAGAAAACAGATCATAAAACCAATTAAATTTTGACTAGAAACTGAATTCTTAATCTGGGAATTCTCGACCTCAGAATGAATGTGACTGACCTTGTATGCACTATAATTTGTGCTACCTACGCATGCGCATGCACACAAACACAGTCACACATACATACACTCCCCATTTTTAGTAAGTTTCTTGAGGATAAGATGGAGTAGTGATGAATTTCAGCTCAGTAACCAGATAGGATAGCTATGTCAAGTGCAACAGCCCTGTTTGACCACCAGAGTTCAGCTCTTTTACTAGCCCTTGTCTCTCTGCTATTGTGTATCAGAGCAGAGTGGTTGCTTCATGAGTTCATTCACTCAAAAGCAAGCTTACTTGTCAACGATGAAACAATAGGGCAAGCTCTTAACTGCGTGTCCTGCAATTCAGACCA
Organism: Pteropus alecto; assembly: GCF_000325575.1. NCBI lineage: Eukaryota > Metazoa > Chordata > Mammalia > Chiroptera > Pteropodidae > Pteropus > Pteropus alecto. The sequence continues at coordinate 7,322,265 of NW_006494612.1, read as the reverse complement.
CATGGCCACCTAGAATCAGGCATTAACATAGAAAAATCAGTGTACCTCTTACTCCATAAAATCTCACATAAGGTGAGCTGGGGAGGGGTGAACTTCAAAGCCAGACAACTGAGATTATTGATACTAATTACTAAGGAAATACAAATAGGCTTTTTTTTCTTAATAGCAATTTTAATGTAATGCTCGCACTGTCATTCATTCAGCATACAGTCATGTGTCACTGAAGGACAAGGATATGTTCTGCGAAATGTATTGTTAGGTAATTTCATTGTGCATATTCTTAGGGGCCATGATGAACAAAACAACACAAAAATCAGTCAAGCACAAGAGAAAATGATGCAATCAAGACACATGGTAAATACCAGATGTATGAGGTTGCTAGCTGTGTAACATGGCATACTGTTTTACAGCAAACTTTTTTTATAAGCAGAAAGAGTATACCTTAAAATAACAATAAGGAGTATAGTAAATATATAAACTAGTAACAGAGTTGTTTATTATCATTATTAAGTATTATGTACTATATGTAACTGTAAGTGCTATACTTTTATACAACTGGCAGTATAGTAGGTTTCTTTATGCTAGCTTCACCAAAAACACTGGAGTGATACATTGCACTACAATGTTGGGACAGCTACAGCTTGACTAGGTGAAAGGAATTTTTCAGCTCCATCATAACCTAATGGAACCATCATCTTATATGCAGTCTATTGGAAGCACAGGACAGTATTATCTTTTCTTCAATGAAAATTCATGAGTTTAATATGATTGTTTTTCCATAGTCTGTGAGCACACTGGTTTTTTAAATAATATTATAAAACCAAGGCTTCTATGCAAACTCAACCTGTTTCACTTTATGGTAGGAATTGATTTTTGTTCGTCACCACGTCTTCATTTTTAGAGCTATCCTCTCTTCTCCTCTCAATACTACCCCAGAAATCACTGAAATTATCATTGCTCCCCATAAACTAAGATGTTCCAGACCTATCTTGCACTTCCTGCATTAGCTACAAGTTTAGCAGTACCTACCTTCAATGAAGACCTGATTCATTTTGGAGAAAGATAGCACAAAGTCCTAAAAACTGGGTCCTAATCTGCGTTTTATGTCATTTATACCACCCTTGGAAGTAAAATACCTAATATTAGAATCTGTGTAAGTGATTTTAGTAACATAAGACTCTACTTTCAAAATTGGAACTTCAGCTATTTTTGTGAATTAATAGGTATTCGCTATGATTGTTATAACAGTGGGTTTTTATTGTAATGCATGTTGATCTCCTGGTGATAGTGAGGTGGGTTAAAATACTAAAACTTCTTCCTCTAAAATTGTAGAAACTCATAATGTGTCCAGATCTACACATAGCCAAATAGAGGTCCATTTCTGGTTGATTTTTCCTGCATTATCAAGTACTTTAAAGAAAATTTTATTAACAACTCTGACGAAATGTCCCTTGGCTCTCAGTCTCGACAAAATGAAGTCCATTAGTTTCACTGCTCTTACTAGTACTGCCCTAGGACATGTGTAGCTATTCCATCCAGGTGACCAATGTATGGAGAGGTCCTGGCTTTCCTTTGACTTTCCCTTTGTCTGAAGTAGGAAATTTTATTACAACTTTCTTAAATGTTTTTCTACCTATTACATATCAGTTACGAATGTAGTAGTTAATTTGTTATTTCATCTCTAGTTTACAGACAAACCTTTTTCTTTATAAAGAATTATCTCTTTAATTAAGCTGTTTGAGTTGATTTCTGTTACTTCATACCAAAGGGTCTTAATTTTTAAAGGTGGGCTCTAGTCATTAGCTATTTGAAATTGAATATCCTTAGCATTTTAATCAAGGAAGGTCATGATTGGAAAAGCTGCTATTTTCTGACAAAAGCCTACAGGAGTCTGAATTAATGGGACATTTTCAGTGGGGTAAATTGAAAATGTTAATCAGGAGCTGAAAGTCTGACCACTCTCAAACAGTAAAGAAGTCAAAGGTGAAAAGACACTCACCTCAGCTATGCTCTTCACAGGTCTTTCAAGTGAATTATTAATGAAGGGAAAAGATATTAAACCCTTATGAAAGTTTCTTTATGGACTTAGTTTAGAATTCTTTCTCTCAATCCATCTGAATCTTCCAAGGGATCTTGCTTAGGTTGAATATTAACGTCAGAGTCTGCAGAATCTTTTCCGCTGCTTTGTCTTTGGGATTCTCAGTCCAGGCTACTCATCAGAACAGCAGCAGCTTTTAGGATAAACTAACTCACCGTTAAGCTTATGAAAGTGGTCCATCACCCGAGGTCGCCTGCTCCTGAGACCTCCATCTGGAACAAGGTTCTGTAGAGCAGAGGCCTTAATACAGGTGCTTGGAGGGACCAGCAAACAACATAAATGTCTAAAGCTGACTGTTGAAAGATAGCAGGGGGTGGTAAACCGCGAGGGATCGCCCCACATCTGTCCACCTCCTGGCTCCCACCAAGCCGGATCTTAGGTTGTCAAATCTTCCTGTTTCTCAAGAGACACTAGTTTGCTCATGTTTGTTAATTGTAAAAATGTCAGATGAGCAAAGTGGGATTGATCATCAACTCATGACACGTTATCTTCATTTGTTCTTTATTTCATTTATTTATTTTTATTTTGTATTTATTTATTTATTTATTTATTTATTATTTTGGGGGGTTGTCACTTTTTCCAGCTTTATTGAAATATAATAGACAATTAGTTGCTCATATTACAATGTACAATTCAATGGGTTTTTTTCTTTCAATTATAGTTGGCATACAATAATATACCTGTTTGAGCTGTACAGCACAGTGATCAGAGATCCACATAACTTGCAAAGTGATCACCCCACTAAATCTAGTCCCTCTCTTTCCCCTTACATATTTATTACATTATTAACCATCTTCCTCATGCTACACTATACTTCTCCGTGTCTATTCTGCAACTACCCATATATACCTCTTATTCCTTTTGTTCTTTATTCCATTTTATTGAGTTTTCTCTTCTTCATGCGTATGATGAAACTTATTTCTCCTCCAAAGGCTCCCAACCTAAAGTATTTAATATTTGTACTTTTTTAAAATTTGGTATTGTCAATGAATAGATTTTGTGGTATTGTCAATATTTTTTTAATATATTCACTCTACTGGGTATAAAATTGTATCTCATTACAGTTCTTTTTAAAATTTATTTTCATTATGGTAACATTGGTTAACAAAATCCAGTAAGTTTCAAGTGTACAATTCAACAGTAAGTCATATTTATGTTGCATTGTGTGTTCACCACCCATAGTTAGAGTTCTTTCTGTCACCACATATTAATATTTGTATTTGTACTTTTAAACTATCTTCAATATTTGATTTATATATGTATGTGTGAGAGCATCTTTAAATATGGACATTATTGTTTGTATATGTTTAATTTACTTAAATAGAGTTGTACTACAAAAATTCTGTTTACCTACATGGCTAAATGACTATTTAGTTCATTTCTTGTGACTGCTGTACAGTCTACATTTAACCTAATTATTCCCTGGTTCTTTGCCTCCATAAACAATATTGTGATAAACATTTTTATAAATACCTCATGGTTTACCCTTGTGAGATTTTCCCCTGTGTTTATGGTCTGTACAGTAATTACTTAATTCCACTAAGTACTGCTTTATTCCCTTCCAAAGTGGCCATATCAGTCTACATCTCCACCAGTAATGCGTGAGGCTTCCCGGCTCCCCATGTCCTCACCAGCATGTGATGTCAAACTTTCTAATTTTTTTGCTCTTCAGTAAACAATATCTCAGAACTTTAGTATGTATTTCATTGATTATTATAGGGTTAAACATCCCACCTTTGTGTATTTTTAACTATAATTCTTGCCATTTTTTTATTGTTTCGATAAATCTCAATCATAATCCTTGTCTTTTTTTATTGTTTCTTTTTCTTGCTTTTTTATGAGAATTTATTTTGTAATTCTAGATATCAATTCTTCGTTGTTGCTAAATTTTCTATAGGTCTTCTCCCAAACTGTCACTTACCCCTAAATTTTGTCTATTGTTTTCTTAATTATTAAGCATTTACTGGAAATGTTTAATGCATATCTTTTCAGACTCCATTGCAGCTGGGAGTGGCCAAGTATTAACTAATTTTGGTGTAATATACATTAATTTTTTACTTTATGTTTTGAAGGATTTATTTTAAAATCTTTTAGATGTCAAATCACAAAGATATCTTCTTGTAATTTCTTTTATTAGCTTCACAATTTACCTTTCACATTTAATTTTTTAATCTATTGATTCAACTTAATTTTTTGACCAATTTCATATTCTATCTGATATTCCTAAAACTAATTATTAAATAATTCAATGCCAAGTATATTTACACATGTGTTTGGTGTAATTCTTATGCTTTGCATAGTGTCTTAATATCAGGCAAGGTTTTCTCCTTGCTTCCTGCTCCTCATTTTCTAGATTAACTTAGCTATTTATAGACCTTTATTCGTCTATATAAATTTGGGAATCAGCTTGTGGAGATGAACACTAAAAACAATTTTGCTTGGATTTTAATTCAATTGCCTTGAATATTTAAAATATTAAATTGTCTCATGATTAAACTGAACATGATTTAGCTTTTAACTGGGTTTTTTTTATATGTTTTACTCATAAAGATATGACACATTTAAATTAATTCTGAGGTATGTTATAGATTTTGTTACTGAAAATATTGGCATTAATATTTAAAAGTATTAGAAACTACTTTTTCTCTTGCCTCTGCAGAATGGGAGCTCTACTCAATTCTAGCCAAAGAGAGAAGGTCTCTGTGAAGGGCTTTTCTTTCACATCCCATCTCCCCAAAAGACAAAACCCGATGAAGAGAAGGCACCAAACTGATACTCACTTGAGACACTAAAGTCTTTTTATTAATAACCATCATAACTTTATTTAACATATTTGAACTATATATAATGTAATGATGTACTCAGCAAAATCCTGACACTAAGATATCTACAAACCAGTTTCTCCAACAAAAAAAATCTCAACAGAAATAAGGGGAGGGGGAATTTTAGAGATACATCAGCCAGGAGCAATATTTGAACCTTATTTGGATCTCAATTCAAGCACAGAAACTGAAAAAAACAAGTATAAGATAGTCACGGAACTGTGACTATTGATATCATTGAAGAACTTTTAGGTGTGATAATGGCATTATATTTATTTTTAAAATGTTCTTATATTTTAGAGATCTATACAGTGAAATATTTATATATGAAGTGATAGTGTCTGAGATTTCCTTTAAAATAATCTCAAGGACACATATTTATAATGTTGAGATTGACCAATAGGTATATTGAGTTCATTATATGCTGTCTTAGGTGTATGGTTGAAACTTTACATTTAAAAGGTTATTTTAAAAGAGAATACTAATTTTTTTATGTTATTTACATTTTCTGAATTACATCTATTCTTTCAAGGGTCAGTTTTTGTTTGATTATCGTGGTTCTTCTTTTCTAAGATATTAATGCTCCTCAAAAATGTCTGGTGACCTTTGGTTGTCTGGTTATGTTAGTGTTGTGGCATGATCAATTCTAAGACCCACAGAGCCAATTGAGATGAATTATGAGCCTTTATTAGCCAGCCAGCGACTGACTCTCTATCACACAGGGTTTGAGGAGATCAGCCCCAAACTCCCAAAAGAGGCAGTTTATAAAACCTAGAACCACACCCTGGTTTAACATCAAACAAGCAAACAGATTCATCACACCCTAGTTAACATCAAACAAGCAAGCAGATTACAGAAGCAGAAGTTGGCCGTTAGCATATCTTTGCCCAGAACCACACCCTTAACATTAGTAATTAATGACTAAATTAATAACTTTAGGTATTAACATGAAATTCTTCTGCCATTGGTACTGGTTACTCCATAATGTTCTTTGATTAGAAAAGAGGTCTAAAGGGTCAGTGTAAATGGATAAAGTGAGGCAACATCTAGGCTTTAAATGAAAATAGGATTAAACTAAGGGCTGTTTACATTCGACCATTAATCTTCTCAGAAGAAATGGCTATTTTTAAATTTCCTGCCCCCATAGATCCATTGTGGATACCTACAATTACCATAAGATTTATTGTGCTTCTGTGTGGTTCAAAGCTTATTGTAGGAGCCCCAACTAGGCATTTTAAGAAGTAAACGTTGAGTTTTAACCTGGGGAATAAAAAATTACTATAGTTTACAGTCATCATGTAAATACGTCTTAAATACTCTAATGTATGTCTTAATCTCACTCATCCTTTCAGTTTTGGCTTTCTCCAAACTTGGAGCATCTCTGAAGCTCTGTTATAAAAATGACTCCATCACACATATTCCTGTGTTTTCTGGGCTGATTTTCTCTGTTGTACTTTGTCAAAAAGAACCCAGATGCTTTTCTGAATTCCAGAAATCCATACATCTGTTCCCAGCTCCCAATTCTCAAAATTCTTACAGATTTGACCTCTTGGTACTCTTTTCTTGTGATTCCTAAAGAAGGTAGTATGTGCTCTGGGCCCATGAACTTGAACCAGAAGCCTTTGTACACACCTGAGATGTATTTAGATATAGTATCTAGAAGCATGGCATCAGGGTGAAAATTCTTTGATGTCACAGAAGTGCACTTATGGTAGACGAGGAGGGGGAAGTAAGAAGCGGGCGGGGGAAGGAGGGAGGGAAGGAGAATAATTGCCAGTAATGAAATGAAGGCCAGAAAGAAAGAATCTCATACTTTTCAGCACAGTGCTGATAAAAAGAGTGATCGGCTAGCAGCAATTTATCATCACTACTAAGATGATTATTTTTAAAATCAGGTCCCGTTTTTTAATACAAAAGTGTTGTTCCCCAACTTGACTGATTACATTTGACACCACAAACCAATAACTATCTTTATTTAACAAACATTTCAATATACGGCGCCGGAAAACGTGGGGAGTAAGCAGTTTGCACTGAGGTTGTTGCAAGAAGAGCCCTGTTGATTGGCGGGAAAGGTAAAAGTCCCGTCATGCAAAGCAGTAATGTCTCTGAAAAGAGAATGTGGGCTGGGAGGAGTCCCGAGGTTTTTCCTTTATAGATTCTGAAAAAATAAATAGATAATTTTATTAGGTAATCTGGTTTTGGTCGAGATGAAAGGAATCTGAAACCATACTGGATTGGACAAAGCGTGGGGTTTAGAGGAAGGGTAAAATAGTGTCTCTTCGCAGAAACCAGCAGCGAGCGAAGCCTGGACGCAACTGTGCCTCAGGCCTTTTAGTTACAGCCTGAAACCAGTAGGATTACTGCCTCCCACCTCCTGCTCCCACTGAACGCTGACTTTCTTTCTCCCTCCATATTTGCAGAGGAGATATGGTCTGTCTCCGAGGACTGATCAGCAATCTGTCCTGGATTTTTTTTTTTTTTAATCTTTTTAATTTTGAGAGTATTTTCCCCCCTAAAGTTTTCCATATATGAAATCATATGCTCTCCAAGTAATGATAGTTTTATCTCCTCTTTTCAATAGTTAGCTTAATTACTAGCTGATAAATTAGTGCTGTGCTGGTAAATGTTTAACATCTGGGTCTCAAAAAAAAATTGTTTTAAAAGGCCTTAATTGTATAATTTTCCCCGTTTGCCAGTATAAAGACTGCCACCATGGACAATTTGAAGCTACCAGTGTCATGTCACGGAACCCAGAGTTGGGGAAAGCTGCACACATCAGGATCTCAAGCCAATGATCACAGGCAATATTCAGCACAGGGCTGCTTATAATTTATTCGATCACCATTTGGATAATAATGTTAAATAGTAGTGATAGCGGCAAGCAGCCATTCCTTGATCCTGATGCTTTAAAATCCAGTAGCCAAAAGCTTGCATTCTTAGTGCTACATTTAATTAAATGTGGTGGGCCCTAGGAGCTCTGTGTCAGGACTTAGAAAGAAGGAGTGCCTTTGTCAGTTAGAGATGCTGACCAAAGGGCTAGAGAGAAGGAAATGGCCTCTGCAGTGCCCACGTCTGTCAATTAAGACTACCATCTCTGAGCCCAAGGGTTAGAATCAAATGTCTATTTTTATCTTTTGGGGCTATATGCCACTTACAGAGAAAAGGGACTTAATAATTAGGCAACTTATTTAAACTTTTAATCCTTTTAAGCCTTATTAATCTTTTTGCCTCAGTTACCTTTTGTGAGGATTAAATGAAATAATTCATGTTACACAGTGAGTTCAGTGCCTGGCACAAAGTAAATATTTAATACATGTTTCAATATCCATTTTAATTATTTGTCTCGTATTCTTAAAAACTGTTAACCAGAGCATTGCATAACATGGTCTATATTACATTTTAAACATATCCTCCTAGTCCTTATTTTCTAAGTTCTTTTTGAAAAATAAAAAACAGCTGTTAAGTTTTGTCATTTGCCTTTTCAGTGTCTATTGTTTGTTTTTTTACAAGGATCTAAGAAAAACACTTTCAGCTAATCAGCATAAGCCAATAAATTACCACCTTCACCTGTCTACCTAGAGTCCCCTTTCTCCACAAAGCCTGACCGTCTTCCAGCCCAGGTGCACCCACACGGCACTCACTGCTCATCATCAATTCTCTTCCTGGCCATCCCTCCCCTTATCCCATCAACAGTCCCCCCAACCTGCTCTCCACAGAAACACCCTTTCAGCCAACACAAAATACCTTGATCAAAGCAGTCTATCTCAATTTGTGACTGAGGAAAAAAAAAATTAAGAAAAAAAAATCTTAAGCCCTTAGGATATTGTTGAAGGGAAGGGTGCTATTTGAAACCACACTGACTAAAGAAGTTTCTCCCTCCCAAGAAAGTAGAGGCAAAGAGACTTAATGTGCCCTACATAAAAAGTAAGACTGATGGAAAACATAAATTGAGTTTTCTAAACTTCCCGCGAACAGCACAGGAAAGGAGGCCATCTGTCTGGACAGGCTGCAAGGTAGCTGAGGAAAAGCAATGGCTACAGGTGGGGATCATGATCTGGTATCAAGGTCAGCTAGAATGGTTATGAGGTTTTTACAAACCCTGAACATCCAACATCCAGGATTTGGCTCTACAATGCATAACACATATCCTGTCATTTATCCTAAAAATGGAAAACCTGCTACACCCAAAGCATTATGTTCAGAGTACTTTAGAGAGAGAAGAGCAGATGCTCAATGGGGTTTCAGTGCTGCCTTCTCTTGGCAGTAGAACTAACTTTATAGTGAGGGAACCAACACTAACATCAAAAAACTTCATTTTTTCAACTCAGTATTTAGGAAATTTTCTACACAGTGGAGGTGAGGGCTGGCAGAAATTCTGCCCTGTGGAGAGGAACAGGTGTTTTTAAAGGATTCGGTGAACAGAGGCCCAGCAGAGCCCCAGAGCCCACTCCTCTCTCCCACTTCCAACTCCCAGCAAAGGCCAGGGGTGAAGCGAGCCACTCAGGACACAGGGCATGGCGGTGAATATCTTGGGGTCATCAGCGTTCACCAGCACTTAGAAGCTGTCCAAAGATAGTAACTTCTTAAGAGGCAGAAAATTCTACCATTTTTTCCTGGTTGCTTCCTAAGGAAAAAAGCTTGCCTTTTTCTTACAGAAACCAAATATGACTTGGGTCATTATAGTGAGCAATCACATACTCTTTGGGTGCTAATAAGGGTTTCAGAATTGATGATGAAAATCCTGTGATCGATGTGGAGAAGTACGAGAGAACAGTAGACAAGAGTGTCCACAACGCCTTGTGAGTTTTGTTAACACACTGATCTAATCCCAGCTCAGACCTTCCTCATTCCTCCCTCCTATCTCTTCCGTTGTTCTAGGGGTTGTTTATTTTTAATGCAGAAATTAAAATTAAAACAAAATTAATTTTAAATTAATTGAAATTTAATTAATTAATTGACAAATGTAAGAATTAAAATTAAAATACACAGTGTCCTCTAGTCCACTGGTTTCGGAGTGTGGTCCCCACCAACATCACTTGGGAACTTATTACAAATGCAAATTCTTGCACCCCATCCCAGATCTAAATCCATCCAGGGATTCTGATGCACAATAAAGTTTTGTAATCAATGTTCTAATCCAGTGGTTCTCGATCCCGGCTGCACACTGAAATCACCTAAAAAATTTGGTAAAGATTTCTTTCAGAGTCTCATCCCCAGAGATTCCAATTTGATTGGATTGGGTTATGGTTATGGACGTGAGAATTTTTGATAGTTCTTCATGTGCTTGTAATGAGAACCCAGGACTGAGAACTGGTCCAGCCCAGTTACGGCATCTGGGCCTTTACAGTCGAATAGAGCCACTCAAATCAAGTACATTCTAGGAGAGCGAGAGATTTTGAGGGCCTCTGTAAGTTTTTCTGTTCCCTCATACACTTCCTTCCTGACCTCGGTGGATATATTTGAGTTGCTCTGACTCCGTTAGCCTCCGCTGGAAGTCAGTCCCGCTCTCATTGTTCTTTCCTTATATCTTCACAGCCCTTTCTAGTTCCTCCCTCACTAGCCTGTAGTTTTGGTAAGTTATACCAATCGAGGCCGGTTAGGATAGGGGCTTAATGGTGCTAGCCCAAGAATTCTGTGGTAGGAAGAACATTGTGAACTTGTCAAGAGCAGATGCTCAGGGTGCCACCGCTGCCACTTTCTCCAGGCAACTCAGGACAGAAGAATGGATGCAAAGATTCAAAACAGGAGAAATTACTGTGTATGTAGATGAGGGCATCATTTCTAACATCAAAAAACTTGATTTCTTCTATCTCAACATCTAGAAAAATTCCTATGTGGGTAAGGCCAGGGCTTGCAGAAATTCTGGTTTCTGGGATGGAGTTGGAGTAGATGGTTCCTGCCTTCATGCTGATGACCCAGAA
>NW_006494612.1:7297723-7311396 GCF_000325575.1 Pteropus alecto | reverse complement strand
TCTGTCAACTGATTGCTTGCAGACCCCCAGAGCCCAGTCTTTCCCATCTTCCACTTCTACCTCCCAATAATGGTAGCCAGAGGAGAAGCACGAGGTTCCCAGGACACAGGCCATGTGAGTGAATCTCTGGGGATCATCCACCAGGTCGTGGCAGATCTTCCCACACTGGACTTTCCTTAGGTCATTGGAGAGGACAAGGCGGGAGTTTGCGGTTACCGCATCCAGGGTCATATCCTCCCGGAACTTCAGGAACTCTTTTCTCATATGCAGACTTTGCTCCAGTAGGAAACCGTGCTGTTGGGTGAGAAGCGTTAGTGTTCTAATTTGCCATTCCTCCAAAGGGGCTTTGTCAGTTACTTCTCGACATATGGGGCAGGTCAGTTTCATATCCTTCCTTTCTAGCAGCCAAAGTTGTATGCAGTCGTAGCAGAAAGTGTGCACACAGGAGAGAGAAATGGGATTGGAGAAAAGTTCCAGACAAACCGGACAGGTGGCTTCTTCTCTCAGACTGGCAGACATGATTTCTCAAGGTCACTCCTTAGTGGTAAGCTGAGTTCAAATGACCCTTTATTAGCTCCTGGGAATGATCAGGCGCTTTTCTTCAATAATGAGGATGTACCTAAACCCAATACAAAAATCAAATAATATAAGTCTGTAGTTTACACATGACAGTGACGCTAAGTCACCAGAGAATGATAGTAAAGGCATAGTTTGTGAGAAAAATTATCAAAACTTTCCAAAATCTAAATGGTCACAAGAGAGAGAAATAGGACAGTGGACATCGTCTTTTCAGGTAGGGCAGTTTACCTTGTCTGGAGAATTCCAGGTGAAGTCCTGTCTGCTCTGACCAGTTTCTCTCTGCAGGAGCGGAGTCCAACTGGGTCTTTAATAGGATCTAGGAGTCCTAGTCAGTAGGTTATCTGCAGTTTAAGAAAAAGAATTTCCATATCTAGATATGATCATAAAAATAAAACCAATCCTACTGTACTCGTCACAAAAAGGTGACTAAGGAGACCTTGAAATTTCAAGGAAAATTATCATATGTGAATAAAACTAGCAAAAACCACTGCAAAACAAATGAGATGCCCATCAGAGAATCAATTTTAAGGATAAAAAACTGGGTTACCAGAATATCCTGAAACATATTCTCCATCTAACAAATAACTTACTAGGAGCTTTCCATGCTCCCGGCTCAGCTAGACTCTGGAGATACAAAGTGTGTGATCACAGACAGGAGCAATGATTCCTAGGAGCAATGTTGAGTTTAGGGGAGCCTTCTGTTTCTTGAATGTTATTCCAGTCTGATGGCACATGGCTGAGTGACAACAGAGATAACTTTCATCCTCAAATCCCCGAACTCCATTTCCAAATACTTGACTTTTTAAGGCAAATTGAACATGAATGGTTGCAATCTAAAAAAGGTACTTGCCTAAACCACCTTTGAAAACAATTTTTCAAAAGAAAAAAGTGCTACATTTGTTAAAAAAAAAAAAGTCCTTTCCAATATTATCTATGATCAGAAATGATCCAAAATTATTTATATAATAATGAAACGATTCAGTTAGTTATAATACAGCTATTGGAAATGGCAAATATATTAAAGTGAAAACCCAGAAAAGCCTTGAAGAAATGTTAGAAAATAAAAAGAAACAATTTTAAAGCACATATTGTATTTGAAAACACAAACACATGTATGTATAAAAAATGACCAAGAGTTAATATGTAAAAATTTAAATGATGATGTTAGAATGGAAGGTGAAAAAAAAATTTTCTGACACAAGATAAGACAGATTCTTTCTCTCCTGAGATGCAAAGGTAAAGACATTCGAAAGATACTTGTAGCCAAAGAGAGGGAAATGGGCCAGCAGAAGTAACCCAGACAGAGATCCGTTACCTTGATTTGCAGACTTCCAGGTAAGGTCCTGAAGGTCTGACCTCTGCATCTCTACCTCTTCCAGCTTTCACTTCTCTCTGAAGTAGATTTGAGCTCAGATACTCTGGCTTTTTATAGTCCCTGGGACACAGTCTCCACCCACAATCAGGGTCATGATCCCAGTGATTGGGTTATTTAAATTAAATCAAGTAAACTTTACTCTCTGTGAACTTGGATCCACTTATTAGTAATATCATTTTTTTAAATTTTTCAGTTATAGTTGATATTAAATATTATATTAGTTTCAAGTATATAACATAGTAGTTAGATAATTTATATAACTTATGAATTGATCCCCCAATAAGTCTAGTACCCATCTGACACAATACATAGTTATTACAATACTATTGACTATATTGCTTATGCCGTACTTTATTTTATATCCTTGTGACTATTTTGTAACTGCCAATTTGTACTTCTTAACCCCTCACCTTTTTCACCCAGCCCCCCAGCCTCCATCCCAGTAATATTTTAATACTTGTATAATAACATATCAAAAATGTGCATGAATTCTGTTCCCCAGGTACATTAAAAAAGGTGTATGAAAATATTTTTAATTTTTAGAATAATTTTTAACTATCATTAGTGCTGCTATGAGTTAAGATTAAATTACAAAATAAGCTTGATTCCATAGATTCCTCAGTATAAAAGAAATTGACTTTCACACATGCTAGTTAGATAAGATTGAGCCACTGGTGGGGAGGGGGACATAGTCAGCCCTGCCAGGAATCTAAGATCCCTACAAGGGATGATGTGTTCGCTCAAAACACAGTTTGTATTTTTCAAAAGGCAGCAAATATAGTGGGATGGCTTTGCAGCCTCCTCTTCTCTCCAATCTTCATCCTCCCGTCCTCTCTACTGCATGTTGTACATTAAAGTAAACCCTTAGGCCTATCTGAAAGAAGACAGAGGGCACCTCTATGAATTATTAATGCCACCAGAGCCCGCTAATGGAGCTCCCACGCCCACCTCTTCCAAGGACCCGTGTTTTGCACACCTGTCGAGCTCCAGGAAGAGAATATTTTGGGCACTTGGAATATGTAGAATGTTCCACTTATTTTATTTATTTTTCTGCACTTATTTTAAAGGACAGACTCTCTACCAAAAAAAAAAAAAAAAAAAAAAGTTAGGGTTTATTAGACTCCGTAGTTACATAGTTAATAATATGTAATCCCTACTCTGGTCTTATTAATGGATCTCCTAATTTTTGTTTTTAATTGACTTTTGGGGGGTGTCAAAGATACTTAAAAAATTGAATAATGTTTATGTATTTTATTCACAAGGTTTGTTCCTATCTGTATGACAGGCAATAGAATTCTTTACAGCAAACTATCTGTAAAAATAACAAGCTCCAACCTGAGTCTTTACGTAATTTTCAGTGACATTAGGTCACTCACCCTCAAATAAAAGAGTAATGCTTAGTAACCCCCAACCAACCCCCAACCCCCAAAAGGGCCCACCTTTCTGTCACCTTGTAGGATCCACACCCTGAGCAGAGGCCAGAGGGGAATGGCGTGAACTTGAGTGAGTGGTGACTTGCAGGAATACGGACGCACATGCGACCCTGCCCTTGGCCCTGGTTTCCAGAGTCAAATAATAAGTGTTTTCAGATTATTCATATGTTTTCTCCTCTGGTTTAGGCTGTCGAAATATTTTTGTACAGGTGAGAAAGGCTAAGCCAAAATAAATTTCCTTTCTACTCAATTATCTGACATTCAATGTATTATCTAATGCATTCTGCAAATATCTTAAAGTGATTTGAGCTTTGCCCCCATTCTGGGGATAGAGATACATCAAGGTTGGCTGCCTCTCATCCCACTTGGTGCCATCACCCTCCCAGAGGTCAGGGACTACCAATCTGGCAGAGGAAACGAGGCACATATCCAGGTGCTGCACCTCCCTCCTCCACCCATTCATCTTTCTTCTGTGGCTGCCTCTGCTCTTCAGATATACACCCAAATCCCTACCATGTCTTGGCCCCTCCCCTCTCTCCAGCCTCATCTTCTGAAATCCATACATAGAGCCTTTTTTCATTCCTTCCCCATCTCCCTCCCAGTTCAGGACAGATTGGTCCTCTCTGACCGACACTAGCCACAGTCAGGCACCCTAACTAACATCTATTCATCCAGATACCAGATATAGCTAGGGTGTCAATTCTTCAGGGAGGTGTTTCCCAGACTAGGTCAGAAACCCCTATTATAACTTCATGGTATCCTGCATCCTTCCTCTGTGCAAATTATCTCAGTGTTCGTTATACACTTATCAATGTGATCACATGATTCATCTGTGGTTCCCTCACATTAATAAATCACACCTACTGAGCACTTACTATGTGCCAGGCATTTTTTTCTAAGCACTTTACATATTTTCTAGCTCTGATTCCTTGTAGCTCTGTGAGGTAGGTGCTGTCATCATCTTAACTTCTCACATAATGAATTTAAGACTCTATCACCACCACGCTGTGTGATCGTGGCGTGTTACTTAACCTCTCCAGATCGCCTATCTCCAGCCTTCTTTCACATAAGGCAGAAATAAACTTCTATACTGTTTAAATCAGAGTATGTTATGATTTTTCTATTTTATGAGCGTAATCCAATCCAATTAAAGTCTGATTAAAACAGATGCTAATCTAATTTTTTTAGCTTCTGGAACTGTGGATCCGTGCTATCTTGATAGTCATATTATCTCATTGTACTTCACTCAGGGATTAAGAACCCTGGATCCCATCTACATTTTCTACCATATTTTGCATTTTACTGATAGTTTATCATCTAATTGAAGAGACAGGTATGACTCATCAGATCTTCTGTGCTTATAAATGTCCTTGTCAGTACCTGTCTGCTGGATGTTAACTTTTCAGTTATTTCACAAGTCTATTCATGAGTTCCTCAGGACGGCATCATCACAAACAAGAAGAGGTGATGACTAATTAGCAGAGTCAGCACAGTCCTGTGAATGCAGCAGAGGATGCCTTATGCGGTCAAATCTTTCAATTAACTATCATCTAAATATAACATGCCATCTTCTCAGCAAGTTGACCATTGTCATGAGGTAACTCGAAATTAACTAATCAAAATATTTATCCACCTTCAGAAGGGCCAGCAACAACCTAAGCCTTGCACACAAACATTTATTGAGTATCTACTACTGTTGAGATTCTCTGTTAAATATTGAGAGAAATCAAAAAAAAAAAGAAAAAGAAAAAGAAGAAGAAGAAGAAGAATGACACAGCTGATGCCCTGTATGTTACAAAATAATTAAAGGAGGTAAGACAAATATGTGAGAAGGTAAATAATGTCGTGAAGTAGACAAACGGTCTGTGGTATGCAATGGACTGCTGGTTACTCATGTATCTCTTTAACCACATCTATATATAGATAGCAAAGGACAACATATTTTGGTCTGTTTTTAGACATTCTCTTTTCAGAACACTTTACCATTCAATGCTCATTTCTTAAAAGAGCATCCCAGACCTCTGAAAACAATGTCAACTGATCTATCCTATCTGAATGGAATGGAAGAAATTGGCATAGCTTTACTATCCTAATCAAGTCTTTTTTCCACTCTGAAAAATTCTTATTATCCATGACTACCCACAAGAAGTGTCCAACAAGTATTATGGATTGATAGTTATGAATTTATCTATTGATTCATGTATTCTTACCACAAATAATGTACTATTATACCCCTGTATCCCATGTCCCTACTCTTGGTGCCAGCAAGACAGCTGAGTGTCTCTATAGATGTGAGGTGTCCACAGTTTCGAAACTCAGAAGAAGTATCTAGGCTCCAGATAAGGACATTGGAAGACTTATGTAAATATAAGTGGTAACTGGGAGGCTGGGAAGTGACTGAGGTTGCCAATGAAAGCTGTGAAGAGTGAGGAAGAAGTGACTAGGGCAGGACCCTGAGAAACACCAAGTTTTAGAAGAATCCTCAAAAGAGATTGTGTCAAAGACACTGAGGAAAGAGACCCTCTGCAATCGACAGCTCAGTTCTGGAACCCACAGGCCTCCAGTCCAACAGAGGCAACTCTGAGAATGACTAGCAGTGCAGTCCAACTGGGCCTTGGATGCCAGCAGAGTAAGTGAAGCCAGAAAAAGCCAACGCTGGGAGTTCCAGGAGATTGTGAAATTGGACAGAGGCCTGAAATCTAAATAGACAAAGGAGTCTTGAAAAATAAATATGATGTAGCATATTTGTCCAAGTGAGAAAGGCCGGGCAGGCCACACACACTGCAAAACAGAGGTCAGAGCAAAGCCTCCAATCTAAGGACACATATCCAGACAAGAGGGAAGGTTGGGATGTCGTGAGCATGGTTATGTGTCTACTTAAATGATGAAATCTCAGTGTAACTAACTGCTGTACACAATTTACACATAACGTCTCTCCTTTCCTCTAAAAACTCCTATTCTAGGGAAATTCTTTTTAAAATATGTTACTAATGTTGCCTGAGGTCTCCTTTGCTAGTGTTTAATAATGAGCAATGTATGGAAAGTTATTTATTTGCTTATTAACTAAGTAATCACAGTTTTAAAATCTTCAGCAAAACTACCCAGATGTCTGTCTCTTTTGTAATAAAAAATTTAACTTATCTTACATACCTTTTAGGGCTATTGGAAAACGATCAAGAAATTTGGGGGGAGACAGTATGCAAAAATATATAAATGCTTTAAAATAACTAAGGAACACTGTCGCCTAATTAGTGGTGGCCTTGAGAGTGCACACCGATGCTCAAATTAGTCTACCCATGATGTTGAAAAGTCAAACCACAAAGCCTTGGTGTATCCAGCCTGTGCTTATGAGATGTCCAGAGGGCTTATCTGCAGGTTGCCCAGAGTGATCTTGTTTTAAGAATTAATAAAATATGAAGCACAGGGAGGTCAGCACATCATATCACTGAAAGATCACGCCACGCATTGAAGGTTTTTGAATTACAGATTTTTTCAGACTTAAGGAAGCTTCACATTGTTTGGTGTCAAAATAGTTCAAATCACCGAAGTTTACTGTACTGATTCAGCAAAACCAAGTTTATATGGAGAAATCATTTTCTAAGAGATCAACCTTTTCCTTTTACTGGGCTGGAAAACAACAGCATTCATGTCCAGAGATTCAATATCTTACCTGTCAGAGGCCTTGCATGGCTGAGACTCTCGGGAATCTGTGTTGTATACTGCCATCTACTGGATATTTGGGGGAACCGCAGCCCCCGCCTTCATTACCTGTGATCCTAACCTTGATCCCGACTTCACTTTCCTTAAGCACGTGGGAGGTTTATAAATATTAGAAAAAGATGCGATTGAGAGGTGTACACTTATGGAGTTAGATTCATGGAGATCCACGGGATGATTATTTTAGGAACTTTAGGAACGGCGGGGTAAAATTAGACAAGAAATTGTTTCACTGAGGGGTAATCCATTTATAAAATTTATAATCACTTTTCTTAGTATCACGGAGAATAGAAAAAAAGAGATTCTGGTTTTTTTTAAATCGAATCCTAAAGCATACAACTCTAATTAAGATGAATGAATTATGCATACATGTGGAAGAAAAGAAAATATTCATACAGGTCTGTTTTATTTGCTCTTCTAGTAGTATCAGGCATAAACTGTTCAAATATCAAGAGCCTATATTTGGTCTATTCTCTCCTATTTTTCATCCTGGTACCTAACTTCTGGTCATTTCTCTGCAATTTTGAGGCCTAAGGAAAAGAGATAATGCATAACGCTAAACTGCCATGCACAGGCTTGTTAGCCGAGCTTGTTAGCAATTCTGACAGGTCAGTGGGGTGAGAGATTTTGAAATTCAAATAGGATTTCATCATGGATTTAAGTCATCAAATCACTAATACTACTAACTGGATACTGGGTGGGTTTTAATTTAAAAGGTAATTATAATCTGTGCCTAGTGCATGGTTGACACACAGCTCGTACCTAATACTACTGACCCCTGGTCAGGCCAGCTTTGCAAGGAGTCAGCTGGCTGCTGAGAAGCACAGTACATTAGCAGAGAGCTTGAAATGCCACAATTTCAAATACATTTTTTTCCTCATATAATAGGTATAGTCGTGTAAAAATTGCTCTGGGTAGAATAACCACATAGGACAAATCCTTGAGTAGGTAAGTACGAATTCAGTCCCTGGGAAAGAAATATCAGAAAAGAAATAAGAGTCACAGCAACCAGATGCGAGGAGAGCAAGGGAAAAGAGAAGGGAGGAGGAGTCCTGCCCTGGGATTTTGTTCAGTGTTGGTTCTTACTTTCTTGCTCCTTGGTCCAAAAGATTAAAAGGGCTCCATTCCGATTTTTAAAATTAATTATATCAAAGGAATGGGTTGTTTTGTTTTGCTTTGCTTTGTTTTGATTTTTTGGCAGCCAGTTTACTTAAAGAACTATTGCAAGAAAGACTTGCGTTTGAGCCTTCAGACCTCTACAGATCTTCCAGAAATGGCCCGAAGTTTCTTTTCAAGGAAAGCTAACAGTTACCAAGGCAAGGCTGTCTCTTAGGTAGGAGAGAATACAGCAAAAATTCTGCACTTCAGCTGTTCTAGCCATTTGTTTCCTTTTGGACTAATCTTACATTTTAGAACATGAATTTCATGTGCAGGACCTCCAAAATATATATGTCCCTTGCTAATTTACATCTGAAATGCTCATAACATGGTTAAAATGTTTTATTATCAATTAGAAGAAAGCTAAAACTTCCAGTATTCCTGAGAGAGGTAAAAATAACAACAACAACAAAAAAATCTACTTAAGTTTCAGATACATAGATCCGATACTGTGATTTTCATTAAGACAAGACTTGTTGAGAAAAAATGGAGATCCTGTACTGAAGATCATCAAAAGTCTGGAAGTGCTAAAGTCAGACTTGGTTTTATGTGGAAGCTCTACTACCATCAGGCTCTACTACCATCAGGCTCATTCTATCACTAGATTCCTTGATTAGGTTAATGTCAGACATTTATTTTATTAGTTTCTTAAGTTTGCATAGAAATTTTATTCATAGAGTGAGATTTTAGTTTAGTTTTCAGGTGCCTCGTCCTAAATGTGTGACCCGGGGCAAGTCATTTAATCACTCTAATATTCAGTTTCCTCATCTGTAAACTAGGGAAAATGAGCCTAATTTATAGTCCTTGGGAAGTAGAGAGAATGTATGTAAAGCACTTGCATTTGGTTACCACTCAAATCATCTAAATGGTTATCTCAAGAAAAGGAAGAAGTCACTAGTCTAGTTTATATATTTACTGCCATTTATTTAACATTTACTCGAGTAAGAAAAAATATAGTTTCCTTATTTTCTTTACCGTGTACTCACTGTTTTGAGTACCAGGATTATGTCATCTAATAGCTTCAATTTAAGTTCTTTCTGTATTATACAAATAATGTTACTATTAACCGAAGTAGTTTGAAAGGAAATTATTCCCCTCTTGTCCAAATAATCAGATGGGCTTAAAGTTCTTTATATTTTAAAAACACTGGAAATGTTGTGTCCATTGAAACTAGACTTTATTTCCACTTACTAATGAGCACTGGGATACAATCTCCTTACAATCCAGCAGAGATGAGAGAGGAAAAATTGAATTATTGACGTAGGATAGGGCTTGTCCAAGGGGGAATTGGTAAGAAAACTATAAAAATGGGCCAGAAATTGAGTAAGTACTGAGTGGAGGTACAGAAGCTAATGTCTAAGATCATGGTGGTAGAGATGAAGATTTGCTCTGGTACTCAATTTGTTACAAAAGAAAAATCAAGAAAAATATATAAATGAGATGATTGAATTCCTTTTCATTGTCCTCATCATGGTGATCTTATCCTTGGGTTCACAAAGCAAAATCGATAACATGTTGAAACCAAAAGCCTGTATCAATCTGATCATGGAAGAATTTGTAGGCATCCAGGCTTTCTTCATGATATCCATTCATTCATTTCATGCAACAATAATTTTCAGGCTCTACTGTATACCACAAAGTTTGATAGATGCTGAAGGTATTAAATAAAATGTCATGGAATTGGCTCAAGAAATTCACTCTAAGCTGGTAACAACTCATCAGAATTTTAGTGTGTGGTTGCGCTACTCCTGGTGGAAGGGGACAAAAAAAACATTTGAATCACGAGGAAGAAAGAAGCCTTTAATAATGCTTGAAAAATGAGTAAAGAAGCCAGGACAACACTTTGTATATAACTTTCACATGCAATATACCATATTCTACGAATAATGTGTACGTGTGTTTTCTATCCCCTGCTGAGGCACATTCTCCTTAGAAACCAAGAGGGCACATTTTACTCCTCCATCTCCCCACTGCAAGTACAGCGCAGTGTCCAGCATGTATTATTAAAGTTCTAAGTGAAATGAATTGAATTAAAGAATGTTTTGGGGGGAAAATATTGATCTTTCAAGTCCAAGTGACAAAAGACTGAACGATGAACAGAAATGAGAGTCTTTCAAAGGTATCAAAAAATTGAGGCAAAACTTTGAAGTTAGCCATCTTGCCAATGGGCTGCTGGAATCAATCTTTGTGGAGCATGTACTGACTGTCAGATGCTTAAAAATGATGACCCAACAAAAGGGTAGAATGGTAAAATTTGTGACTGAGAATTATTTTTTTTTTAAGTGAATTATATCCAACTACTTTTGATATTTTTAAAGTAAGAAGCTCCAAAGCCTTGCTTTAAAACCATGTTCAAAAACTGCCACATGTGAACACGCTGAGTCCCCTGGGCTATTTGACCTATTAAAACACAAAGATTCTCCACTAGCTCACATAGTCATGCCATTTTTCTTTCAAATTTATGAATCAGGGCCTTAGTGTGAATAGACAATGAGGGAATTTTTTATGAATAGCCTCCCTATTATCATGGTTCATGACTTTTTACAATGCAATTATTGTGGCACGTATCATAACATAATTGAAATTCTAGAAATGGAAATGAGAGGTAATTGAAAGGACAAAGTTACTCAAGAAAATGCAAATGCCATTTTATTTGCAAATTAAATTAAAAATATAATGAAGTGGGTGTAGAAATTGATTGAAAAATTAATTGAGAGAAACAAATTTGGAATATTTCTGCAAAGGACATCTGTAAGAAATTCTTCCGTTCTGACATACCTTTTCAGAGCATAAAGCTCTTCCTGTTAGCTAAAACTTGAGTGGAAGCCAGACTAAAGACAGACCTTTAGAACATGTCAGAATAGGCAGATTTACACTCTGAGGTCTAATGGCACACTTGTGAACTTGTCTGGCCTTGAACTATAAGCAATAGGGAATTTTTCCACTATGGGCTCCAAATCAATACTTAGCATAGAGTTAGTTTGTTTGTTTAACATTTGCCTTTTTTTAATCTCTCATTCTCTCTCTCTTTCTTCCTCTCTCTCTCTCTCTCTCTCTCTCTCTCTCTCTCTCTCTCTCTCTCTCCTTGCTGATTTAAAAATAAAATAAGTTGGAGACATCCAGACAACATTTTGCCTCCAAATACTTTAGCATGTGACCCTAAAGAATGAAGGAATGCCCCTTCATCATCACAATACCTTCTTCACAATCAAGAATCAAGGTGTAAGGGTCAACATTCTATTTTCTTTTCATATTTCTTAAATCTCCTTTATTCTAGAACAACCCACCATCACCAAAAACACCTTTTTTTTAAAGTTTTTCAGGACACTGACATTTTGATAAGTCTACATCAGTTGACTTGTAGAGTCTTCCCCCTTCTGTACTGTGTCCTCATGACTAGATTCAGCATGAACTAGGTCATCGTTTTTCAAAATAGACCACAAGAATGTTTACTGTTCACTGTGTCTTTGAATGACAGATAATTCTTTAAAAGAAATTAAAAAAAAAAAAAAGATTTGATCTTTTTAAATATTTAAAGTACCAAAGAGAACAGGTGGAGAATTGTTCATTTGTTTTAGTACCAGATTCTTTAGATTAGGTTAGGACAGTATATTCATGAGATGTGTGTGAATCTTGACATTTCCGAGCATGTTTTTAAATGATTCATCCGGATTACTTAAAAACTCCTTTTTCTTCCTTTACCGAGAGATTTTTGAACTTGAGAATTTAGAAAATGATTGTTCATTATCCAAACTCCTATAAAAGAGAAAAAGGAGTGGGCAGCACTGTAAAGAATTTTCGTTGCTGGGATAAGAGACAAAATTTATGACTTTCCCACTGATTCTTTAGCCAATTTTGCCCCTCCCCGGTCTCCACTTCTCCAGAGATTAAAACATGCTTGAATTGGAATAGTCGTTTCCGTCCTTCTGTTCAGTGCCAGTTCTCAGGAAAACATCCATTTTGCTCTTTGATTCTTGTAGCCCAGAGACAGTAATGAAAGAACCTGCTGCTTTCTTGAGTGTAAGGATTTCATTTGGGGGCTGCAGGGCAGGAAAGAGAGTTGAAGGGTGTGTGTGCATCAAGCGTGGGTGTGAGAATGATTTTCCCTAGGGCCAGTTGGCCTGGAGCCCAGAGTGAACCATTCATCCACCTTAAATTGCACCATGAAACAGAGATGGCCAGGGGCAGTCACTAAATGGCCCTGCCAGTTGCTGCTAGTTTTCTTTGAGTTGGGATATCCCAGAAACTGATGCAGTTTTTAGTCTCCTCCTACAGGGGAAGTAAATGATGCACCTCTCAGTGGGTTAACAAGCTGTAAGTGAAATAAACTGAAATGAGAATAATTTTCCCATAAAAAGCCACAGTTGGATCTATTCTCACATTACTATGGTCCAATATTACCAGATGCAAAGAGGCTCTCAGTGTTTAATCATAAGTCTTATTTTTAAGTCTTGAGTGGCTAGTAAAGATGAAAGTGCTCTTGATATATAGACACGAAATCTGTTCAGACATCTGATGCTCAAAACTTAGACCCAACTTGATCAATTTTGATCTGAGAATGTTTACTTTTAACATTCAATCTCAGATTGTAAGAAAAAGAAATATGAAATAAAGCACATGAATAAACCTGGCTGAGCTCCTTGCAACATGAAATCGATGTCTGGAATTGTTTCTAATAAGTACACATTAGTTGAAAGGACGGTTTTGTTTTTTTGGTTTTTTTTTTTTCATTTGAAATAAGAAGATTCTGGTAAGGCCACCTGGTGGATTTGGCTGAACCTTGGGTGGCCAATTGTCCTGGTTGCCTGGGACTAAGGAATTTCTCAGGACAAGGGATTTTCAGGTCCAGAACCAGGACAGTTTCAGGCAAGTCAAGATAGTTGGTCATCTAGCGAGTCTAAAATATGCACAGCACCTAAAATATGAACTGCTTTACCTAATCTGATTGATCTTATGTTCAGACCAAAGAACTTAGAAACCAAAATACTCACTATTTAGTGAGTACAAACTTTACTAAATAATACCTTAACATTATAAAAGATTAATTTTCTAGAATAGCAAAATAAAAAATAAAATATCAAGTCGCATGCAACTATAAGATTTTCCTGTTACACATGTATCTCAATTTGATGAGCATTTGAGGGGTGATTTGCTCTAATTTATGATGGACTCCACCCATAGATTTGAAATCATCCTAAATTGGTTCCGGTATGTATAATTATCATATTTGTATATAGAAACCAATAAATCTCTGGTAACTGTATTAACTTATTAGAAATAAAGTTTGAACTTATTTTTTAATCTAATAATGGCTTGCTTTAATTATAGGGATAAGTTAAACAAAAAGTTCTGTGGGCATTTCCAAAAACTCAAATGCTTTTGAGATTTTATATGGTTTTGAATATTCTTTT
>NW_006494612.1:7292763-7297696 GCF_000325575.1 Pteropus alecto | reverse complement strand
ATCTCTGCTACTCATCAAAACTAGACATCCAGTTATTTTAAACAGTCTTTGATGCTCTGAAATCCTGCTAAGTGTTTCTCCAAGACTAAAAATTTGAATTGGCCCTGTCATGACAAATTCAGAAAAGCACATTCTTTCATTTTTCATGTACAGATGCTCCTCGATTTATGATGGGATTATGTCCTGATAAACCAATCATAAGTTGAAAATATCTTAAATCGGAAATGTATTTATCACATCTTAGTCAGTGGACATTATAACTTAGCCCAGCTTACCTTAAATGTGCTCAGAACACCTACAGTTGGGCAATTATCTTGAGCTTAATCTCAAGAGTAATTGCCTTTCTCTGCTTTTCACCGGAAACAGGTGACACAGATGAGCACTGTGTAGATGTGATGGGATGCTGAAACACAAAACACAGTATCCGAAAAAGCTGGCAACACAGAACGCCGTTCAGCATCAGTTCTTTACTCTCATTCTTGCATGGCTGACAGGGAGCTGGGCCCGGCTGCCACTGTCCAGCGTCACAGTATCATACTGCATATCACAGGCCAGGAAATAAATCAAATTCAAAATTTGAACTATGGTTTCTACTGAATGCATATCACTTTCACACCACTATAAAGTCAAAAAATTGTAAGTCACACCATTGTTAAGTAAGGTAGCATCTGTAGTTCCTAAAACATTTATAGCTGGAAAAACCTAAAGCATGATGGGATATTGGTGAACTGCTACTGAGAGTTTGCGAGTTGGAAACTGAATATTTCATTTTGGTATGGTTCTTTCTATAATTAAATTAGTTATAACAATTAAATTTTCTCTTTGAAATGAAAAATCCATGCTAAGTACTTTATATATATTATTCGATTTAATCCTCGTAACAATGTGAAATATTATTATTCTCATTTTAAAAGATGAGGAAACTGGGGCCTAGAAGGGTTAAGAATCTATAGAAGCACAAATACTAAGAGACAATCTAACTAAAAACCCTCACTCTTAATTATCACCCAATCCTGCCTTCAACAAACTTTTAATTGATGGTAGAGGGTGGGAAGCCCAGGCAGGAGAGAAGCTTAACCAGGTTGGGATAAAGAGACCCAGAAAGACACAGTGTTGGAGAAATGATTATAGAGTATTTTAAGAAGAAGAGAGTGATCAGCTTTACCAAGTGCAACACACAGACGATCCAGGAAGGTAAAGACTAGAAAAGGTCGATAGTGTCTTGGCAATTTTGGTGATTTTAGTGAGAGCAGTTAAGGACTAATAGGGACAGAGCCAGACACCTGTATGAGTTAGGAAAGCAGAGTTAGGAATCTAGCTCACTTCTTTGAAATTTTAAAATTCTCAAAGAAGAGGAAAGAGACTTGATGGTGGCTGGAGAGAGAAATAGCCTCAAAGCCAGTTTACTTATTTAAGAAGCAGTGGAGAGGGAGAGGTTAGAGAGACAGGAGATTTGGGGCAATGACTGTAGGAATGAGATGCCGAAGAGTTCTGGGTGGTCTGGGAGTCATGACTTGTAGCCTAGAGGACTTGACTTTGAGGAAGAAACAAGCCATTTTTTGAGACAGGAAGACAATGGGAACCCACATGAGTGTGGACAGAAGGAAGCATGTAGGTACCCAGCTAGTGGCTGATGGAGGTCTTACCTGGGATCTGAATGTCTGCAGTGTAGAGACAGCAAAGTCGTCTGCTGAGACAGAGAAAAAGGGCACTAAAAAGACACCAGAAGGAGCCTGGTGAGTGTGTGGGACATCTGTGAGGGAGCTAGAGAGGGCAACAACTCTGAACTAGTAAGAGCATTGACAGAAGCTTCTGAGGACCCAGCTAAGACTAGAGACCAATCGTTTGCAGTGTTTCTGCTCTGCCAGGTGTCATGGCTTTTCGTCCAGAGTGTTTAATATTTTCAGCATGGGAGCAAAGGAGGCAGATAGACTCTGGATTCAGTTTTGTGCAGAAGCAGTGAAGGGGTGTAGTAATCAAGAAGTAGGATGACTGGAGAAAACCGTTAAGATTCTCATCTATGCTGTTTGGTCCAGAGATAAAATGAGGTCCTTATACTCGTTGGTGAGGTCTTTTCTCCTTGTTCCATATTTTTAATGCTATATTCAAGATCTAGTCAGCCAGAAGTTAAATTATGTTTCCTGGAGAGTTGAAATATTTCACAGTTTGGAAGCTTTACCTACAAACACTGCTCCTGGTGTGGAAGGAAATGAACTCTTAAATCAGATTCTTAGAGTAAAACCAAGAAGGGCACACTAACCTCCTCACATCCCAAGGAAAAATGGATAGGTATAATTCTAGATTCAAAACAATATTGTAGTGTGGTCCTCAGAAGGAACTTCTCCCCTGTCATAGTCAAGCATGTGTCCAGTTCAGACAATCACTCTGATGTAGCAAAGTTCCTCCTTGGTTCGCATCGGTGACAAACAATGTCACATTTCCTTACCCAAAATTAAAGAATCTGCAAACTGGAAGAGAGGTTTAAGGTTTAAGGTTATTTAAGTTATCTCTTTTCATTTCAAGAGAAAGAAACTGCAGTCCAATGGGCTAAAGCATTTTGCAGCAAGAGTCACAGTAAGAAACTAAGCTTGCTCTTATATACCCTACTCTCCCCAAGTTGGAAATAAATTCTTTTCTGTGGTTGTTACTTCTCTTCTTTAAAACTGTTTAATGACTCTTACTCTTAAAAATTGTTAAATAAGCACTTTAAAGCATTTTAGAAGCCACCTAGAGGCATCATTCAGGAAGTATTTTCAGGCACTGATAAATTAGACTAAATTTGCAGGTTTAATATAACTGAAAGCAGAGATTTTTAAAGTCTCAGAATATCATAGAGTAAAACCCCTGCTCCAAAATTTACTGAGTGACTAAATTAAGTTAACCTTTCGATAAGTCTATTTTTTCCTTCAAAATAGCTACAATAATACTGTTTTATAAGGTGTTTTTTTTTCTTTTTTAAATAAAAATTAAAGGCAAAAATCCTAACAGAGAACATGAAATGCAGGCAGTATTCAAAAGAATAGCTACTGCTGTCACTGTTGTTACGATCAGACTTTACTTAGATTCTCTGTGGTAACAGGGAAAACAAACAGGGATTATTTCCCAGATCAAAAGCTGTCAGGGGGCTCATAGCTGGCTTCTTCTGAATCAGCAGGGAAAACTTCATCTCTGAGAACACATTCAATTTGAGACTCAAGGATATCAAATCTGCAACATCTCCAAGTGCTAAGGTTTAAGTTAAAGATGTTTTTTTTTTTGCCTTTTAACCACCAGATGATGGTGGGGACTTCCTGAACTTGCCTGCCTCTCCTTTCTCCGTGTCTTGGATCTGGAGCATGAGGGCCTCCCAGCTCCCCCTACACTCTGCTAACCTGCACAGCTTGCCTCTGACACAGCACCTAGCACCATTGTTGATTTTTGTCTGTCTTCCTCAATACACCATGACTGCCTCAAGGGCAAAAAATTAATCTCACTCCTATTAGTATTCCCAGTCCTTAGACAGATAACTAATATTCGTTAGTGATGAATTAATAAGAGCAGGTCCCTCCCCATCCTTGCCTGTGCTTCAACTCTTTAGAACACTCAGCTTAAGTTCTTGATTAGCTAATGGGCGCTTCAGCTGATTGAACTGTGTCTTCACTTACATCAGAGAATGAGGCAAACAGATGGCTGCACTCTCTGCTTCTCTCTCATCCAACAAGTCCTGCTTCCCAGCTAGTTCCCTGAGCTTCCCTGTTCAGTGAGAAGCTTTGAATAAGAAAGGAGTGAAGTCAGCAGTACTGTAATGGCTAGGCGTAGAGCCACGGGAGAGAAAGAGTAATCAGAGGGATCATTTTGTAAACTACATAAATGTCTAACCAATGTATTGTATACTTGAAACTAATAATAAAACAAAATTTTTTTAAATGGTATTATAAAAGAATGAGGCTATTTCACACATATTCCAGTAAAATTTAGGTGTTTAGAATAGTTAGTGGTGAAGAAACTCAGATTCTTCAAAATGCCAGAAGGTAAGTAAGTTACTAGATCGGCATGTACAATCTGACCCAGGATATTAGCTCCAGTCCTCAGCCCCCACTCCACAAAAATACCAAACAGTTTCTTTCCATAAGTGAGTATAAACGTAGAAAGGAAAACCTGCAAAGACATCAGCCTGTCAGGGGGCACTGGTCTTATCTAGAAATGCCTAGGCAGAAAATAAAGGAAAAAAATACAAAATTTTATTCTTTCTTCAGGAGGAAAACTAAAGAGGAAGGAATCTTCACACATTATCCTATAGTCTGAGGTGTGAAAAACTTGGAAAGAGGCAAGGGTCACACTGTGAACTGTGCCAATTTACAATCCTCTCCCCCACCCCCCATGCACTCACTACTCACTGCCCTTTTGCCACCAGAAGCTTTCACCTTTGGGATTTAGCCCTTTTCATTTTTCTTATTTGGACCAAGTTTCACCCACCCCCTTTCAGTGGTGGTGGAGGATTGAAGTTGGCACAAAAGAAGATGGATGATGGCTTCAGGGCATGTGACGCAGCTGTACAAGCCCAATTAAACGGGATGCCCCGAAGCGTCCATGGCTTCTAAGGAGACCACAACACACACTGCAGGTTGCTAAAGCAGAAGGGGTCTGCTCACTGTCTCAGAGCAGCTTGTCTAGGTAGTTGTCTCCTAATCTACCTAATCCTATCACAATTCCAATTTTACATTTACTTACAGTAATTTTTAAATCACTTTTGGTAATATAGACTATTGATATTTCTCAAGGGATACTTCTGGAAGCCTTCTAGAATCACCAAAATCCAGAATCCGACTGCAGTTAATTATTTCCCTTATCTTTCCTCAATGAGAGGCTAAGCAGATGCTTGCATGCCAACTTAAAACACCATTGACAGGCAGCCAGTTAGGCCCATTCAAAGATATTTGCTCCCGCATTCCTG
>NW_006494612.1:7259821-7292752 GCF_000325575.1 Pteropus alecto | reverse complement strand
CTGTGAAATTCAAATTGATTACAAATTTCTACTTGCTGTGAGCTGTGAGCAGCCCTCTAAAGTAACTTGTAAATACTAAAAACATCAATGCTCCTGAGTAATACTCACCTAACTAAATTAGAGCAGTTGTCTTTGTGGCCCATGTATCAAGTAAATGCCGATATTTCTGCTCACCTTGTTTTCTGCATTCATTTATTGATTCATCATTCAATAAAATACTTGCTGAGCCCTGACTATGTGTGAAACCCACAAGATACACAATTAAATAAAATGCAACTGCTTATTCTTACAGATTTTGCAAAGTACTGAGAGAAGATAAAAATGTATTACAACCTGGTGAGAAAATTACTATGGGCCCGATTGTTTTGTTTTTAGGAGAATAACTTTTTCCTAAGTTAGGAACCCACAAACAAAATAGTCTAAGAGAAAAATCTTGGACATACAGCAGATTTCTTCCTGGAACCGTAGTAATTTATTTTAGAGAAATTAGGATGGGTCCTCTTTGATGCTATTTACTACTGATTAAACAAACCCAGTCAGATGACAATAAGCGTAAACTAACCAGGTGAGAAGCTGGCCTGGAGGAGTTTATCGGCAGGTGCTTGATATTCTATGATCGAGTCACAGACAGTAACGTTCAAAGAGTTTTCCTATGATTTGTTGCAACAAAACTAACCTGATGAGAATCATTGGTGAAAAACTTATCTAAAAAACTCTTTTGATATGAGAGTTCAGAAGAAATTTATAGTGCACTTTTGTCTCTAGCTTAGAGCCGGAAGCTGAGAAACATTGGTACAACATGATGGTTGTGGTACAGAACAAATGTTATGACTGTAGAACAAACTGTTATGATGACTTATATCGTGTAGAACTTTTGAAATTAGTTTTTGAGGTGTAATTCACACACATACCATACATTTTACCCATTTGAAGTGCACAGTAGTTTTTAGTATATTCACAAGGTTGTGCAACTATTACAATAATTGGTTTTAGAACATTTTCATCTCCCAGAAGAGAAACCCCATATCCATTAGCTGCCACTCTCCATTTTTCCCCAGCCTCCTTGGTCATAGGTAATCACCAACTTACTTTCTGTCTCTATGGATTTGCCTGTTCTGCACATTTCACATAGATGGCATCACATAATATGTGGGGGGAACGAAGATGGTTCAAGGCAGTAAGAAAGTTCTTAGCAACATGGCCCTATGGCTGGCATCTCATGCAGCCCTGGGAAGATCCATAATCTAATAAAAAATACAAAACTACAATATTAACACAAAGTCATGCTAGGTAGAAACGAATTCCGTTTGTTTTTTACCTTCCTAAACAATCCATCACTCACTTTTTCAATGAGACCTGACACGATTTGTTGTCTTTCCTAGATTCTGTTCTTTATTAGATAAGGGACGGAAGCTACACTTTATTAACAACATAAATTAATGGAAACATGCCTTTGCAAGCTAATGCTATCTTTAGGACTGGTATTAAGGTGCACGTTCCCCATTACGTTCCTGCACTCAACCAACTCCCTCAAGCAAGCGTAGCAAAGACGGCCCACCATTTTGCACTCAAAGCGAAGAACTTCAGGCAGGTTAATCGGAATTTTTTATGGGACTTGATTGAAAGAAGTTTAATATATTTCTAAAACATTATAAAAGGAAAAAGATGAGACCTAAATCTGGCCACCGACTTTGATTATTAGTGAAGCTTAACATTATATTATATGTGTTATATTTATATTTTCTGTGATTTATATATTTGTGACATTTGCTCATTTTCTTATTACGGTGTTTATTCTTCTTTGTGTTATTTAGAGTTTTAAATATGAGAAGTAATAACATGATTGTCAAATACATAGCAAATATTTTCAAAGTTTTTGTTTGCTCTCTTTTTGTTGTTTATGAAGTTATTGATGTAGAAATGTATTTGATTATAATGTAGTAAAATCTGTCTTTTCCTTTGCAATCTCATTCACCGAAACATTTCTTTCTTCAATCTTTATTTTGTAATTCTGCTTAACGGAATCTAATGCTATAGAGAAGTCGAGGAGAATGAAGACTAAAGAATAACTATTTGATCAAACAATTAGAATGTGTTTGATCGCGTATAGAGAGCAATTTCTGTATACTTGTGAATTTTGGCACTAGATTGCTAGAGTACAAACAGTAAATATAGACTAATATTTCAAGAGCCTTTGTATGAATGAAAATAGACATTATCGAAGTCTATGGATTGGAGAAATAAAGAACTGAGTTGAGAATACTGACCTCAGTCTTTTACTCTGGCAGATCTGATATGCTTTCATAGAGATATAGAGATAGTGTCCTTTTCCCATTGATGGCTGTGACCCTCTTTGGTGATTAGTTCTATCATCAGAAAGAAATTCCATGACCCTATATTAGGTGATATCTTGGGCGGAGAGAGGGAGGAAATAATGCATCATCATTAGTGGTAACCAATGAGTTTGAAAGCTTTGAAGCATTTCTCCATATTATTTCATTTTAGCCTCAACTGCCAAAATGAAATTGGTAGAGAGGTATCATTATCTCTACTTTACAGAGAAAGAAGATAAATTGCAGAGAGTTTAAGTAATTGACTAAGCCTGGTGTCGTATCTCAGTGTGAAATACCAAACTATATTCTTACCTTTAGAAATATATAATCTTGTGAATAACACAGATATATTAAAGACACAACTACGAGTTCCCAAGAGAATACACAATAGCATCAAATTAAGTACAATAAAATATTATAATGCATGGAACTAATAATAATTACCAAATAGGTAGGTGAGAAAGGATCGTATCAATGTTGGCTGAATAATACAGAAGATTTTATGGAAATATTAGTATTTAAAACAGGAGTTGGATTTTGGCAAGTAGAGAGAAAAAACATTTCAGACAGGAACGTAATGAGAAAGCACTCAGGTAGGAATGTAAGGATTTATCTAGGGAAGAAAGAGAGACAATGAGGAGTCTGTTCTGTAAGAATAGCCTTGTTAGGAGCAGGATATTAGGCTGAAGAGGTAAAGTCAATATTTGAAGGGCCTAGAATATCAAGGTGAAACATTTGAAACCGAACCTTTAAGCAATGGAGAACCATTGCCAGTATTTTTAAAGGGGAGAGAAATTATTAGAGAAGTGCTCTTTAGAAAGGATGATGTGATGAAACTCTACAGAGCAGATAGCAGGAAAGGATGCTGGCGGCTAGAAAGAAGAGTTAAAATGCTAAAACCATCATCCAGATGTGAACTGATGAGGTCTTTATGATGGTTGTGGGGATAGAAAAGTACAGGGGTAAATTCAGAATCTCAGATGCTGAAAAACTACTTCTCAAGAGTTGAGTCCCAGGGAATGGAGATAGTCTGGTGCTAGTGCGTGAAGCGAGACAAAGAGATACATTTTTACATCTATTTTTATGTGTATATTTTATATATTATATTTTTTATGACACTGTGTTCATGTAGCAGGCACCCAATAAAACACCCGTTCTCTGCTCCTCCTCCAGGGTGCTGGAGATGACGCAGCTTAAGAGGTTATTCGTTTAGCCATCATAACTAGGATTGTGAGAATAGATGAGCCTTCAGATGCAACAAATGTAAATTAAAAAAAAAAAAAAAAGACTAAAGGCCCAAGAAGTAAGATTCAAAGAGCATTCATGGCTAATGGATCGGAGAAAAATGACAAAGGCGATTAAAGGAGCAGAGAGAGTGCAGTTTCTTCTGACAACTGCGCAATTACCTTCTAAAGCATTAGGTTTAAAGCCTCATATGATGCACTGAAAAGGGTGTCGACAGTGAAATTAACCCAGAAAGCCGAGTTATTCTGCCAAAGAGACCCATTTGAAAGTGAAATAGAGGTCAAAACCCCACTCTCACATGGAAATTGGAAACTGCCAGATGTTTCCACGCTATGGCATAGTTCAAAAAGGGTAGAATCGACAGATTATTAACCATACCAGCTGGCATCATAGAATTTATGTTTTCTTTATTATGTGAAATGTACAATCATAACAGAAACATTAAAAACCTGAGTAGGTTCAAGGAAAGGCACAACACAATATAAATCAAATTTTACAGTAATAAATATAATTTAACGGCAGAGGGCGCCCTTCAACGCCTGGCAAATTATCAAGGCAGACAAACTACAAATGGAGGAGTTTTCTATTTTCTGGTAACTTCTGCTAACAGTTGAACATTTTCATACACAAGAGAGAAGAAAAACAACTATGCATTTGTAAATAAATAACAAACACAATATTTAGACCTTCAGATCCTTTCTTTCTTTAAATATTTTTCTGCGTTTTTTGCTAATGATAAACTTTATTTGAAGTTATTATTACAGTAATTTGGGATGCTCTAGTTATAAAATGCCTCAAGACAGCAGAGTGATTTCTATGATCTTTCTAATGTATTTCAGAGTATTCACCTGATGACACAGTATTTCTATAAAATTGCAAATTTTGGCCTATAATCCCTATGCCCAAGCACACAAAATAGAAAAATGAGAGAAGGATGTACTTTGCAACCAAGACTCTTAGTAAGGTCAAGGCCTGAGGAGAACTGAAATCTGGTTAAATGCCAAGATGTTTTAAAATTAAATAAAAATCCTGTTTAATTTTTAATAAGACTTTTTTTAATTAAAGTATTTTGAATAATTTATAAAGCACGCTACTCAAGGTAGTAGACTTGGTCCATATTTTCAGCCAGCTAATTTTAATTTATTACAAAAAAAATGAGTAAAAGTAGGCTTTGCCTCAAAATGTTGTCATTTGATTTGCACCTTGTCTTTAGAAAGTACAATGATTTTTCAAATCCAGTTTTACTGGTCATCAAGTATAACGTCTTTCCTCTTTTGAAGACTGACATATTTTCATTTAATACATACACTTGGTGGCTTTCTTGACTTCCTCAAGGTACATAATTAATTACGCCAGGAGTTAGCAAATGTTAACCCTTCAACTCAGGGGCCGAATTTAACTCACTCTCTGCTTTTGTATGGCACACAAGCTAAGAATGATTTTTCATATCTTTAAATGGTTGAAAAAAAAAACAAGAGATATTTCACAACACAGAAATTATGTAAAATTCAAAGTTCAGTGTCTATAAAACTTAACATTTCATTAATAGAAATGTTGTGAACATTTCTTTTCTTCTTTATTATGTAAGCATTTACATGGTATCCTCAATTTTGTCTCTTGGCCTACAAAGCCTAAAATATTTTATTTATTATCTGGCTCTCTACAGAAAAAAGTATGCCAAACCTTGAACTATGCCAAAACCCAAGACCATTATTTAATACTCTTTAGACTCTCTATAAATAATTAAAGACTTTGCCCTTTTAGTTTTAGAAGCAAATAGGCTATAGCAGTGGTTTCCAAAATTATCTGTACTTTGGACTCATCTGGGTAGCTTTAAAAAATATTGATGCTTATGCCCCAACCTCAGAGATTGTGACTTAATTGGTTTGGGATATTCCCTCAGCTCCGAAAGTTTTAAAAGTTGCATAGGTGACTCATTTGGGAGCCACTGAGTTAGTACTTTGCCAAATTCAACCTACCCAACTTGACCTAGGCCTTCTCTTCTGCAGAATGCTCTTTTGTTCCGTTTGCCGATTCCTAAGCACATGGCCCACCACGGTCACCCCAAACCCTCCAAAATCCCCATAAGCCTTCGTTCCTACGGTCCCAGGCTCCATTTTCACAAGCAAGTGACCTCCTCACGCACTTGACTGAAAAGATCACACACACTTGACTGAGAAGATCAAAGCCAATTTATTTCCAAGGTTGTATGTTTTACTTCCTAAAGGGAATTACTTCCTTAGATCCATTCTCTTCTATTCAGCCCTGCTAGAGGGAATATACTATACTGGTTAAAAAGAGGTCTTGAATCAGGCAGACCTGAATTTGAATCCCTGTTCCTCTCCTTACAAGATATATGTGACCTTGAACAAATTATTTAATCTGTCTGACCATTAATTTCCTCATCCATGAATAGGATTAAAAATAAAACCTCATAGGGATCTTTGTGAGATTAAATGATGTTTGCTTGCTACTTAGTCCTTGTACTAGTGTCATCAGCATCACCTAAGCAATCTTTAGAAATGCAGAATCTCATGTCCCACCTAAACCTTGTGAATCATAATCTGCATTTTAATGAGATCCAGTAGTGATTTGTACACACATTAAAATTGGACAATCACTGTGCTAGGAAGCTTTTCATTTCACTGCCTATCCAGGCTGTGTCTCTTCTCAGCTCTTCTATAGTTTCTGATATATATGCTATTGGTGGTGACTTTGAGGGTGATTTTTATCTACAATAAAAGATATTCTCGAGTTTTAAAAAAATGATCTGTCAGCTATGAACAGATTAATTCAAAGTCAGAAGAAACTTAGGGTGAAGAAAGGGATGGTTAAAAAGTACAGGGTCACCTTGATGCAACTCAGAAAGAGATACTCCCTCTGACCATTCATGACTCCACAGGTGCACACCTGGTGAGCTAACAGAGACTTGTGCAGTTTAGAAAAACATACTCCGCTAGGCTCCCGTTGCCCTGTTTTAGAGCACATGGCTTGCTGAACACATGGGATGTTCATCCAGTTGTCCTTAGGCAATATGTAGGAATACTTCAGAGATAAGATTTGATGAGATCCTGAGCTAGAGTATGATCAACAGTAATGAAAAGCAAGGATGGATTCCAGAGAATGCCAAAATGGTAGAGGGCAATGGAAAAAAAGATAGAATAGAAAGTGGGCATGGGTTGTTAAGAAAGACTTTTGGGAAAAGGTGAGATTTGACTCAAATCCCAGTGGTTGGATAACCGAGGTATGGGAGAGTTAGAATCAAATATTTAATATGCTCTGAATAATATTAGATTATGAGAGAGACAACATTTAGACAATAGCACCATATAGAAAGAAGAACAGAGGGTTAGAAGGCAAGGGGAGGGTATTGAAGTCTTAACTCATTAGACTATGAATATGAAATCATTTTATTTTCTTTCAATAATAGTACAACTATGCTAGACCAAGATCCTACACACTCCCCCCACCACAAACAACAACAAACACCTTAGCCCTACTCCAAGGTTTTTAGTCACTTTATTTGATTAAGATTTAATGTTATGTCCAATTCATCACATTCTTCTCCCTTACCCCAGCCAGGGGCATGGTCTTTAGCAGATGCCTTCTCCATTCCCCTCTTCCCTATAATATCTCATTTAGAGTTGGGGCAGGACAGAGTGAGTTTGTATACCTCCCCTTAACCACCATCGCTGCTTGTCTGTGACTCCAACATCCTTCACTCTTACCAACATGCCCCCTTCAAGTTGCAACTCTAGACACGGGCAGTTTCTTACATAATGGGACCTCATCTCTGGCTGACTCCAGCTGGCATAGCGGTGTCACATTCTTTTCTCCCTCACTGGTGGATTCCTCTAAATACAGTTGTTCCCAAACTCAAACTTCCTAGGCTAGTTCTTAGACCTACAACAGGTACATCATATGGGAGCTATCTCAGTATCTCTTGAAAAGAGGCACATCAGGATGAGAAATCATAGTGACCTCTCTACCTGATAGTTCCTTCTCTAGCATGCAAGTGCATATACATATACATTTGTAAACACACAAACACATACACACACACACACACACAATCTAATGGCTCTGAATTAGTTCTTCAGTTCTGTTAACTAACTAAGCAGACATTCAACCAGAAAACAAAGTATTATTCTGCCTTTTTTTTGTTAGCCATCCCTCATGTTTACGATTGGTTCTCTTGGACCTCCTTCTCTTGACTTTAACAGAGGAGATGAAGAGAGGAAATGAGCACTTCACTCCTCAAAAACGCTTTTCTTCTCAGTTTTCTTATATCAACAGGAATGGGAGGGATAGCAGAGTGGTAATGCCAGGACCACTGGAATGGTACTTCTCACCGAGCCTTGAAAAGAGACAGCTAATCCCAGTACTGCACTTCTCAGGGCCTAGGATTTGGAGTACATTCTCAGCTTTGTGTCTTACTAATGGTCCTGGGACAACAGGAAAAATCACATTCAGACCCTGATGTTGCACTGCTACAAAATTAAAAAATTAGTTCCCAGAGCAGGGAAGATATTTGCCCAATATCAAATAAGAAATGAAATTTAAATACCAACACCTCCTTCCTTCCACTGGTTCTTGATAAATCAACTTCCCTGTTCATAACCTGAAAGCTTTCGAATTAGCTGACTGCAGGAAAATGAAAAGAAACACCTATATTTTGTAAGCACAGCCATCAGTATCCCAGTGAACATCTCTATGTGCTCTTTTACAAATTGATATGATTATCCACATGCTGTATGCTAAACCTAATTCACACATCAGTTACAAGTATCTCAATGTGTTATGCTGGTTTAAAGGGAAAAGCAAAATTCGCTTCCCGTTATCCATTGACCTACTATTCCACAGACATTGACTTATTGAACAAGCAGCCAGTCAATGAGGAAGAACTTTCTTTGGAAACACTGCTCCACCTACTTGAAGACATTCTAACTTATAGCCATGGACAACTACACTAAAGTCACCTTCCTGTGCCTTCAGAATGGTCAAGGTGGAGATCATCTTAACTAAACATTTATTTTTAAGTTAAGCCAGGTCTATGCAAGCAAAGGGCAAAAGAATGTTTCACCATTAGCTAAAGCATTTGATTCATCTCCAAGGAACAAACCAAGATCTTTCACAGACATGTTTAGAGGTGGGACACTGAGCATACTTAAATCTTCAAGTTACTGAATATTTATACAATCTTTCATTTTACTGAGAATTAGAAGATTTGCCTGTATGGAGACTAAGAAACCCAGTGCATGGCTCTGCCCAGAATCTGGTCCATAAATACTGCTGGGTCAGATGAAGGTGCTTTAGAAGCAATTCGAGTTAAACATGACTTCAGCGAACAAGTATTTACTGAACACCTGCTCTGTGCTGGGCTCTCTGCAGGGGTTTTACTTCATTACTCAATATAACCTCTCTAAGAGCCAGAGATATTTTCTATTCATGTTTTCTAAAGGCATAATGGAGAGATACGGTAGTTTGGCCAAATTCTTGATGTGTTATCCATCCTTATTATTGCACTGACCTATGCTGCCCAGATCCAAGATCTTTCGTACTTTCCAGATGTAAAGTCTGCTTTCCCTTTTCTAGACATTATTCATTTTGAATTGACACCAGCTGGAAAATCCTTGCTTGCTTCACTTAATTGAACTGTCAGTCCAGTTTCCAATCTAGATTTTAAAAAAGGAATGAAGAAAGGAAGAAAGAAGGAAGGAAAGGAGGAATAGAGGTTAAGGTCAATTCAACTTTAGATTTATGGTCTTAAGCCATGGCATTTTGAAGTGAAGTTGACATGCCGTTCTCCAGATGCTCAATTTTGTAGGGGAGGGAGCCCCAGAGAAATGTTCAAGCATTACTTTTAAAGAGCCATCATTAAGTATCTCACTATGGTTAAATGATGCATTTCCTTCACTTATATATATATATCTTCTTCCCCTTGACAAGAGGTGATCAGTAAATTTTAATGGATGAATGAAAGGATAAATAAATGTCCAAAGGCAAGCTGAGTGTATAAGTGCCTGCCCACAGGAACTAATGATGCAAGATACCTCATGAAAAGAAACAAAGTCACAAGAAAGGGCTCAGCAGAGGGGCGGTGCTACCCAGATGCAATATTTTTGGCCAAGGGGTAACTTGTAGATTTGTAACATTTAAAATGTATGGCAGAAATTACAGAAGTCATTATTGCTAGAAGATCTTTCTTATGACCTAGAATAATGGAAATTTATCTTTCTTTGTAGAAGTAGCTCAGTCCTGTTTGATGAAAAGAACCAAGCAATGAATTGTCTTTTTGGAAGATTTTTTTTAAATGCTGGAAACAGAAGAGAGAAGGCAGGCAGTTGGAAGAGAGGGAGACAGAGATGAGAAGGAGAGAGAGAGAGAGAGAGAGAGAGAGACTAATTTCTTCCTTTAGGGCTAACCTGGGAGTACAGAGCCATGAAATGAAGAACATGCCTCTTACTTAAGAGATGGCATTATGTCTGAACTAATAGCACATATAAGACATCAATTTTCTACTGACGCCTCTGAGAAAAGATGAAGAGCTTCCAATGGTTTGGAATGACCAGAAGCCTACAGTCTGTTTGCCAAGTTTATTTCAGAAATGAAAAAAGAATGAAGTGAAATAACAAAATTTATGTTCCCCCTTAGTCCACAGCTGAAACATCAAATTCTACTGTGAGAGATTAATGTAATATTATTCTCTCAAATGTTTTGTTTTCAAATATGTGCTTGCCTGCTCCAGGAGAACAGATATTTAGGAGAAAATGTGACCATATGTAATCCAACTAATGGGCATTGTTATGGTGTCTGTGTTTTTCTTTAAAATAATTCAGCATGAACAACATGTGTTAGTTTAAGTGGCACCTTAGGTGTAGGTTGTTGTTGTCCTAAGCAGAAATTCCCACCCCAGGGATGGTTAGTAAGCCAGTTAGTAGTTAATTGGGAGGCCCACACTCCAGAGGAGGCTGGCACAAATCGTCTACACCACATGCTTAGGAAATTAGTGTAAAGAATATTAGAAATAATCTCTCGGTGACTACATTACTAGTACTCTATATATATGAAAGAGCTAAAAGAAAATAATTTTCTCACCCTACAATAAGGGGAAGGGATTAAGAAGTATAATTGCCAGTTATAAAAATAGTCATGAGAAAAATAAATAAATAAATAAATAGGTAAATAAGTAAGTAAATAAATAATAAAAATAGTCACAGAGATGTAAACTACAGCATCAGGAATATAGTCAATAACATTATAATAACTATATAAAGTGTTATATGGTACTGAACTTACTGGAGTGATCACTTTATAAGTTATATAAACATCTAATTACTATGTTGTATACCTGAAACTAATGAGATATTGTATGTCGACCGTAATTGAAAAAATGTTTAAAGTTACCAAAAAAATAAAAATAAAAATAGTGTCTAAATAAATAAACAGAATTTCACGTGACCCTGCGGCCTGCACACCCTGTCCTGTATTCTGCGGGATGGTCAGAAGATTTCTGTTTGCCTGATGTCAAGTCTCAAGGTCACAGGACTTGCCTTCAGGAAATCAGTGTGTCTGCCTCAACTATCCTTCCAAGTAACGAGTAGTCGATTCACCTAAAGACAGAGAGATAGGACCTCCCCAGCCTTTAAAAGTAGGGTAAGCTGTCCCGGCCCTGCTGAGTAACAAACGTCGGTAAGTGTCTGTACGTGACTCAAAATTTTCTTTGAGAATTTCTCTCATCAATGTACGCCAGGGTGGTGAGATAAAAGCTAAACTTCACCTGTATAAAGTGTTGGAATCTCCCGTTATCTACCAAAAATAACTTCAGAGTTGTGTGTTTCCAAAATGGCACAGGTCGGTTTGCAATAGATAAAGAATTAAGTTTGATAGGAAGAGCTGCTTTGCTCTCTAATTTGCCTTCCAAATGTTGAAGATGCAGCTAAAGAGAGATCCTTGAGCACCAGGCCTCTCAAGCCTAGACTTTGACAGTTCTAGCTGCTGATTACAGGGACTGTCCCTGCTGTGACTTTGGCTAATCCTCATGATCACTGACACAGGTGGCATCATGCTACCCTAGCTAGTGGGT
Source organism: Pteropus alecto (assembly GCF_000325575.1). Lineage (NCBI taxonomy): Eukaryota > Metazoa > Chordata > Mammalia > Chiroptera > Pteropodidae > Pteropus > Pteropus alecto. The sequence goes on along the minus strand of NW_006494612.1, from coordinate 7,281,088 downwards.
TCCCAGCTATGAAAGCTGCTTTCAGCACTTCAGCATTTGCTTTTGATTGCCTATTCTGCATGGTTTATGTGTTCAATATATCTATATATTAATATGCCTAGGATAATAATGAGGAAGATTAGTGGGTATATTGGACAGAATGTGTCCCACGGATGTGAGATTGACTTCTAGTAATGTCAAATATGTGATCAATAGTTCAACTTTAAATTTTAAATACAAAGCATATTTAATACAAAGCATAGCTTATGGTCAGCAAGTACATTTTCAGCTGAGATCAAATCATCTCAAATTGACCAAAACTTTGGGATAGAAATAACTTAGACAAAGGATATTCGATTCAACTATTAGAAGGTTTGATGATGGCAAATTGGCTCATCGCCGCTAATATTTTTAAGCATATTTCCTGAGAGGGTCTCAAAACATTTTACCAAGAGTTTTTATTTATAAAATTTTAAAGCATTGCTGTGCTCGCTTAGCTAGTGAGTAAACTAAATAATAAAAATTCCTATGTTTAGTCTTCCAACAACATACGAAAGGACAAAACCAAATGAAACTAGTGACTCTGAGCATAACTTCTTTAAAATACAAATCATACAGGTAGATCGTCTAAAAAATTAATTTGTGCTCCAAAAGTTATAAAGAAAAATAGCGGTAACCTGCCTCACCCTTACCCATACCCAGTCCTGCTTTCCAATGGCACCCACTTCTCATTCTAAAGCTACTTCTTCTAATATTTACCCACATTTTAAAATAACACACATGTGCTGCTATTCTTAGTTTATGCGTTTTATGAAGTAAGCTGTTGGTTTCCTATTATGGAAGTTGAAGTTTCTACCTGAAACTGGAGTCCATCGACAAGATTAAATTTACACAAAGAAGTCAGAATATGAAGAGGAAAGATTTGAGAAGAATTCTTGGAGAAATTTATGCTGTGACAACCCAAAGGAGAGGGACATAATGTTAGCTTCAACTTTCTTTGCTTCAAATCCAAAGACAATAGGCTTCAAAGTGGCCATCAGAGGGATTCACATGTGTCTGCAGTGAAACACAGAAGACATGTCTCTAACTTTTGTCCAGGAAATCCTAAAGGAAAGAAGAGCCAGTGGGCTGCTTTGGTAGTAAGACAGAGAGAAAGCTGAGTCTGTATTAGGAAGAAATTGTGCCTCTCTCTGATAGTGGGTCAAAAGTCTGTGAAACTCAGGGATCAGGAGTAGAACCTATGGAAGGTGTGGTAGGCACAACCTAAGGTGGCCTACAATGAGTCATAATCCTGAACAATCCCCTCTCATAATGTGGGCAGAAACTGTGCCTTGCTTCTAGCTAATAGAACATGGGGAAAGTGGTTGGATGTCACTCCCTTGATTGAATTACTTGGTGTGGCAAAGGAATGGGATGTCACTACTTTGACTAGGCAAAAATGATGGTATAGTCATTCCTCCCACCATTATATCGCATTATGTAAGTCTCCCTTTTTGCAAACTGGATAGAGAGAATTTCTTGTCTTTGAAAGAGTAGCTGCCATGTTGTCAAAGGCCTTGTCATAGGGACACATGGCAAAAAACTGCAAGAGGCCTCTAAGAGCTAAGAGCAGTCCCTGGTTGATGGCCAGCAAGAAAACAGGGACCTCAATCCTGTAACCAGTCAGAACTGAATTCTGCCAATAATCACATAAGCTTGGAAGAGGACCCTGAGCTCCAGAAGGGAATGCAGTCCATCTGACACTTTGACTGCAGCTTCATGAGATTCTGAGCAGAAGACCCAGCTAAGCCATGCCCAGGTTCCTGACCCATAGCGACAGAGATAATAAACGTGTGTTGTTTTAAGCCACTAAGTTTCCGGTAATTTTTTAATGCAACGTTAGAAAACTAATATACTAAGAATGCTGTTCTGGGATGATACCAGAAAGGATCCTGTCCAAAGCACAAAAGGACCCCCAACGACAGGAGTCTGTGGGATGATCATCTAAAACCAGAAGCTCGTTAAGGATTTCGAGTGGCCTGCCACAGAACAGCATGCACTGCTCATCACATCAGAGGTATCTGATGATGGGAGTTTCTGAAGAACTCGAGGGTCAGGAGAGGAGAGGTGAACTGTCTGACACATCTAGAGAAGCTCAAAGCCACCGAAGGCCAGGGCAAATTCTTCATTCCCTAACCTGTAGTGTGTTGGTAAAACAGCTATCCAGAGGGGAGGAGGCATAACTGATTTTAAGCTACCAACAGTTTAACGACCAGCTCATAATTTTCTTGATATTTAACAATCGGCTCTCGGGAGCCAGTGCCTAGCATGCACTGCTGCCTCTATTTTCTCCCCTCCTCCCCTTCCACCCTGGAGGGCTCAGCCAGCCTGGGAGCAGGAGAGTTGCAGGAGAGAGCGGAAGCCTGACCTTTAACCACAGGTCTCCAGTCAGGGAGGGGGGTGAGAAAAGACTTAATCTTGAATGGAGATCAAAGTGTTCATTAATACCTTGGACTGGACTGTTAAAGAGTTGAACTCCATGTTTGTGACTTAACAAGTTGTAGAACTGTCTATTATAGAAGGTTGAGTGAAAGGTCATAGGATCTGCCCAGATTTTCATCACAGACTCATATGCATGTGTGCGTGCGTGCACACGCACACACACATACACACATACTTATAACGTGTTAACAAAGTAAGTTAATAGGTGACTATCTCTGTAGGTGACTATCCAAGGTAGAGATAAAAGTAGAAAGCTACCACTTTCTTCTTTTTTTTTCACCATTTCTTAATATTCTCTTTTCTCAGAATGCCTTTATAAGCGAGGTATCTCATAAATTCCAGAGTTCTAAACAGATGAATGAATTATTAAATTACCGAAGTTGATTTCCTAATATGTTCCTCTGTTTAAAAGTGCTACCGCTGTGTCAGGAAGCCTCCTGCCTAGTGCTGCTCCTCCAGTTAAGGTGTGCACAAAGGCACACTGCTGTGAGGCATCTTAGGAGACACCAGGGGGGAAAAAATCATCAGATTTTTAAAAGCAGTGAGAACTGAGTGGTTTTGCACACCTAAACGGACATGACAGCTAAATAAGAAGAAACACGGGGCTGCACATGAATGTTTGCTTCAGGAAACTTACAGGATGCAGAAGAGGAAAGATACTTAAACTTAAGTGGAGCTGGACCTCTGGAGTCAAGATGAATCTGTCTGTACTATTTCCACTGGATTTCCACTCCTAACTTCTCTGGTGAGTCATCTGGGAGCAGTTTGTGCAGTTGCCATGGGTTACTCTCTTTTTAGGACATTCTCCAAGGGATTGAAGCCCTGCAACTTCCCTCCATGCATACCCAGTTTTGGAAGAATATCATGTTGAGTCATACATCAAATAGCCGGACACGCGTTGCATATGGCAGCTGTTCTTTGTACACATTGTTCCGGCATTTCTCAAATTGAACTCTTGCCTCTAACGTTTCCATTCAAGTAAAATGCTGGCAAATAAACACTGCTTAACAGAAGGAGCTCAAAAGTAATGAGTTTCTTTGACATATTTATTTCTTCATAGTATTTTTGGACTACACTCGCTTTCAGCTGCTGACCTTAATTCTCACTTCACTGAGAAAATAGAAGTGATTAGAACATTTCCACAAGCTCCTACCGAAATATCTACCCACATTATCTGTGTTCCTACCTCTTCCACAAATGAAATTTCCATTCTAAGTGTCAGGCCCTCTCTCTGTATACTAGATCCCATTCCTCTTGCCTAACCAAGGATGTCGACTCACCAATTCTTTTATCTATCTGTTACACCATTAATTATTCACTGTCCGTTGGATCATTTCTATCAGAATTCAAACATACTATTGTTTGTCTCATCTTAAAAAGAAAAGTAAAACAACTGTCATGACCCCACTTTCTCTACCACTCCCTCCCTTTGCTCTCCCTCACAGCAAATTGATATCTGTGGATGCTCTCATTTGTTGTGTCTTGAAACCACTCAATGAAGCTTTTGCCCTCACCCCTCCACTGAGACTGTTCTTGACAAAGTCATCAGTAATTTCCTAATTACTAAATCCAATGGTCAATCCTATTTGTCTGTCAGCTCAGCGTGTGACAAGGTCGATGACTCACTCCTCTTTAATGCAGTTTCTTTACGGGGTTTCCAGGTTGACACATTGTTTTCCTTCTCCCTCACTGGTCACTCCCTCCCAGTTTCCTTGATTGAGTCTTCTACTTTTCCCTGAAGACAGAGTTGGAGAGTCCCAAGCTCAGTCCCTGGCCTCCTCTCTTCTCTCTCTACCCTCGCTTCTTTAGTGATCTCATTAAGTCCCACGACTTTCTCATCTTTTATATACTGATCAGTCTCAAATACAGATCTCCAATGCAAACCTCTCTCCTCAGATTGCTAACTGCCTCCTCCATATCTTCACTAGGATATCTAACGTCTCAAATTTAACAGATCCAAAACTGGATTCCTGTCCTTTTCCCAAAACCTGCTCCGCTTGCAGCCTTCTCCATCTCATTCAGGGGCAGAGGCAACTCCATCCTTCTATTCTCTGTAGATAAAAAAAAACTTGGAGTCATCCTTGGCTCTACTCTTTCCTCCACATCCCCCATCCAATCAGTTAGCAAATAGTGCTGGCTTTACCTTCAGGATATATCAAGACTCTGACCACTTCTTATCAGCCCTACTGCTCCCAGAAGGGTCCCATCACTATCTTCTCTCATCTGAATTACTATAATAGCCTTTTAAACAGTCTTCTGATATCAACTGTTGCCACCTAGTGTCTTTTGCAACACAAGAGGCAGAGTAACTCTGTTATTTCTCAGCATGAAGCCCTACAATCTTCAGCATTTCCCTGCAAGACAGCTGCCTCAAGGGAGGCCACTGCAGGTTCTCCCTGCTGTGATAGCCTAGCTTCCTCTGTCAGACGAAAAGCTGCTTCTACTGGCAAAGCAGAATTTAGAGTTTCAATTTCTTCAGCTACATTGGATTCACCTGCATGTTCCTAGCAAAATTTTCAGAGTTCATTGCTTCGCAGTCAATGCCGTCACTTCCGCATAGGAGAACCAGAGAGGTTTTGAATTCAGTTTACTGCTTCTGGTTAGCATATTGACTATGTCACAAAGATTTCAATACACAGTCTTTTTCTCATCATTAATTTTTGCCTAGTTTGTAATTGGGTTTGATATCCTTGTTAAACCAAGAGTTGTTTGAAGGAGAGCTTTTAAATTTCTAAGTGCATATATTGTTGTTTTTTTGTTTTTTTTTTAAAAAACCTATTTTATTCTTGTTAATTCTTTGTTGCACTGTTGTGAGATAATATGTCACATTTGGTTTCTTCTTTCCTGAATGTATTAAGATTTTATTTGTGGTCTGTTGTCTACTACATGAACAGACCACAAATAAACTCCACAAATTGCTCCCCAAACATGATCTTTGCTCTAACTATTCCCTCTGCTTAGAATGGTCTTCCCAGGAGCCACTTGGCTAATTCCCTCACCACCTTTGAATCTTTGAGCAAATTTCACCTCTCATCTTATTTAATATGCAACTGTTCCTCACCCCCAATTGGCAATTTTAACCTTCCTTTATCCTGCTCTATTTTTTTCTCTTTATTACAGCATTTATATCACTCTCTAATATGCCACATAATTTACTTATTTTGTTTATTCTTTATTGTCTATCTTCCCTACTTAAAAGTAAACTCCGTGAGAGACAGATGTTTGTCTGATTTGTCAGCTATGTACTCCAAAGCTCTAGAACTGTGCCTGGCACATAGTAAGGGCTTTGTAAACATTGGTGAATGAATGACCCATCCTTATACTGATGATTAGGTTTTGGTCATCCTTTCTGGGAATGTTCATTGAATTCTAAGACTTGCCCAACCATCTATTGGGTAAAATTATGCTCTATATTAGCAATAGATCTTGTAATGAGATCAAATCACAATGCATTCATTTTTCATTTCTTTGATTTAAAAATGTAATGTGGTTCATATAAAAGCAGGCCCTTGTTTCTCTAAAGACTACCCATGCTTAGTGTTTCTTAGTTCCTTTTGGCTCACTGTCCTCATTGAGAATCCCCAGAAAAACCAACATATATATATTTTTCTTCAATTTTAGAGAACCCAGGAAACCCCTAATACTTCTTCATGAATCTCTAGCTATTCGTGGATCTTAGTAAGAGGCTTAATGTACCCATACCCTCCAGAGACATGCACATATACTTAAGATTTAATTTACATGGTCTCTCTGATTTCAATATTTTTTTCAGTAGTTTTTTACCATACTTTTTTTAACTTTCTGCCACATGTGATCAACTGGGGTTTTTTTGTTGTCGTTGTTTATTGAAATAACTAGAGTGTTTCAGTTTCACAAGAAGCTTGCAAGTACAACACAACCATATGAAAATCCTGCTGGAAATACATCCTCTGTAAATTTTCACTTCAAAGCAAATAAAATGCAAAATGAAGATATGGAAATAATCCCCTGGTCCATAAATATTTAATAAGCTTTTGGGCTCATGGTTGTCAAGTGACGAACTTACAATATACTTCATTTAGAAATAAAATACTCAGGTTTTATGCAATTCTTTGTATGAAAAGCTACTCAGTCTACCAGTTATATTTCTTATGTCTAATTAATTAATATATTCTTAATTATAATTGTAAAAGGCAATTCTGGCTATGCTCTCTGAGTAATTGTTTACTATAAAAAACTTTAAAAAGTCTATAGAGGGGAAATGACATAGGCAGGCTCTGTTTGTCCTATACACAAGTAGTTTTGCAGCACTTGGAATGCATGAAGATATCCTGTGCCACAATTATGCAGCTTCCATGACGTGACAATAGTCCTATTGAATCAGGTCTCCCACGTGGGGCCCAGGCATGTAAATTGAAAAACTTCCAGATTAGTTTTTCAAGACAAGTTGATAAGCATTGCACAGACAGTAGGAAATCATGATTTTTTTCTTTTTTCTTTCTTTTTCTTTCTTTTTTATTTTTTTTTAATTTTTTTTTGGAGTAATATTTGATTTATAGAAAATTTGCTAAAATAGTACAGAGTTCCCATATACCTTGCTCTCAGCTTCCCCTAATCCTAACATTTTACATATCATGGGACATTTGTCAAAACTAGGAAATTAACATTGCTTTGTCACCATTAATTAAACTACAGACTTCGTCCAGATTTCACTAGTTTTTCCACTAATGTCCTTTATCTGTTCCAAGATTTAATCCAGGGGAGCACCTTGCATTTAGTCATCATGTCTCCTTAGTCTCCTGTAATCTGTGAAAGTTTCTTAGTCTTTCTTGTTTTCCATAACCCGGACATATTTGAAGAGTACTGACCAGATATGTTGTAGAAGATCCCCAGTTTCAGTTGGTCTAATGTGTTCTCATGATTTAGGGGAAGAATACCCCAGTGGTGACATATCCCACTCATCGCATCCTGTCCTGAACATGGTGTCAAAATCACTTATTACTGGTGATGTCAACCTTGATCATATTGTTAAAGCTGTTGTCTGCTAGGTTCCTCCACTGTGCAAGGACATCTCCTCTCTTCTCTTCTAATGACAATTTGTTAGAAGAGTTACTAAGTCCAGCCAATACTGAAGGAGAGGAAAATTAAGCTCGAGCTCCCAGAGAGAAGTAATATCTACATATATTATTTGAAATTCTTCTGTAAGACAGATTTGCCTCTTCTATTTTATTTATTTATCTATCTATCTATCTATCTATCTATCTATCTATCTATCTATATACTGACTGAATAAACAAAGTGATTACCTTATTAATTTTTGTGTTTAGTCCCATGTACATATTGCTTTTAGCCTAGTCCTTTTTCTGTCAGTGTTTTAGACCTTTCTCCAAATTATTATATCAAAAACTGAATTTTTTACTTTCCTCTCTAAACTTTTTTCCTATTTTTCTTTCATCATTCTTTAATTCATTCTCATACATTAGTTTTTATAACCTAGAGGCATTCAGATTTCCTTTTGTTCATCTCTACATTTTTTTTTCAGAAATCTAAATTTTAATCTTAATATTTTGGGGTTTTATTAAGTGCATTTTATGTCAGTTATGATTTATAATAAACTCCCAGTGTCAATGGGAGATATTATACCATTATAAAAGCTAAAAAAAATCCGTTATTACTGGTGATGTCAACCTTGATCATATTGTTAAAGCTGTTGTCTGCTAGGTTCCTCCACTGTGCAAGGACATCTCCTCTCTTCTCTTCTAATGACAATTTGTTAGAAGAGTTACTAAGTCCAGCCAATACTGAAGGAGAGGAAAATTAAGCTCGAGCTCCCAGAGAGAAGTAATATCTACATATATTATTTGAAATTCTTCTGTAAGACAGATTTGCCTCTTCTATTTTATTTATTTATCTATCTATCTATCTATCTATCTATCTATCTATCTATTTATTTATTTATTTATTTATTTATTTATTCAACCAGTTATTTATATTAGTGTGGAACTAATTTTAAAAAATTTTAATTGTAATCCAATTCTATTGTTTTTTATTGCTCAAATTGTCCCAATTTGGTCACTTAAAGCTCCTTCAAGTTTGCACCTGCATCCTTTTGATATGTTCCATCGATTTTTTTAATGCATTTCCTTTTTTTCTGCCACTAAAGGGTTTCCGGTTCATTTTGAATTCTTCTTGACCCAGGACTAGAATTAGATGTTTCTCCAAGGAGCTTTGGTTCCTCATGTTGGAAAATGACAACTGGGTGTGTTTGTTGCTGCTGAGACTTTAGTGCTTCTAGGCCTTCTCAAAGGACAGAAAATATATACAAGTATACTAAGCCATGTACCTACACATATCTATAATTATTTTTATATCTGGTCAAATATCAAAATAAACATGAGTTTGTATTGATGTTTTTGACTCCAGAACTACACCACTCGCTTATTTGTAGCTTCTGTCCCTGACTGTGAGAAACCTGGCTCCTATTATCTATGGTTTATTTACATATTCATTTAATCTTTGTGTACTTGTAGTTTCACAATTGTTCACCCATAATCCTGCAAGAAATGAATTTACCGAATGGAGTACAGTGTTTATGTATAGTTGTTGGGTTTTTTAAGATTTATTGTATCTAGTAAAAACACTATTTTCCAAAGTTACTTAGGTCAGCTCTTTTTTACCCATCAGATTGTTCTTCAATAATATTTTTGCCTCGTTTTACTAGTGTAGGAAATAAGAACAAGCAACAGGAAGAAAATATAACTCATCCTAATACTATGACTCAACAATAACACAAGAACCACTATAGGATTATAAACAGAGGCATCTCCTGATAGGATTCATGTTTAAAAAGACCACTCTGGTGGCATGGAGAGAATACAGTGGATGTGGAAGGAAGGAGAGAGATATTGCAATAAGAAGCACTAGTTAGGCAGATAAAATTCTCTAGGTTGAGAGGTGACATATTGAGAGTAACAATAAAGAAGAGAAGATGGAGTTGAGAGGCATTTCAAGATAGAAAAGCAAGGATTTGGGTGAATGATTGGATATTGGAGTGAGGTAAAGAGAGGAGTCGGAGAGCTCTGACATTCTAAGATGAAATGGATCCATCAACAGCGATGACATTTACCAATGTCCATACAGAACACAAAGCAAAAGATGGGTTTTAGTGAAAAAAAGTAATAGTTTTATTTTGGGACACATTGAGTTTAAGGCGCTTCAGGTCTTCCAGCTGAACTAGTTTAAGGAAATTTGTGTCCAGTATTTAGACAAGAGGATCAAGCAGAAGGCAAAATTTGTAGGAAAGAATGTCAAAATTCATGTCAAGAAATTGAGTGAAATGACTCAGGGTGGTTTGCAGAGCTGAAGAAAAGAACAACAGACGCAATTGTAAATTTAGATACTATTTAAGATTTGGGCAGAGGAAGAAGAATCTGCAAAGGAGACAGAAGAGGAGGAAAAATGGTCCAAGAGCTAAAAAGACAACCAAATGTGAGTGCCGTTTAGAAAGTAAGTAAAATGTATAAAGAATTCAGAGAATGGAGTGTTCAGCCATGTCAGTGCTGCAGTCACAAAAGATGAGGAGGTGGCCAAGGACTGTAAGAGACAAAGATGTTGAAGTTACATCAACTCACCTTCCAAGAATGTGAAGGGTAAATAAAAGCGAAACAGTGTGGCATTTTGAGAAGAAGTTAAGGTAGACGAGAGTTACTGTTTCCTTTCTTTTTCTCCTCATTAGGATAGGGAAGACTGAAGGCCCAGAGGGTTGAAGGTGAAAAGGCTCCCAGAAGTCTGACTGGGCCAGTTATGTTTCTTGCCCTTTAAGCCACCTTAATAGCCCAAAGGCCCAGCAAGGAATTATTGCAAAATATGAAGAAAGTGGAAGTTCTTAGTGTGGGTTAAGTGAGGGCAGAGTTGACGGAAAATATTGTGAGCCTTCACAGATTACGCATGGAGAATGCAAAAAGAAATAATAAAGAGAATCACTTATTTTAAATAATATTTGGGGGAACTGTTGCCATACACAATTAGAGCAACGGTTAAAAATCCTGAGATTACTTGAAGAAAACCATAATTACACAATTTTGTGCTTTTTATCCATGATGTGGTTTTTTAAGTCAGACAATCTACAGGGCTCAAGTGGTTTAATAACAATAATACAATGTGTTTCCTGAGGGTTTCAGATATGTAAGGACCTGGAGTATGGATGGAACTCCGGTTAACCACTGTCATACTGTGAGAAACATCTAAGCCTCAAAAGAAAAATCTACATTTCATTCCTAACGTGGGACTAAATGTTTTACATTTGTATAAACAAACAATTTCAACTTGTTTATTTTATAGAAGAATGTACTGAAAATATAAATAATATGAACTGAAATATGAGCTGTTTATTTATTGAATAGCTCTTTTAAAATTAATAATAATGTGACTCAAAGAAGTGAACTATTTTCTTTGGGATTACAACCTGGAACTTCTTTTGATGTGAACGAAGATACAATTATTTACAGTTAAAATAAAAAGGTTTTTTTAATTTGCAAAATTAAGATAAGAACACGGGTTTAAATCCAACTTTGACTAAATACATATAGAAACTCTACACAGTACTCAGTACGCTACTGTACTATACCATACTATATTATACTATACTGTACTCTATACTTATTACAATGGAATTATATTCTACAGAAGAGCCTTCATGATGAGGGGTGAGAAATAGAGCCTTGAGTCTAAACCTAGTTTTATTGCCGACCTGCCTTCTCTGGATTTTGGTCAGAGTACATTTTGCAGATTCTTTGATTCCAGTTTTCTATTTTAAACATGTGTAAATCCATTCTCATTCTGAAAAGCAGAGAGATAAAATCTTTTGATAGGGAGACTAAAGCAAAGAGAAATTCACCAACTAACCAAAAACAAAGAACAAAGACATCGACAGAACCAGAGATGAAATAGAAACTCTCAGTTCACACAGCATAGTACAGCGCTTAACAACGCAGGCTCTCAGTTTGGAGTGCCTGGCCTCAAACCCAGTCTTTGTCACTTACTAGGTGGAACTATGGGGCATTATTTAATGTCGATATACCCATCCTAAAAATGGGCTAATAATAGGCCTTACTGCCGAGGGTCCTTGTAAACACTGAAGGAATTAATATAAAAAATTTTTTTAAACAGTGCCTAATACATATAAAGTCTCAAGAAATGTTAGTTGCTCATATTATTTGCACTAGCTTTCTCATATTTAATTTTCAAGGGCTTGAATTTCTTAGTCAAACATGATGTTGAACTAGTGCTCAAAAAAAATCACTTCACCAGGGGTAGATCCAGGTTTTAAGTGGCCTGGAGATTATACAATTTGGGAGGCCATTTTTAAGAACCAGAACACAGAACTGTGAATTATGAATGCAGCAGAACTCTTTTCAGGACCCAGGGATTTCAGAAGTCTGACACTTGATCATCATTACCATCCTTATTTATCCCCCTCTGCCCTCCATCGTCATAGTATAGAATATAGCACGTTGCTATGACTCGGAAACTCTCTTGGTATTCTTGTTGTAAAACAGTACAAAATGTAAGAATTCTTCTGCGAAGCAGCCACAGCATAGTCCTTACTCCACTGAGAGGTTTTTGGATCCCCCACAGCTCAAGGCTGAGAGACTCACAGAAAGTTGGAAGAGACCAGCTTGATGTTTTTATTATTAAAGCATGCTTTACGTGCAGGTCCACAGGCTAGCTCTGTAATTCCTGGGTCCTGAGAACCAGGAGAAGCAGGCAGGGAGTTGTGTGGCTGCCAGAGATCAGGGCCCCAAGCAGCTGCATGTGGTGTGTGTGTTTAGAGCCAGCTTTCTCAGACAGTGTTCTGGGAGGGCTCAAGTTACCAAACGCCTGGGTGAAGTTAGCTGTTACTTATTCCAAAATAATAGAGCTGAGGGGAGAAAAGGAGTAAAAGAGAAAGAAAGCAAAAGATGTTTCCTGTCTTTCCTCTTGAAAGGCAATGAGGCATGTTCCCTAATGGCTTTTCTCTGACAGGACACGACTCCCTTGAGGGATGTCACCAGCAGGCAGTGATCGGAGAGCCAGGCCGTTGGAGAGCAGGAGCATGTGAAAGCAAACAACTAGAGAGAGAGTTTTCTTTTTTTTTCCCCTAAGTTTTCCTTGCAAATCATCCATAATCCATGCAGTTGTCATTATTTATCCACACTAAGCAAACTGAATCATGAATATATTAATAGAATTTCCTTTCCCTTTGGTGGAGGGCATAAGGAGGTGGTGGTCTTGTGGAAGAAGGAAAAGAAAAATATTGGAATTATCTTTACAGTTTTTCTGTGAAACTCCTTTTTTGAAGGAGGCAGTAGAGCTTAGTGATTAACATGGCCTGGCTCCACGACTTTTCAGCTGCATCCTGGACAGTGGGTAAATGTTTCTTAACCTTAATTTCCTTATATGTGAAATGGGGAGGGACATGGAACCTACTCATTGGAATGCTGGGAAGACTGAATGAGAGAAGACAAACCAAGTTCCTAGCAAGGCACCCCAGCACTTACAAAGTGCTCTAAAAGTGCAGCTATTATTATTATTATGACTCTTGTACCTGACTTGATATTTTCTTAATCTAATGTATCAGTTACTTCACTGATCAAAGGAAATATGGTCTAAAGTTTTCTCAAATGTTACAAATACTAAACCCTTTTTTTTTATTGTTAACTTTTTTCTCAAATTGTAGACTTGTTTTAATTTTTTTTGAAAGTGAAAAGGCCCCCAAGTTGATATGGCTATAGAATGCTGGCTATTGCTGACATTTCTTTAAGAAATAATTCCCCGGATTAGAACATAATGTTTGGAAACTTGTCATTAATATCTTATTAAAGCAGTACTGTATGTTGAAGTTTCAGCCTTCCTGAAATCTATTCTTGGAAGGACACCCAGACTTGTTGCAGAAAAAGAAAGTATGGTCCTGGGCCCTGGGGAGTTTATAATTTAATAGGGCAACTGGCTTTACACAGAATTACATAAATAAATGTAACAGAAGCATATAAGCAAACATTTATACATAGCTGAGCACAGCTGCCTAGGTTTACACAGGTGCTAAATAATATATCCGGGAAAGAAAAATTAAGAAAGTGGTGGTTAGTACAGTGCTTGGCAACTAACATTCAGAAAATGTAAGTTTTGAAACTGCACAGAACTACACACTTGTGGTCTCCCTGGTTGCTCAATAGTATGCTGAGCCTTAGGAAGCTCAGAGATTAGTGAAGAAAAAAAGAATTCCAAATTGTGGGAAGAACGGGTATAATGGATTAGAAATGAGTGGAGTTGAATTGTTGTTATTGACAATTATTTATGACTAACATTTGCACACTTCCATGGTGCCAGGAATATCCGAAAAGGTTTATCATTGTTACTCAAATTTTACAGATGAGGAAACTGAGGCTCAGGGAAATTAAGTGACTTGACTAAAATGTATATCTAAGTGTCGGTAAGTGCCTATACTGGGATTTGAACCCAAGTATGTCTGATTCCAAACCTGCCATCTTAACCTGTTACTCTACTTCCTTGTTGTTATGAAAAAAGATAAGAGGTAAATGGGATCATTTTAAGCAAGTTGCTTTGACTGAAAAATTCATCTCCCTAAAAAACACTGTAGCATCACAACACCACATAGTAGAAAGAAGGTCATCCCAAATATGCATAGAGATAACCAGAGAGTACTGGTTATCCACTTGGCGACCTGGCCAATTGGTAACTAACTAGAAAAATATCTACTTCACTTGTAACCATTCTACCAGGCAACCTTCTCTCAATGAGTTCCCTGCATAGTACTCTGTTAACCTGCCTGTTAGAGTAAGAGGTGAGTCTCTGGGGAAGCATGGACCTGGATCTGATCTACTCCAGGCTCAAACACCTGTTGGCTTTGTGACCATAGACAAGTGTCGTAAGTGCTCTAGACATCATCTCTAACATATGTATAATAATTCTATCTTAGCATTACGGAGTGAATTAATGGATGGTATATATGAAATACTTAGTACAATGTTTGGCCCATAATGAGTGTTCAAACATATTAGCTGTTATTAAAGATATTATAAGAAAGTCAAAGCACTTTATAAGCTCTTCAAAGCAGTCAGAAGCATGCTTTCTCTTTGCCCCTGAAATCAGCAATGTTATTCTTATGTTGGAGATACAAAAATCTGCTATTTAGTGCTTTTGTATTAGGCAAACACCTTTTTACCATGGGTGATCCCCTTATTCATGTGGGATAAAGATGTAGTTTGGAACTCCAGTAGTCAAACACTATAGCTGCTGTGGTCAGGGGAGGTGGGAGGCAACCACTGTTAATTTGAACATTTCCTCTCGGGCTTTCTGTTTCCCTCTGGTTTCCTCAGATGCTCACACAGGAACAATTGCAACCAGGGTTGACAGTGCAGTTTAATGTTTGGGTGCTGTTTGGTCAAAACCATGTGGGGGTGTGGGGGAGCACAATCTATTGCAGCTGTTCATCATTACCCAAATAAGCTGGAGAAGTCTCCCAATTAAACTTCTTGTGCAATAAAGCCAATCAGTACATCAAAACAAGAATTTCTCATTTACTGAAATGATATTTAGCTTGTAATTGCTGTCTGGAAAAGTGGAACCAAGTAGAAAACATTAAGAAAATTGCCCTCTTCCCTCCAAATTTAAGCTTGGTGATTATTTAAAAAAAAGAAAATCAAGAATATTATTTGGCAGCCTAAGCTGTTTTGTGCTGATTTCAAGGTAAGAATACAAATATATATTGTCTTTTGGTGTAAAATAGTATATTAAAACATATTTATAACTTAAAACCTGAATTAAATTTATGGAGCATATACATATTTTCATCAGTCCTTGTGGCTTCAAATTTTAAATAACACAAATTAACTTTGAAAATGTATTTCCCTTACATCCCTACTTTATATTTTCAGAGAAAGAAAACAAAGTAAATAAAATGCAGCACTTACATAAATAAGGGACCTATCACACATCACCATAAAAAATTAATAAGGCCAGTCAAATGATACCATTTTTAAAATCTTACTATGTACACGTCACTGGGCTAGGATGGATGAAAAATATAATATTAAGGGTGAGAAGATTAAACCTAATTAATTTTGTCTCTAGTAGGTCCTCAAATGTCTATTGAAATGAATTGAGTTTAACTGCATTAAACTGAATTATATTAACTTAAATTAGGACAATATGAGATACTGTCATTATACCTAAATCTCTAATAGAGCTAAGGAATTAAAATATAAATGTATGAAATTTTAGATAATACATCTAATAAATAACAATACACAACCAGATATTTTTTAATTTTGAAATAATGATAGGCAAACAGAAAGTTGCAAAAATAGTACATGGAGTGCTATGAACCCCTTACCCAGCTTCCATGGTGCCATTTCACATGACTGTAGTACAATATCAAAACCAGGGAACTGACATACTGCTAACTACAGATTTTATTCAGTTTTTATCAGTTTTGACTTGACACTTTTTACTATTTACTCATTTATTTATGTGTGCACTTGTCTGTGCATAGACTTCTGTACAATGTAATCCCCTGTATATATGTGTATAACCACCACAATAGAACTATTCCATCATCATGAAGAAACTCCTTCAGGTCACACCATCCCATCCTTATCCTCTGGCAACCGCTAATCTATTCTCTATTTCTATTGTTTTGTAATTTCAAGAATTTATATAATTTCTTATAGTATGCAACCTTTTGAGATTGATTTTTTTCACTAAGCATAGTGCCTTGAGATCTGTCTAAGGGCATGGATGTGTCAGTTGCAAATGTCAATTATTTGTTCTCTTTTATTGCTGGGTGGTATTTCATGACATGGAAGCAGCAGATTCTATTAAATCATTCATCCATTAAAGGACATTTGAGTCGTTTGCAGTTTGGGGCGATTATGATTAAAGTTGCTATGAACATTCATGTACAAGGTTTTTTGTCAACCTAAGTTTTCATTTCTCTGGATAAATGCTCAGGAGTACAAATACCAGCTGTATGGTTAGCTTCGTAAGAAATCGCCATACGTTCCGAACAGCTATGTAGGAGAGATCTAGTGTGCTCTCTAGTATTTACATTTTCTATTATTTTTTTTTTTATTTTAGTCATTCTGGTAGGTATGTAGTGATATCTCATCGTAGTTTTTAATTTACTTTTCCTCAACACACAACTATAAGAGAGGTCACAAAAGAGTTAACTGATCACCACATTATAAAGACAAATTTTCTCTAGTGTTTTGGTAGCTCTCAGTATTAACTTTACATTAGAATCACCTTGGAAGCTTTAAAACAATCCCAAAGCTCAAGACATACCTCAGACCAATTAAATCTAAATCTCTCAGAGTAGACCCAGGCATCATTATGTATTTGTTAAAATTACCCAGATAATTCTAATATGCAGCCAACATCAAGAACCAGTATTGAATCTAATTTTATACATAGACCCAGAAATCTAATCATACTTAAAGCCCTTTGCTGGCTCCCATTACCTCTACTGCAGATAAAACCCAATCTAAATGGCAGGCTCTCCAGAACTTGCACCTTGCCTAGTCCTCAAACCTCATCTATTTTCACTTTCTGTCTCATATTTTAAGCTCTAGTAGTAATGAGTTACTTGTAGGTTTCCATATAAATCATTATGTTTTATGCAAAATTTCTGCATAAAACCTGAGAATGTGCATTTTTATCAAGCACTCCAAGTGCTCCTGATGAACTTCCACTAATTGCAAAATGATTTACTTAGTTGTTCATCCCTCCACTCTTCATTTATTCATTCAACCAACATATATTAATTGAGTGCCTCATATGTACCAGGCACTGGAGAGAATTGGTGGGGTAGTGGAGGGTCTTGGCAGGTGAAAGTGTGACAAGTGGGTGGATAAGCACAGGGGTTCAGGGAGCTCCCCAACCAGCTACCGAGTCAGTAAATATAACTTGAGACTTGAAGGATAAGTAGGAATTAGCCAGGCAAAGAGAAGCAGAGGAAAGGATAAAGTTTTTCTAAAAGAGAAAAGAGCATGTTTAAAGGCTAACAACAAAATGACATCTTGTTCAAAAAATGTTTAAGACCTTTGGGAAGCTGGAGCCGGAAGAGAAAGGAATAAAGATAAACATCAAATATTCAAATACTCTAATTATATTACTTTCTCTAGTAAAGTAACACCAATAAATAAAGATCAATGGCCGTGAATGAGTGAAGTCATTTTTCTTAAGCAAACAGTAAAGGCTAATTGCAACTAAAAAGGCTTTTGAAGATGGAACTGGAAATAGCCCTCACTTCATTAAACTCTATTAACAGCGGGGCTTTTTTTGTTTGTTTGTTTGTTTTTTTAAGCTTCTGACCCTGCCCAGGAGTGGTCGGCCTCAACTTCAGGGTCAAGAGATTTACTTCGGGCATTTATTTCAGATACTAACTTTTATAGGAGCTGAGTATTCTCATTTTATCCGAGTATTCATCTCTGGTAAAGGAAATTACTCTGCTCCCTAAATGATACTAACACTTCACTTTTCAAATACATGTCAGCTGTACTGCTGCGTGTCTGCAGCAGATGTCATTCTGCTGTCTGACTCAGCGACTAGAGAAGCTGCCCTCCCAGCAATGTGTGTTTGGGAGGGGGCGGTGGGGATTAAAACAGAGGATCAAATCGAACCACTTTAAATCACTAAAATTACTGCAGCACTCCACGGCAGCAAAAAGGAGACAAATTCTTCAATGGAACTGCTAAAAAAGTTATCAAGAAAACTGAAGAGAAAAGAAAATTTCATTTTTAAAGTATAACTTAAAAAAAAAAAAAAGGCAAGTCTCATTTCACTGGGGAACTTCGCTGTTCCAAAATGAGTTTAAGTTCACTTAAGGATATATTAATTTTATTCATGTTTTGGCAAAATTTATGAGCTGCAGATCATTTCCTGAAAATAAGGCATTCTTAACAGTTATCGCCAACACTGGAGTAAATTTCACTTTATCAAGCAAAACTCTTCGGGCTCACGATTTAAAAAAAAAATTTATCCCAGATACAATGAAGGCATTTTCTCCTAAAACCATGGTGATAATTCATGGGAGCAATTTTGCAAGGGAAGACTCAGACCTGGATGTCACCACTGACGGGTTACAAGTTAGGACTCGCAACTACTATCACCACAAAGCTTAAGAACCTTTCTGAACATCAGGCAATGTAGACAGCATAGCTGGGGCAGCTAAATTTGAGGCTATTTCAGGAGACCACAGAGCAGAACATCTGAAATCAGGGCTCTCTTAGAAAATCTAGGACATATGGTCACTGTTCCTATCCTCAACTGATTTACCATCTAAACCATGTTGACATGGGTAAACACAAAGCCAAAGGAATAATAATCCTTGAACGTGTAGTTAGCACAGCTAAGAATTTATATTTTCAACCAATTATCTTTTTCTCTGTCAGCAGTTTGCATATCTTTGAAGGCTCAGAACTCTAATGGAAGAAGACATCAGGAAGGCCCCACTGGCCAATTTCTCAAGCTACTCATCTTTGCCACTTTATGTAACAAAATGAAAAACAAAATTCTCTCTTAACCAGAATTGAATTAGGGGTGTGTGTGTGTGTGTGTATGTGTGTGTGTGTGTGTGTGTGTGTGTGTGTGTGTCTGTGTGTGTGTTGGAAGAGGCCAGAGTTTTAATATAATACTGAAGAGATTCTACCATGTCCTTATTAAACATCTTAAGACAGTATTCATTCCATTTATGACTGCCCTTTTCAGAAGGTAACTCTCAGAGACGCCAGCCCTTCAAATAGCAGGAACCCTGGTACTTCCTGAGGACAGACTGAGAGTAGCAGGGTCTTTCTATTCTGCCATCAGTTCATGTTCACCCAACTTTGGTTAATGGAGCATTTGATATGAAAATAAATAAAAATATCCTCCAAATCACTGCCAACACTGAGGCAATTGCTCTTCCCCAAACTCCTACATTTTGTCTCTTTCCTGCCCATTTCAAAATTAAATAAGACAAGCAGGGGACCAGCAAATTTTAAACTACGTTTTTTTCTCCCTTTCTCCCTTCCTCCTACCCCCAACAGTTCTTGAGTCATTGTCCTCTGTCCTAAAAGTGTCTCGTTTTTATTTCTCCCTTGTCATCTGGCAGCCAAGACTATTGAATGTAGCTTGAAGAAATAACAACATATTATGAAAATATCCTTTTATTAAGACAGCTGACAACATATGTTAGCGCATGTACTCATTAAAGAATCTAAAGAGATTGCTGTGCCATTTTTAGGGCAGAGAGAGAGTTTGGATGTAGTCTTCAAGATATTTTTCAAATTTCATGTGCTATGGAAAACAAGCAAACCTTGCCATTTTCCATTTTTGTAAGTTTATGAGGATTAGGGAGTATTTTCTCCACCCTATGATTTAATCTGACTTTGAAAATTGCCTGTTAACTCCTAACAAGATTTTAATATTTTAAAGCCCTAATAATCTCTAAAAAGAAAAAAGCAAAATATAGCTAATTAACAAGGGTTCCTTTCGGGGAATGACACGGCACATTTCCAGCATCTGGCTCAGCAAAGAGGAGAAAAGTATACTCTCAACGTGGCCAGGTCAGGCCTTTAAGCACCATTGTCTTTCTGCAAGTGTGAGCTTTCTTTCAAGTTCACATATGAAACCCTGACATGTTTATAAGCCGGCTGTTCCTTCCTTGCCCTTCCCTCCCTTTCTCTTGTATAACCCTAACTCCTCAATTCCATAAGAACTTAGTCGCAGGATGGTAAAAGGAAATGATTTCATCTGGGTGGAGAGGGAAAAGATATAACTTTAGTCCCAAATTGTGCAAGTCAAATGTGCTGTACAAGAAAAGCAGCTGCTGAGGTACAGGCTGAATCTCCTTAAGTCCAGAGCCTTGTTCTTACAGCCTCCCCAAAGGCTGGAGCAGCACAGGGTGGGGATGGGGAAGAGACAAGACCAAGACTTTATAATTCTCTTTATCCTGTTGTCCTTTTCCTCTTTATTTTAGAAGGAACAGTTCCCTCCAGAGGTCTAGGGTACTGCTCGGGCTGCCATAACTTATCTCTCATAAACTATAAAGAGAGGTAAAAAGACAACTAATCTTCTCTGCCTTGGACAGTGCAAAATGTCTGTTTCTTAGATCTTTGTATAATATCCTGATTCTGAAAACTAATCTAAAAATATATTCAGAAAATAAGACGCTTTAAATACTTGGATTCAAGTCCATCCCAAACCAGAAAAGCACAGTTAATCCTCAGAGGGAAAAAATATTGCCAGGCATGTGCTAATTAAACTTACTCTGGCTCATCATATCTTTATCTCCAGCATGCTTTGCAGAGGAGCATATGCAGAACACATTAAAATGGCCTGGGTTTTAGGGTCAAGGTCACACCTAGAATGGATGTTGGGGGCTTCTGATGTGCTGTAGGGGAAAAGGAGCCAGCCTCTGGCCTCGTCAAGTCAGCCTGCTGGGGAGCACAGATTTGGGAATAGTTGTGATCCTACTACTTTAAATACCAATTTTGTTTGCGTCTGTTAATCTTTATATTTTTGTCCTCATAAATATAATATGTATGTCCTCATAAAGAGAAAACGTTTGAATTATTTTAATTGTTTGATGATCAAGGTCTTTTTTATAAAAGTTCACCATCTGACCCACCTCCTTCCCTCGTCAGCTCATTTCCTTTCTATGTTTCCTATCTTCCATAGAGGCCAGAGAGGAGAGAGTCTTGACAAGAGAAAAAATGCTACCCAGAGATTTAAAACACTGAGACCTGAGATAAGATCGTTGAATGTAGAGATTTGAGGTGCAGAGAGCGT
>NW_006494612.1:7253567-7259806 GCF_000325575.1 Pteropus alecto | reverse complement strand
CATTATGGCGAGGACATAAAACTTATGAGAAGGTTTAAGAACTGAGATTTAAGAATTGAGGGAGTACAGAGGAAGTTATGGCCAGGAGGACTGACTTTATATGTCAGAGATGAGGGAATGAAAGAGATAGATCGATAACTTGGAAATGGCAGCACAAAAGGAATATTTTACATTTTTAAGATGCAGAATTATCTGGTTTGTTGTTGTTGTTGTTGTCGTCGTCATTGTTGTTGTTTAATATACA
This sequence comes from Pteropus alecto, assembly GCF_000325575.1. Taxonomy (NCBI): domain Eukaryota; kingdom Metazoa; phylum Chordata; class Mammalia; order Chiroptera; family Pteropodidae; genus Pteropus; species Pteropus alecto. The sequence continues at coordinate 7,259,562 of NW_006494612.1, read as the reverse complement.
AAGGAGTGATTACAAATGCAAGTAAAAAGGGAGTAGTTGATAAAATTTCAAAGAGGCTGGGGACTGAGGTCAAGAGTCTGGTTGCTATTAGTGGAAGATAAGTTGACATAGTCTTTTTAGAGAGCAATGTAACAATATCAAAACTTTAAAAACGATCAGAATACCATACAGCTGTAAGAAACAATAAGCAAAATACGTATATACTGAAATAGAATAAAACTCAAAATATTCTTTCAGTACATTGTAAGCTCTACTAGGTCAAAAACCATGTCTGTTTTCTCACCCTTGAGTACACATGCCTTAGCATAGAGCTTGACCCACAGTAGGTGCTCAATAAATAGTTACGGGATGCGTTTTAAAAGCACATTGCAGAGTAACATGTATATGAAAAAAAAGTCACATGCATTTTATACATGCATATATGTGTTAAAATATATGTATATATTTGTATATGCATAGAAAAATTCTGGAAGAATACTGAGCAAATTAAAGTAGTTATCTTTGGGGAGGAGGATTAGATGGGAAGTGGAGGAAGAGAAGTACATTGATTTAAATTTTAATTACGTCTCTAGTCTTAAATTTTTACATGCATGAATTTTTTTTCTTTCCAAATATCAACTAATGATTTCACTGGAAATAAGGGAAAAAGAGTGCAGTACTATGGGTTAGCCTTGGCGAGCGTCAAGCCCCCTCTTCCTGAAAGATGGTAGTAAATGATGGTGAAATTACACGAAAGGAGAAAACCTAGGGAACCCAATCATATGTCTCAACAAAGTAGGAGCCAGTGTCATCCATGAGAGTGAGGGCAGAGGTGACAGACTGCGCCTGAGGAAGGCGGACAAGGTTCAGAACATGGATTCCATTTTAGAGCTGGAGAGACCTTGGAGACCCTCCAATCCCACCACCCTCTTTATAAAAGGCCTTGCCAGAGAACACATAGTTTTTGAGTGATGTGCCAGTCTAGTACAACAGCCTCTAAAACTATGCAAAAACTACAAAACAGATGAATAAATGGATTGCCAGGCATCTCTGAGGACACTGGAAAGGTTAAAAAGAAGGACTTGTGGTATAGAATCTGCACTGCACTATGGCATTCGATGTCAATGCAGGGTACCCTGTGAGCCAGAGCAGAGGAAAGGAGAAGTAGGAGGAGAATGGGAAAGCTGGTAAAGGGAGATGGTGATGAATCTTAGGAGGCAAAGAGTATTTCGCAACAATAAATAAACAGAATGAGGACCAGGAACTTGTTGGCTAATGAGAAAAATTCTGAGCTTGGGAAAATGGCAGCAAAACGGGAAACTGTTGCATTGATGACTGACAGATTGGCCTTTAGACTGACTGACTCAAATGAGTGAGAGGCCACTTGGTTGCTCCTTTTTCATCTAAAGAATCATAGCTATACTAACGTTATGACTAGGTAGGTAGATGGAGGTGTTGCTCCAATTATAAAAGCAGTACCCACTGGCTTAATAAATCATAAAATCGCATCAGTGAATCAAAACGTCTGCTGGTTCCCAGAATCCTCTGGGTGGATCCTGACCTACTACTTTGAGCAGGTTTGACTAGAGTCTCAGCAATTCATTAAAACAGTGGCTGATTAAGGTTAAACATCCTGGCAATGTTTCTAGAATAGAGGCTCAGCCACTTGACCAGCCTGTTGGATACCCTGCTGATATTGTGCCTTCTGCCCAGATCCAATTGACTTCTCCCAGATCCTTGCGAGGCCATGATGTTAAGCCGCGATGCAGCAATGAAATTGTCAGAGTGGACCACAGCATATGGTATTGTCCACTGTTCCAAGCAGGGATCAGAGGCAACTGTTTAAGTTATTAAAAGGGGCAGGAGAGTCAGAAGGCACAAACAATGTTCTTTTGATCTCTCTGTGATTGCTTTGTGTTTTAATGCTCCTGGCTTTTTGCTTTTTGTTTATTTTTAAATTTCTTTTCCTTTTATTAACCAATGTCACCACAATAAATCTAATAAAATTTTTAAAAGGAAAAAATTTTTATTTTCCTCTTATAATTTATCCACATGTATGTTAGAAGGGTTGAGTTTGCCTGTGCCCTGTTTTGGTCATATGTGCTACACAAAGCTACTTGATGGTCTCAGATTCATGGCTGTTTTATCGGGTTAAATAAGAATATTTTTCATGAAAGACTGAGTTCTAATTAGTCTAAGTAGTAGATTACATAAATCCATGAGTAAATAAGAAATTTACAGCCCAGATTTCATAATGCTAATTCTCCATGTTCCTCAGCATCTTTCACACAAGAAGATGCTCCTTTTTCTACACAGGTCAGACAAACATGTGTCTACACTGGTCTTGGGTTTGTGAACTTCACATACATTTTGTCATAGTTTGCCCTTTTGCTTTTTACCAATTGTATTTATACTTTTTATCATCTTCACAAAGAGAAAGGATAAAATAATTCACAGCTAAGAAAAAATAGGAACTAAAAGAAGGGAATGGAATTCAACTTCACTAAACGTTGTAACTCTATAAATATTTTTTGAACAGCCCTTCAGGTGACCTAATGGCTGAGAATGACCACGTTTTCTGCAGTAGAGTCACAACTTCCTGTTGCAGTGTTCTGTGACGTTTGCCTGGCCTTTTTCCATCTCCAGCACTACAAGATTTGATAGCCTATTGTTCTAGGAAGAGCCAGAGAAGGGCTGTATAATAGGAAGGTGAATTAAGGACAGGAGAGACATATTTCCAAATTCTTTTCCTTTTGTGGTCTCCAGTGGCATTGTTATTTATTTTTTTTCTTGACTACAGTTCTGTATCTGGCAGAGTTTAAAATAATAACTCAACTTATTTTCTTTTTGTTGCATTTCATTTGTTTCATGGCCTGTCCAGGAGTTTTCTTGAGGCACTTAAAATATAGCTTCAGGATCAATTATTTCAGCAGGGAAGGCCATGGACTAGTCCTCTTGGTGTTGCTTTCTCAGTGTTCCATTTGCTCCTGGCCAGGGACTGAATAATCAGAGTGTCTGAGGATTCTCTCTTTCCTAGAAAATGAGAGTCTTGAAGCGGAATGGGACCCCAGGCTCATCTTATCTCATTGTTCATTTTACAGAGGGAAAATATGAAGGCCAGAGAGCTTACGAGACTAGTGCAACGTTGTGACTATCAAGGGAAAGTCCTAGGATGAAAACATATGTCCAGCTCCAGTCCAGGGCCTTTTCTCTGCCCTGTGTTCTTCCTGAAGCCCTCCGTGGAGTTGGTGGTCATCACCCATCATAACACCAGGTTAAAAATCACAATAGACTTTTCCCAAAGGTCACCCAGTTAAATTAAGCACAGAAATGTCATAGGTTCATCTTTAGTAGCTAGCTGGAAGAAACGCTTATTTCAAGGTCTTTGGTACATAATCATATTAACCCATGTCTCTTCTCTTAAATATAAGCCTGAACCATGGCAAGCCCAGTTCTTAACTTGTCTGTGTTCAGATATCCCAGTTAATAAAGAGAGAGAAAAAGCTTTCATTTCTATTCAGGTGTTTAAAATGAAATATATCTCCTTCCATACATGCTCCTTTTCCCTTCTTCATCCATAATCAATTTTTGTCATTGGTATTTTTGTTTTCTAATAAATATTAATTTAAGAGTAATAAGTGAATTTTTTTCAAAATCCGATGGACAGCAATGTTTTTTTAATTACATTTTAAAGTAGTTTATTTTCCATTTATAGTTGATTTACAGTATTATGTTAGTTTCAGGTGTACAACATAGTGATTAGACATTTACATAACTTACAAAGTATTCACCCTAATAAGTCTAGTGGGTACTAGCACCTGGCACCATACATAATTATTACAATATTATTGACTATATTCCTGATGCTATACTTTACATCCCTGTGACTATTTTTATAACTGGCAATTTATACTTCTTAATCCCTTTCACCTTTTACACACATCCCCTAAACCCCCTCCCATTTGGCGACCATCAATTTGTTCTCTTTATCTATGAGTTTGTTTCTATTTTGATTGTTGATTTTTTTTTTTTTTTAGATTGAACATATAAGTGAAAACGTATGTTATTTGTGTTGCTTTGTGTGATTTATTCACTTAGCATAATACTCTCTATGTCCATTATGTTTTCTCAAATGTCAAGATTTCATTCTTTTTTTATGGCTGAGTAATATTCTACCACTTCTCCTTTACCCATTTGCCTATCAATAGATACTATGTTCATTACAGCATTACTTACAATAGCCAATATATGGAAGCAGCCTAAGTGCCCATGCACAGACTGATGGACAGCAATCTTGAACACTGTTCTTGTTATATGCTTGCTGCTCAGCTATGACTTAATTTGGGTTGTACAAGTTAAATGCCACAGATTGATGACTTCACAAGCCACATATAATGAGAATAAGTCATGCCAAGCTGAGAACTTGAAGATTGGCCTTTGGGTCATAGCCTGGTAGTCACTGATATTTCCTTCTCTCTCGGCTTCAACTTGGATGATGATGCTCACCCCACAGAGTTGTCAGGAGAGTTATCTGGGACAGTGTAGGTGACAGTACTTTGCATACTCAAAATGATGAAAAATTAAGACCAATGTAAAATTCTAAGAACCTTCAATAACTATAGAGTCTGAATTTGAGTGTCTGAGAATATCAGACAGGAAGTTGTCCCTAAATTATGGTCTAATCCCCTAGTCCTACTCCTAGGTACTTATTCTTAGCAAGTTTTACTATGTTTAAGTCTACAAATGAAAATTCAAATAGAGAACTGAGTCAGCTAAGGACATGATTCTTATGAAAATCACTTTGAACTGAAAGAGCCAAGTAATTAAGGATGGAGTAGTTAGAACCATGAGTTATCTGTATGGTGCTAAGGATTACGATGGGAACTGTAAGGTCAAATTCGGAAAATTCTCTCTAAATCTAAGTCCATGAGTTTAGAACCTATGTTTTCTCCTATGCAATTTATTGTTTCAGGTCTTATATTCAGGTCCTTAATCCATTTTGAGTTAATTTTGGTGTACACTGATAATCAACAGTCTAGCTTCATTCTTTTGCATATGGCTTTCCAGTTTTCCCAGCACCATTTATTGAAGATGCTTTTCTTTCTCTATTGTATGGTTTTGGCTGCTTTGCTGAAATTATTTGCTCACAGATACAGGGGTTTCATTCTGGACTCTTAATTCTGTTCCATTGGTACGTGTGTCTGTTTTGGGTTTTTGTTTTTTTTTTTTTAACCTATACCACACTGTTTTAATTATTGTCACTTTGTAGTATAATTTGAAGGCCGGCAAAGTGAAACCTCTGTCATCATTCTTTTTTCTCAGGATTCTTTTGCTATTAGGGGTCTTCTGTACTTCCACACAAATCTGATGATTTTTTGCTCTATTTCTTTTAAAAATGTCATTGGAATTTTGATGGGGATTGAATTAAATCTGTATAATGCTTTAGGTAATAAGATCATTCTAACAATGTTGATTCTTCCAATCCAAGAACATAGCATAACTTTCCATTTCTTTTTGTCATCTTCAATTTCTTTTAATAGTCTTATGGTTTTCAGTGTAAGTGTATAGGTCCTTCACGTGTTTCATTATATTTATTCCTAGGTACTTTATTCTTTTTGTTGCAATTGAAAAAGAAATTGTATTTTTCATTTCTTTTTCTGAAAATTCATTATTAGAGTATAAGAATGCTATGGATTTTTGAACATCGATTTTGTACCCAGAAACTTTACTGTACTTATTTATTGTTAAAACTGAAAGCACAAACAAACATGACAAACGAACAGTGACTCATGAACATGGAGAGCGGATTAGTGGTTACCAGAGGGAAGTGGGGGAGGGAGGAGATAGGTAAGGGTAAAAGGGGCCAAATATTTGGTGATAGAAATAAATTTAACTCCAGGTGGTGAACACATAATGCAATATATAATCTGTAGAATTGTACACTTGAAACTTATTTGATTTTATTAATCAATGTCACCCCAATAATTTTTAATAAAGAATAAAATAAAATAAAATA
>NW_006494612.1:7245075-7253548 GCF_000325575.1 Pteropus alecto | reverse complement strand
AATAAAATAAAATAAAAAGATGAGATCTGTAAGAAATGGCTAGTTGTTATCTTAAGTTGATAATGATACCAAAATCAGCTTCCATGGGTAGCGGCCTCCATGAGAAATGTTAACAAATGTTAACAAATACTACATTGATAATAAAGAATCCACAATTAAGTTATAGCTCTGAATACTAAAATGACTTAAAGAAAATTGAAAAATACTTATTAGATGATACTACAGATAATAGAGAATTTTATTAACTTTATAATTATCAATCTATCTCTTTGTCTTCTAGTTCTCTACAGAACACATTAGTCTTATAACAACAACTATAATATAAATATTAGTAGTAATAATAATAACACCTAAAGTTTATTGAGGGTTCACTATGTGCCAGGCATTATCCTGGGAAATTTGTATGCATTATTTTATTTTACCCTCACAAAAACTCTGAGGCAGGTACATTCCTCATTTTACAGATGTGGTAGCTGAAGCTTTGAAAATAACTTCCCAAGATTACACAATGGGTAAGTGAGAAAAACTGAGAGATACACAGGATCCGAATCTATAGACTGGGGTTTAAAAACAAACTACATTTAATTTTCTTTTTAATAAATGTTTACAGACTAACAAATGTATGGAAAATAAATATATTCTATATATAGGTTTTGTTTACTGATGACTTCTTCCAGCTGACTAATATCCCTGCTCTACAAACCATCTGCTTCTTTTCTCAGTGATACACTCATCGCAGTCTCTTTTGAAATTATGTCTCTCAAATTCTTACTATTCTTGAATCTTTCTGGTTGTTAATAACAGAAAACCAAGTTAAATTGTCAATAAACGGTATTTCTTGGCCCATGAAAGTGACAAGTTCAGAGGTCAGTTTGATTCCACAGCTAAACAGCATCTTCCAGGATCCATGTTCTTCTTCTCCTCACTATTTTCCTGGGATCATTGTCTCCTAAAGGCAGCTTCCCTTGGGACTGCCAATGACTCCCAGAGCAATAAAGTCTCTCTTCCACATACAAGAGAAAAGAGCTGCCCACTTCCAGAAGCTCTCTCCAAAGCACAAGAAAGCCTCTTCCCAAAAGACCCTAGCAAACTTCGTTTTCCATTTGATTGGCCAGTATCAACATTGTGACCATCACTGACCCTATAAATATCCTCCAGCATGGAATGAAATTGTACTGATTCATTTAGATCTGATTCAAATGGCCCCCACTCCTTAGAGCAATGAGACACTAGCACAAGAACTATGTGGAGAAGGTGCCATGAAAAATAAGAGTAGTTACCAAGAGCTCTTTTAAAGTTCACTAGTTTTCATCAGCATCTCTAGGTCCCAGCAATGTCAGGGTGAGAATTAGTCTAGAAATTTCCATAGAGAAATCTGACTGTATTTAGAGGTGAGAACCTATGTGTATGGGTTAATTTATTAGTAAGAAACTGCATGTATTACAATCTCAAATATCATAATTGTTTTTTGTTTTACATATGTATATACACACCTTAGGAGCTAACTTAATAGGAAAGATTATGTTTTTATTAAATAAAAAAATATGTTATGCACTTCGCTTTATTCTAGCCTCTTCAACAAAGTAAGCATCACTCACTCTCTGCAGGCCTTACTATCTTATCCCCCTTACCCTTCTTTATTTTTCTCCATGGCACTTACCATTTAACATGCTACATATTTCTCTTGCTTGACTGTTTATTCTATATCTCTTTTCTACCTTTGCCTCAATTAGAATGTAAATGATGGAGGCAGAAATTTTCATCCGATTTTTTCTTTGCTGTATCCCCAAAGTCTGGAAGAGTGCTGCTTGCCAAGTAGACATTTGAAATGTATGATGCATAGTAAATCATATTTAGAGTGTGAAATATTCAGGAGCTGCGGGGCCACCTAAAAGCTGTGGCAGACAGTGACTTGAGAATCTTTCTTCTGAAGGTCTGAATCTGCACATTTGAACTTTAAGAATCAGATAAGTTTCTCACTTGTTAGAGGAGCAATAACTATACGTACTTCAATTCCAAACCATAAAGCATGGTACAAATTTGAGGTATTATTATTGTGAAGCTCTCCTTACTTTAAAAATTTTTTTAATCAGTTGATTTCCTAAATCAACTTATTCTAACCAATGTGCATTTTCTAGAGGATAATGCAAGAAATGCAGAGCTAGGTTATAGAGCTTTTGAGTTAGAATCTTACAGACTAGTTTCTGCAGTCTCCTACACAAATATATTTTAACCTTCCATCCTCCTTATACTCCACCATGGTGACAGTAGTCCTTCTTTTAACCCTTCTGTCAAAGAATCTTCTCTTCCCTCTGTAGTAGTACTAGGCGTGGGGTGGGTTTGGGGACACAAAACCAGTTTCTTCCTCTCTTGAATGTTGCCGAATTCTCCTTGATTGTGTCATATCATTATCAAGTTCCAGGAGTTCTGTTTTATATTGATCCTTTCACTGAGCTAATGAATGTCGACACCTCTGTTCTCTGTTGGTTACATTACCACTAAGCATCAATCCTTTATTTCCCTTTAACCTGACAAAGTAATTATCCCAGTGTCTAACTGATAATCAAATGGCAGGAAGGTAAGGTGGAGGAGGCAGTCTCTTTTTCTGCTCACACTCCTCTCCTCTCAGGCCAAGCTTCTCCTCTATGAACAACTCTGGCTGAAGTTTAAGCTATAAACTTCAGGCTAGAACTTCAGGCTAGATCTTCAGGCTATGAATAGGGGCCTCCTAAAAGTCATTCTTCACTGTACATTGTGCCCGTAGATAATAATACCTGATTGTACACTTCGAGACCAGTTAAGAAGGCGTATCTCATGTTAAGAGTTGCTACAACAATACCATTTTTTAAAATTTGTTTTAATTTTAAAAAATTGTTCTTCCTTCCATGAGTTTTCTCGGGCTTTTGTTTAGGATGTAAATATTTTTGTGAATAAAACCCCGGTATTCAGATTTGCATTTTGGAAGGATCCCTTTGTTGCATAGGAGCCTGGACTGGAGGGCAGCGCTGAGAGACCAATAGGAGGCCGAGAAGCCCTTTCTCTCACAAAGGCTCTGTCACCCGGCCCTGAAGGCAGTGACTGTGCCCTGTGAACAGGGGGGCTCAGAAAGCATTTGAGAGTCACATGGTTCCCTCATCCCTCCGGTGGCATCAGGTCTCTGACACATTTGCTCGTCTGTATAGGCGGTTCCCTTCTGGAGCACCATCCTTCTCTCCCCCCATCAGAGAGGACACAGCACAGTTGTCTCCTTCTTCTGGAGCTTTCTCTGACTTCCCCTAACTGAGTCCAGGTAAAGGGCTTGTTCTGAACATTTTATTAGCATCATGCCTGGGCTTGACTTTTGAACTCCTATTAATCACTTAGCATTCTTTACAGGATTTATTTAGAGTCTGTCCCACCAGACTCTTAACTCCTCAAAAGTTAAGATTATGATTTTGTCATTTTACACTCAGCATCTAATATGTTGTACTGTGCTCAATAAAAGTTGATTAATAAATAGATGGATGGATGGATGGATGGATGGATGGATGGATGGATGGATGGATGGAAAGGATGCAGAGCATACATGTTAAAAACCAAATGAGGCTGTGACAAGTGTCATAGTCAGAAGAAGCATAGATAGCTACATGCCATCCACACCCTAAACAAAAGCCTAAGGACATTAATGGGAGGAAGAATGACTTTTAGAAGGCCCCCATCCTCACCTAGCACCCTTGCTGTTGTTCCTCCTCAGGAACTGCAGCCAGAGTTGCTCGTAGAGGAGAAACTCTGCCTGAGAAAAGAGGAGCGTGAGAAGAAAAAGAGACATGCTTTCAACTTCACCTTCCTGCCACATGATTACAAGTTAGAGACCTCATGTCAGAGGATAGCTCCTGTTTGCTTCTGTGACCAATCTCATCATAAAATTGTTGTCACTAGTACACAGACCCCTCAACGATCTTCTGTCTAATTATGTCCAAGATTAGCACCTAAAAGTCCAAAATAGCATCTGACGCGACTTTCTATTTACAGAAGGGCAGACGGAATGCATTAACAACACCCTCACTAGATCCCGGGATACAGCAGCCAGGCCCAACAACCGAGTGCTGATGGGGATGGGCAGCCCTGATATTTATCTGCTGATAACTGCACAAGAGGCTCAGAAGGGAATTCCAGAAGCTTCTTTTGATAAAGCCTCCAAGTCACCAAATCTGCCGCTGCCAAAACCAAAAATAGCTTGGTCGTAGGGAAAGCACTGGTTTGGGAGTCAGAAGATGTAGGGCCCTCGTATTGCCCAAACTGGCTTAGTATCCTCATCATTTAACCTCTTAGTCTCTCTGAACATCGATGCTCTCTTCTGTACAGTGGGGGTGATGGAGCAGACTACTTCGATCATGGGGTAGCTGGGAGACCCAAAGGAGATAATGGACATGAAAGAAGTTGACGTCAGCCTGGCCCCAATCTCAGGAATGAGAGAGAGAGAGAGAGTTGTGATAAGAAGCCACACTGGAGACGCTTCCCTGTTGTAGTTTTAGCAAGAATAAAATCCTCCCACACTCAGGCCTTTGATGATTTGGGGGTGGCTCTGTGCTATAAATAGTCCGCCATGCACTCTTCTCTCTTGCCTGCCCCATTACTCTATGATCTGTGACTGCCTCATTCATGGTTAACACAGGAAGGCCCACAGATCAGCCAGAAATATGAATGGCTATTCTCAGCAAAAGAAAGGTGACCTCAGTTTCGTTTTGTTTTGTTTTGTTTTGTTTTTAAATCACAAGATAAACAAACATGACTATTTTCCTCTTTAAAAATAGTTATTCTGTCCTTTTTTTAAGACATTAAAATACGATGTAGTTAAATAGTACATTTTAATCACCGACTATATACCAACATGTGTTAATGCTTTATTTATATTATTTCATTTACTATTCATAATAACTCAGTGAACGAAGTACTCCAATTTTACAATGAGGAAACTAATATTCAGAGAGACTAAGTCGTGTGTCGAGGTCCCAGAACTTCTGTAGGCAGATCTAAGATTTACTATTTCACACAAAACCCATGTTCCTATGTGTTATGCTGTTTTGCCACAAAAAAAAAAAAATATATATATATATATGTGTGTGTGTGTGTGTGTGTGTGTGTGTGTATGTGTAATATATATATATATATATATATAGTATCTGCAGAAAGAAGATGAAGAAGAAGAGTTGGAAGCATATATTTAATAAAAAATAAAAAGTCCACAGGTCTTGGACAAAGACACCCCTACCCACACTGCCCAAGTCTCTCGTAGAATCTGAACACCATCTGGTAAGCAGGGAGAGGAGACCCGGAGTCAAATTAAAAAGCGTGTCATTAATTGATAGTTAATGAAGAACAGGACATAATATTTCAAAAAACAAATGTGAACATTTTTTGTGTACTGAAGAGGTCTATATCTGAAATCAGACAATGATGTATACATTTATTATTATTATTATCATTTTTATCACTTAAATTTTTAAAGGGAGTGTGGGGCAGGATAATCTGGTCTTCTTTTCTCCCAAGGTAAGTTTCTCAAAGAACCAATTGTGGACAAAAAGGGGCAACATACTAAACCTGAGAAGCCCAGGGGAGGCCAGCATGGTGGGTCTTATACATTCAGAGGATGAAAGTAACCAGGTAGTATAATCTGAACATTAAAATTTCTAACTAAAAGCAAGCAGTCACATCACAGGCCTGGAGCTTCCTTGACTAAGGTCAATCATTACCTTAAGTGAATGTATCTATTGTCATTTTGCTTCTAAGATAACATACCTTTGAAATGTCAAAGTAATCTTCCCAGAGCCCTCAGGGCACATCCACTACATCAGAGCGCAAGACCACAGAATCCCTCATTATTACCTTGTTCCTCTAGTATCATCTCTCTGTGCTATTAATGTTAATTATTAACCATCCTGTACTCACTAATGTAAAAGAAGTATGTGTCTCTTCGATTTACTTTTTATCCAATCCCAGATATTTTCCCCATGCTTTCTCCCTCCTCCTTAATCTACCACCAATGAATTTCATGTAACCCTCTTTACGCCTCCTCCTTACATTCTAATGTATAAAATAAACTGCAAGATTGCCATTCTCCTGAGCATTTTCTCAGTCTGTTCAGATTTTACTTCCCAACAATTGTCATCGGTTTGATTCAAATAAACTCGAAAATTCTCTACAGGTTTGGACATTTCTTATATTGACACAACCTAACCAAACATATATTTTTAAGGTCTGTCACTTAATTTTGCAGGTTAATCAGTTTATATGGAAGGAAATGATAATAATTTAGCTTACTGGATCATTGCAATACTATTTTTATAACTTAAAATGTGAACATTACAAATATTTTGAGTAATATGAAACTTTTTGCTTCTTCCAGCTTTGGCACTTTCGTATCATGTCATTTGATGGTTTAAAACAAATGACCTTAGATTCAGATTTACCTGGGTTCTCGTAGTACTTTTACCACTTACCAAATGTGTATAACACAATTAGAAGATATTCAAAAATGAATGTGCCATCTCTTCTTCCTCTGAATTCACAGCCTTTGTCCTGTGAGTTTCAAGTAGTATAAATGTGAAAGATAGTTTGGGAATCTGTGAGGCCCGGGTTCAAACCTCAACTCAGCTTTCTCCCAGCTGTGTGACCTTGGGCAAATGTCCTAGTCCCTAAGAACTTCTCTCTCTTCTTCTGTGACAAGAACATAATAGTCTTTGCAACAATTCTGTGAAGATTACAAATAACATATGCAAAGTCTCAATATATGGTTGGTACAAAATAAATGTTTTTTTTTCATTTATCCTTAGATAAAATGACTATTGTCCTATAAAATAGCGCTATGATTAGGTTTTATAAAAATGCTTTATTGCATAATCATGAGTGATTTCAAACACCTAGAAACTTACTTGAGTGTCATTTTATGGTTGTCTCATCTAAACCTTTTTAAGCCATGTTTGGGTCTTGGGGGAATGTTTAAAGCTCCAATATGAAGCCAATGTAAGCAGAGATACCTATCAGCTGTAGTGGCCACTGACCTATCCATGGGGGTGCCCCAGCATAATCAGAGCCCAATTTCTCCCCAAAGTCTTGGAAAGGTTACAAGACTCTGACAGATATAGTAGATTACAGGCCAAGAGGAAGAGGTCGGGGCTGTGGGCAGTATATTTGACAGGCTCATACACTGTAAGCCTTGTTCTGGGCTCCTTACAAAGCACCTCTTTAGGATGAAAACAAAATGTTCTTTGTAAATAAAAGTTCATGCATTTGAGTAATGAAGTCATTTTCCAGTGCCTCAGTGAAAGATATTCTTCTCTCAAGCCCTCTGGGTGAGGACTCCAGGAGGAAGAAGGACAGCCAGTTGGTCTCAGAAGATATAGCATAAAGACTGCAGTAGCCCATTTTCTAAAAAATGAGAAACCTTGTTGAAAAAAGTGGATGCCCTTCCTCTCTGCCATCTGAGATCATCTACCTCTGGCTCCTACCTCCGGAATCCCTTTTCCACCCACTTTCCTGCAAACCAGCAGGGGCCGCATAAAAGACCTATATAAATATAGATAAAACATTCGGGCACCTTGGCTAAATAAATAAAAGATGTGAGGAAGCAATCACAAAAGCCGAATATTCATCTGGGCTCCTTGGAGGAGCTCCAAACTGAGAGGGGAGGAGGAGAAGCCTCAAGGGAAAGCCGGACCTCGGTGTCTGAAAGGCCGACTTGGAGTGGGAGGGCCTGGAAGTGGAAGGTAAAAAGGGAGTGGTGAGAATGGGTTTGGGAAGAACGCCAGGGCTGCACAGCCCTCAGTCCCAACTTCCCGGGGACAGGAGGTGACAGGCGCTGGCGGGGCTTGCTCAATTTAGTCTGGCTTCTGATGTTCAGCTTCCACATCCATCCATCTGTGTGTTCTTTAGCCAGAGCCTCTGCGGGGCGGGTGGTGGTGATGAGAAAGAGAAAGAGGGAGGGAGGAAAAGGGAGGGGAGAGAGAGAGAGAGAGAGAGAGAGAGAGAGAGAGAGAGAGAGATTGAGAGAGAGAGAGATTGAAATTCTCGCTTACTCTCTCACTCTCTCTTTTTTTTTAACTAAGTTGCTCCTTGGGCTGCCTTGAGTTCCCACATCTGGATACTGCAGACTCAGAGAAGGTAAAGTAAGCAAGCGCCGCCGCACCTTGGGGGGCCCGACGAGGACAAACAGTTGCTGAGCCCCTGGAAGAGCCCAGCTGGATGTCAGCGAAGAGATGGCTTTGAGCTCAGCCTGGTGCTCAGTCCTGCCTCTGTGGCTTCTCTGGGGCGCTGCCTGCTCCCCGGCGGCGTCCGGGAACGACAACACTTTTCCTTTTGACATTGAAGGGAGCTCAGCGGTCGGCAGACAAGACCCGCCTGAAACCACCGAGGCCCGCGTGGCTCCCGGAAGGCTGCCACCTACTGCAGAGGTACAGTGTCCCTGCCATTGTCACCCCGCTGGGGCACCTGCGCC
>NW_006494612.1:7206621-7245022 GCF_000325575.1 Pteropus alecto | reverse complement strand
CTTGAGTTTCACCTGGATCAGGTCAGTTCAGAAACTTGAAATAAAGAGTTTTACTTTGTAAATTGGATTTGGATGTTGTGTGAGGTGAGAGGTGAGGCTTTGGAACATGTCACTGTTCAAACTGACAAAAGTGTATGTGTCCTGCGTACTCTTGAGTCAGTGTCCTAGACTGTCACCTGGGGTTTCAGTGGTGCTTCTATGAATGTGCCACTTGTATGTCCCAGTAGAGTCATTTTTGTCAAGCCACAGCACGTAATGCATGTGTCCTGTCGCTGGCTCCTTGCGCCTCTGTGATGGTAGGACAGTGGGAAGGATACTGCAGGACCAATCTTTTTTGTCACAAATTAAACAGAAGGTCCTCTGCAACAGGGGAGAGTGAGAGGGTGGGTAAGGGTGATGGGGCACTTAAGAAGCTGTTAGAAAACTGCAGAACAGTTACCTTAAATGGACATGAACCATTATATTCCAGAAACAGGAATTACAATGAAAACCCCAAAGTGAAAATGATGAGGATATACTATTGATGATACGTTTATTCAACGAGTTGCTATTTGAATACCTTACAATAGCCTTTATGTCGAAAGCATAAGCAGAGTATAGAAATTAGGTAAAAGAGGATGAATCCAGAATAAGTAGTTTAAGAACCCCTGAGGCAAGACAGATAACAGCATGTCCAGGGTGTGGGAGGTGCAAAGTAGGAGGAAAATTAAGTCACCTAAGTTCATGGGAAAGGAAGGAGCAATTGACCTGTCAACACACACACACACACACACACACACACACACACACACCCTATAGTTATGGTTACTGCAACGATAGAATCAAAGCAGTTAAGTGGATTGACACCATTTCTAACAGCATGGAAGTCTGGATTATTGCTATTCTACTAATTGTTAGTGTAACTGTAGTTATTAATTATTACTGATAAAATAAGATGCATGAAGATGATCCTTCTCCAGGAGTGAGCTCTACTCATGTTCCCCAAAGTGGGCAGGGTGAGTAGGACCAGAGCATACCAACTTCCTACTGTGGTACAAAATGTAACTCTATGAGAAAGACTTCTAGTCACCTTCGCACTCAGACAAGGGGCCCAGGAGAGACCACATAGTGGGAAGGCATCGCTTCTCTGCAGGCTTGGAATTCACCCTGGGAACTATTATCTCCACCTGTTGCTTTTAGCATGGAAAGTCCTTGAATAAAATACTTGACTTGGGGTAAAGTTGCTGGAAAAAATATGAGATGCTCAATTAAATTTGAATTGCAGAGAAACAACAAATAAAATTTTAGTTATATCTCAATTATTACATGGGACATATTTAAACTGAAAAATTATTCACTGCTTATCTGAAATCAATTTTATCTGGGCATCTTATATTTTTGTCTGCTAATTCTAAAGAGACAGGCACACAGAACTTTTTGTAACTCGCATCCCACAAAATGCAAAAAAATAATTATTTGATTTTTAGAGAACCTTAAATTTATTGTTAAGACCCTTATATACCCATATGTTCAGTGAAATAATAGGAAGGCAGCATAGCAAAGTGTTTACTTGTGGGCTTTGCAGCCTGATGATCCCAAGTTCAAATTTCAACTTACCTGTCCCTTACCTTGGGCAAAACACAACTGGCAGATAAATAAACTGAAGCTTAAAGAAGTTATTGATGATGACTTCATATTTCATAGTTTATTGTGATGAAATTAGATAAAATATATAGAATGTTTAACACAGTGCCAGACATCGTATAGTTAATTGCCTTATACATCCTAAGTGCTGTTGTTATTATAAAATACATGGACGATTGAATTAAAAGAAACCCTTATTTGGGAATATTTCTCAGAACTTTATATTTCTGGTGCTATTTTACTTAATATTACTATATCTCTGTCTATATCCTACCAGCTAGAAAGAATGTTCTATGTGAGTTTAATTTGTAATACTGACAGAGTCTCATAGGTTCAGAATGCCAGTTGAGGCCTTTGGTTTAGGAAAACAGAAAGAAGCTATTAGTCATTCCAGGAGAGTCAAAGTATATGGTGTAGAAAGGGTGGAATTGGAGTAATTATGTTCCCACTGCATAGTTTCATATAATGCCTCCAGTTAGCCTGCGGTCCCACGGCGATCCCAACACCCCACCATCAGGTTTCCCATGCTCTTTATAGCCCGTAAGGAGACCTTAAACCAAATACTTTCCGGAGATTTAACAACATAGTACAACCACTCTACTGAATTGCTTCAGGAGATTGTATTTATATCTACATAGAGAGAAAGAAAACACAGACACATATAATACGTTATTCATGGGAGACTGGGATATGTGGATGGGAGGATATTCTAAAAATACATTTACTTTATTTGAATTGTATTTAAATGAATGGTTACCCCCCAATTCTCTTTCAAAGAGAAAAAGGAAAAGTACTAGGGCACGCATGCAGCAGTGGGAGGCATGTGGCTGAAGGCCTTCTTAAGGCTCTCAAGCAGGGCTTGTGTCCTCTGCACCCCTGGGTCCGTTGTTTGTGACACAGAGTTCAGCATGCTATGCTGCACGGTGTGAGATAGGGGAACAAATATATGAAATATGTACTGAATAAAAGGTTGGAGAGTGCCAGCTGATGGAGAAGGAAGTCCCTTTCTTTCATTGTAAAACAAGCCCCAGGTCCCGCCAGGACAAAAAAAAACTTTGAAAAGAGGAGCACCCATGGGTTACTCTGTGCTCATTGGAAGGAGGTTCCCACCTTCTGCTTTTTTACAAGCAGTTTAATGAGTTCATTATTGCTGAATTTATGGTTAGAACAGTGATTCTCAGTCGGTGGGGGTGGGCAAAGCAGAGACTAGGCAGTTTTAAAAAGTATACTCGGTATTCTGATATTTCATATTTAAGGAAAGAAAGCCTTTGTTTTGTCATAATCACAATAGCAAGTAAAACTAGGCCAAAGTCTTTCTTGACTAGATGGATGTACAAAAGAACTGGATGGGTGCAGGGATGGAGATGGGAACTGTCCCCAAGGAGAGGGTATCAGAGTATCCTTGGGAGGAGTGACATTCTGGTCTTTGAGAAAGAAGCAAGAGTTAAACAAGGTCATGAATACCAGGCTAGAAGTAGGCACTGCATGGTTGGAAAGAAGCCACACAAAGACTCGGAAGGAGAGTAGGGGGGTCTCTGCTGGAAGGGCAGGGGTTGCAGGGGGTGGGGGAACGGTCAGTCGGGGGCCACAGTGTTGTTATTGCTTTTGGGAGATAATTGAGAAAATAAAGGACATACTTGACAATATTGAGCAAACTTCCCTGAGAGGAGAAAACTGGAATTTATCTCCTGGTAACTTGACTGGGTGTGGCTGTTGTTGTTGGCTCCTTCAAGAAAATCAGTGCCCCAGAAGCCGCATGAGCCAATGTACCCACACTGAAAAGACCTACTTGCTTAAGAAAAAGAAAAAGCACTATGAACTATGAACTACACTAGTTCTGAGGGACTTTTCCTCTAGATTCCTTTTACTATTGATATGTGAGCCCATGCTCCAGCACATAGCCAGCCATCCAGCCACTGAAGGATTACAGAATGTGTGTTGAATGACAGTTTAAATCACTCTCACTATCTGCTTTCTTTTTCCTTATCTTAGCCCCTTACTTTGAAAAAAGGTCATGTAGAATCATAGTAAGATTTCCAGTCACTGGCCTGGGCCATTTTTCTATACTGCTGTTCAACAGAGCAATTATGTAATTTGAATCCACTCATGCAGTCATTATTTCATTCACTTAATATTAATCCAATGAGCAGGTTTGGAGCCTTGCCACATACAGAGCAATAAAGTAGGTGCCGGGGGGACAAAAAGAAGGCAGAGTGACATCCCTATCTTCAAGGAGTAAACAACCTAAGAAAGAAAAATATATGCATAGCCACTATATAAAGCAGAATGAATCAATGTTCTGTAAGAATAGCTATAAGCTAAGTGCAATGGGATAATGTGGAAAAAATATTGCTCTTCAGCTAGACTAGGAGGACACGATTACCTACTCATCAAACACCAAAAAGTTTCCTGGAAACATTATTTCAGAAGGACCAGAATTTAGGAGTGTTAGTAGTAATAATAATAGCATGCTTTATAACTAACACTCATTATTTACCATGTGCCAGACACTAGTCTAAGCATTTTCCATGAGTTATTTCCTTTAGCCCTCATGACAACTCAATGAGACTGATATAGTTATTTTCTCATTTTGTAAACCTGGAAACTGAGGCATAGAGGATTTGCCCCAGCACCCTAGCTACTAAGGAGTATCTAGAAAAAGGTAATTAGGTAAATAAAACCAATTGACAGAATAATTTTAGTCAAAGTTTTGGTAATTTCTTAAAAACGAAGATAAATGAAATGCCATGCCACACTTGCTAGATGAGAAGCCTAAGTCACATAAAATTTTAGGATTACCAAAGATTGGGATAACTTTCCTTCCTGCCCAGTTCATTAAATTACTTTTAAACTACGATGCAAATGGGAAAAACACTTAACACTTATTGACTTCCACTATGTCCCCTGAACCTACATGTATTATAGTGAAAAGTATACCCATTTTACAGATGAGGAAATTGAAGGAGATGGTAAGCACCTTGCCTAAGGTTTCCAAATTTCATTCTCTTTTCCCAGCACATCACTGGGTCTCCCTGATAGATGTTTTTCTTTCTTTCTTTTTCTTTCTTTTTAAACTATAGAGTTTTCTTGTAACCTAGTCTTCTTTTATAATCATGTTCTAATATGTTTTCTGTACATGATACTATGGTCTACCTTAGAAGCTTCTAATTTAGATTAATATATAAGAATTTGAAACAAAACCACCTATACCAATACATGGACTATCTTACAGAATTTATTATAAAATTGCTGGAAAATAGTGAATACTATTTTCTATAGTTCCAGAGTTCTCTTAACCAAAAGACGTTTTTTTTTTAATTGTGGTAAAATATACATAACATAAAATTTACCATTTTAACCATTCTTAAGTGCGATTAGGTATATTCACATTGTTATACAGCTATCACCACCATCTGTCTCTAAAACTTTTTCATCTTCCCAAACTGAAACTCAAAACTCATTAAATAATAACTTCCTCTTATCCCCTTTCTCCAGGTCCTGGCAACCACCATTCCTCTTTCTGTCTCTATAAATTTGACTGCTCTAGGCATCTCATATAAGTGGAATCTACAATATGTCCTTTTGTGCCAATATTTGTCCTTTTTGTTCCTTATTTCACTTAGCATGATGTCCTCAAGTTTCATCCATGTTTTAGCATGTGTCCAAATTTCATTTCTTTTCAAGGCTGAATAATATATAATTATCTGTATATATCACATTTTGTTTATCTATCTATCTGTGAACAGACATTTGGGTTGTTCCTACCTTTTGGCTACTGAGAACAGTGCTGCTCTGAACACTGGCGTACACATATCTGTTTGAGTCCTTGCTTTCAGTCCTTTTGGAGATACACCCAGAAGTAGAATTGTTGATCATACAGTACAGACAAAGTAGGTTTTCTGTTTTGTTTTGTTTTCCAAGAAAAGTCAGAATCTGGATTCCTAAGTGAAATTGCTGACTCAATTTTTTTAAAATGCCCTGTGAGAAGTACATTTGATGGTCCAAATTAGCCTGAGGGATGATTTCTGCAGTCTCTGCTTTACAACATTTGAAATTTACCTTTCTTCAAAGGCACAATGTGGGCGTCTAGCCAGACAGATGTGCTATGAATCCAGCTCTACTGCTTTCTAGCTGTTTGACTGTCGGCAAATTTGTTCATCTTTCAGAGGCTCCATTTGTTTGATTGTAAAATGAACAAAAACGTATTTGTCTTGCAAGATTGTTGTGAAATTTAAGGGAAGTAATATAAGCTGCCTAACCCAAAGTCTGCCCTCAGTTCTCTCTCTTCTGTTCTTCCCTTCTCTCCCTTTTTCTTCTACTATCTATTTTTATCTATCTGCAATTAAAATATCAGTCTATTTTTTATCTAAATTTTTACTGATTCTATAAATTTGATTATTTTCAACTTTTGCTTACAAACTTGCTGATTAGCCAACATTAGATAAGGAGACCGTAGTTTAGTTCTTATAATCATTGTATCTCTAATGGTTCTTTAAATATAGCCTTTCCCCAGCAGTAGGATGATCTGAGCAGTTAAGAGAAATAAGTTTTTCTAAGAAAGCTAAATAAAAAACAACACTTAAAAAAATAGTATCTTTGACATAGCAAAGACTATAAACTTTTTTTCTTTCACAATTAAATTCTCAAATCTGACTTGTCACAGTTTCTTAACTTATGTAATGCCCCCGACTCTCTTCTCCTTGAGGATTTTTTCTTGCTCAAAGTAACCATATACATATAATGATGGTGAGACATAATTTTGAGATATTTTATCAATTAGAAACCATTAAAATCAGATTGCCAATACATGCCTTGAGTTCCAAAACTTAGCATTTCCAAACAATTACTTATTTATTTTTTAAAACAAGTAAATCTGCATTTTTTATCTAAATTTTTACTGATTCTATAAATTTTTACTGATTCAATGTATAGCTCATCTCTATACATTGACCTCATAGAAGAATATTTAAATATCTACTCTAATGTTTGCCAAAGTGCAGCATTCTTTTTTCAATTGTTTCTCATTTTTGCTTCTAGTGTGGTAAAGTTAAGTTCTGGGAATTGGTTTACTAAAGGGAAGTTTAAACCACAGATGTTTGTAATTCCAACTTAAGTTTCCCATCAAAGTCTTAATGAAATTCAGCTGCCAGCAGTTCGGCTCTGAATCTGAGTCTTTCTATCATGAGAAACTTGGGGAAAACAGCATTCCAAGGCTGAATGGTAGTGGGAAAATGTTCATGTATAAGCCCAAATCCTCTGTGTAAAGAAAAAATATATAAAGAAACAAATTCTGTTTAAAAAGAAAAGCAGAGAGGGATAGTCACATGTACTTTGAGTAATAAGCAATACTATCCTCTCTTCACTTCCAGGACTTTCTTAGTTTATGTGTTATATTTTGGTGGAAGCTGAAGATCTAGTGTTTACCTAAATGGAGCAAAGTATCTTCATTCATGAGAACTGATGAGTTGGAGAAACTCCATAACATTAACAGCTTCATCAGCACAAGTCTCTTGCAGACTAGACCACTAATCCATGTTGTATACTACAGCTGAAAGGGCCCTTGAGCATAGTACAGATTTTGTGTATGAATATTTATTTTGAAATTATGCCCTCCATTAGCTGGAGTGGCATGATTACTTTAAAGGAAATCAGAGAGTCCAGAGATCAAACGTGTTTTCACTAAAACTCACCTTAAACGTGACTATTACATGCAATACTGTTGTCTGTTTACAAAGTGAATTGCAGCATGGCATGCTGAACTAAGCAGCTCTGTAACCAAAGGAATGCATAATACAGACTCCAGCAGAAGGCAAGAGAAATGTCTAATGAGCCTTATACTGTGAGATGCTAGGGCTGTAGAAGCATTGAAAATCACAGCAAGAGCCAGAGCACATATTCGGGGTCTTGGGTTTAAAATTGTGGCTGACTTCTTCTTTCACAGCAGAGTTATTCCATGGTGACTTTCAATCTTTATAACATAATGTGTGTGTTTCCCTTCGACCAACATTGATACAATTTGACAAGGGAGGAGTGCCCAAAATGTTATGTCCCTTCCTACTGATATGACATGAGTCCTGGGGGCAGTAGAGTGGTTCTGTCATCTGTGATTCTGTCAATCTCCAGGTCACAGGTGATGTGCTAAATGCCTGTGATTTTGGAGACTGAACAGAGTCTGAATGCCTAGAGATGGGCCAGTGTTTGTGGTACATGAATAATTGCCTCATTCTGTTTTGTTCCCTTGGAATCGTTGTCTGTCATGATCAATGCCAATAGACACCCTGAAGTTCCATTCATAAGAGACAAGCCCTGAAGCCTCTACTGCCGCACAGAATTCAGTATAAAAGGGGACCTGTTTGAACGCAGAGCCAGTGGGTGGTTATTATTGGATGTATAACTCAACTATACCTTACAGTGTGAACCATAAAATCAAAGGGATCATAGAATGTTAGATCTACAAAGGGAGTTTGGAGATTCAACCCTGTCATCTTGTAGGTGAGGAAACTGAGTCTCAGGAGGGGTTCGGGGTTTTTCACTCAAGGGCACAAAGCTCATTAGCAGCAATGCCAGGAACAATGTGTTCCGACCTCCAGCCTTATGTCCTTTCAAATTGTTTCAATGAACTTAATCATCCTTAGCTTTAGAACTAGAGATCATTAAGTAAATATAGATATAGATATACATATACATATACATATACATATACATATGGATATACATATAGATATAGATATAGATAGATAGATAGATATAGATAGATATAGATATTTGAATACTGAATATATACACGTATGTGTATATATTAAGAAAAAAATACTTCTAATATGCTATTATCCACTTTACTCTTTATTGTTTCTATTTATCCTTAAATTGATTTATCAGTAGGACAGTTTCACAGAATTAAGCGAAGTGGGACAAGCACTAGACTGCAAGTCTGGAACTAACTATTCTGGTTCTTGATCATGCCACTAACAACCAGATCAGCACTATCAGTTAAAGGAAATTTAATAATTCTCTTTACCTCCTGGGGCCTCAATTTCTACAGATTAAAAAGAATAAAGCATAACAAAACAAAAACAAGGTTACTTCTAGCAACAAAGTTCTATAATTGTCTAATAGAACAAAATTTTTACTAACTAAAGGAAAACTGGCTTAAGAACAGAATCACTCAAGTCACAGCTGCTGTCCTAGTTAGAACCTCAAGATTTAGGAGTCCAGAGCCTGAGGAAAACATAGAGTCCTGATCTGGTGGAGGGGCTGGGGTAGGAACACTTTAATGGAGTCCTTTTTCCTGCTTTCTTACAACTCCAGCTGCAGAGTTGAGGATTGTTTACAGACCAGAGCACTGATCCAGCCATAGACGTAAGCCTTTTCAAGGTGACACACCAAGGAGGCTTCCCAGACAGCATTAGCTGTAGGCACCTAAGCATATCCAATGGATGTCAATGGTCTCCCACACCAGAGGTCCTGGGTGCTGCCATCTGCCTTTTTCAGACCCTCAAGGATGAGTCTAACCATGAAGGTCCACAGAGAGAAACAGGAAGGATGACAACAGAAGAGGCGAGGGACATGGAGAACTACTGAAAAAAGACTCAACGTCAGTATGTCTCATAACAGTTAAGTGGGACGTGTCAGGGAGTCCAGAGAGGAGAATGTGTTTTGACTCAGTGAGGAAAGGGAGGGAAAGCTGATGACAGATTATTGATTTATTATAAACATCAACTAAATCACTGCACTATGGTATACACATTACAGCTGTCAACTGAGTCTTCACGATAAGGTGAAGAGGAAGCCTAACTTGATGCTCGTCTCTACATTGGGCAGAACTCAACGTTTGGAAGCAAATATATTCAAGGACCTTTCAGGAGATCAGAATTGTCACCGTGTGAAGGAGTCTGCCCTGGGGTGTGAATGCCCTGACTGTTGCTGGCTACCGGGAAGAGGGGTCTAACTTGTGGTATCTCAAAGTGTAACCCGAGGATAGCAGCGCCAGCAGCACTGGGCTCGTGTTAGAGATGCAGACTCTCAGGTCCCACTCCTGAATCGGAATCTGCCTTTTCACCAAATCCCCAGGCTGTTCACAGTATGAGAAGCCTCTAAAATGCAGCTGGGCTTGAATTTTAATGGACTTAGGAGAACATGAGAATCCAGAAAAGGGAAGATTTTTTTGATATACTGTAATTACAGGGAGGCCTAAAATATAAAACCAAATCATGGCTGTGTGAGGCTAGTGAGGGGGCTCACAGGCCCACCCAGGTATTAGCCCTTGGCCTGAAATTTTATACTTTAAAATAAAGGAAGTGAAGGGAAGAGAAGGAGAGAGAAGGAGCTTCAAAGCAAACTGCTGCTTTGAGGCATCTGAAGAAGCTGAGAAGGTAGTGTCACTTCCTGGCCTGTCATAGTAAGTGCTCAGGAAGGGGTTTTTAAGGAAAACATGAAATAATAGGGAAGGTTTTCTACTTCCACCTACTTCTCAGCATCCGTAGCTTAGAAATAGGACTTGTGGAGACTCTGTGTCCTTGAGGGGAGGCAGAGGAAGAATTTATTTGTAGAATCTGCTTGAAAATAGGTGTGTCTCTCAGACTCCTCAGGAAATAGTGGGATTGTGTAATGTTTCTCTTGCTAACAAGGAAGGCTTTCTAATTCACGATAATGTGTCTTTAGGGAGTGAGGAATGTGGTCTGTGTCCTAGACTGGAAAGATAATGTTAAGAGATATGAAAGAGCTAGTTCTCCACAATGAAAATACCCCAGGCTAGTCCTCTAGCTGGTACTTTTCTAGAAGGATTGAGATCCGCAGAAAAGTGCTCTGAAGTCAAGGTCTATGCCTCCTCCTGCGTCAGAGGAGGCATTGCCATTCTCCTGGCAGACTCCAGGTCTCCTTGATTGAGCTCCAGCCCTGAGAGGGCCTCTGGCTATTTTATAACAGCCTTAAAGAACATCTATTCTGGAACTCTTTCAGGATAGCTAACTGGATGATTTCAAAGATCCTTTTAGTTTTAATTCCCAAGCCCTTGATAAGCACTGTATCCCTGATGCTGTGTCCTAGGCATTGTTCTAAGCACTGTGTGTGTACTATTAACTCATTTGCTCCTCATAACAATGAGGAAGGCACTGCTGTTAGCACCATTTTACAGATGAGGAAACTGAGTCATATAGAAGTTGAGTAACTTACCCGAAGTCACAGTTTAAGATATGTGGCTCTAAGCTCTTAATCTTTGTCCGATGATGACCCTTTAACATCTGTCTTTAAATCTCAGAGTGCCTCAGAATAGCTGAGCTACTAGGGTCCCCAGTGTCATCCAGGAATTCCAGAGTGGTCATAGTAGTCAAGGAGTCTCTAAAGAACATTTAAATTTGTGCTAAGCATTAGTCATTTCAGTGGAATCCTGAGTTTACTTTAGGGACTTACTACTTAAAAGAACTTGATGGAAGGATAAGGAAAGAACTTGAAATGTAGTAACAGCAGGACCTCAGGAGAAATGATTAGACAGAGTATGTCAATCATAGGAAAACTGAATGAAGGTTTTGAAACAGTTTACACTTAAAAAATTTTTTTCTATAAATGACAATATAAAAAGAAAGGGAGTTTAGCAACAGAAAGAATTCATCGGGCCTAGAAGAAACAGGCTATTAACTGCCTTCTTAGAAATTTTTAACCAGTATATAAAATATGTCCAGATAACTTATGTCATGCATCGGTAATAAGTGAGTTATTCATTCAGCACATAATGATTAAGAGTCAATTGCTGAGAGGCATCATGCAAGGCACTGACAGTTTTGTGTGGATCAGAGCCTGATAGTCTCTGCCCTCCTGGACTAGTGAAGTACCACTTGTGAAGTCCATTGTTAACCTAGGACAGAGGAATGTATTACAGTAGTGGTCCTCCAAATTTTCATGCCCAAGAATCTACAATTCCTCCTATTCCTCTAGCCTCATGTTTTGCAGTATTTTGCCCACTGTATTAGTTTACTAGGGCTGCCATAACCTCAGACTAGGAGGCTTAAATGACAGAATTTATTTTCTCACAGTTCTGGAGGCTAGAAGTCCAAGATCAAGATGATGTCAGGGTTGGTTTCTGGTAATGCTCTCCTGGCTTGTAGACGGCCATGTCTCTGAGTCCTCACATGGTCTTTCTTCTGTAAAGAGAGCCCTGGTATCTCTTCCTCTTTTATAAAGACACCAGTTGTACTAACATAAGACCTTACCCTTATGGATTCTCTTAGCTTTTATTACCTCCTTATGGGCCCTGTCTCCAAATACACTCACACTGGACATTAGAACCTCAACGTATAAATTTGAAGAGGGGGGGCAGTGACATAATTGAGTCTATAACACCTACCAGGTGTTACTAAACAATTACTCATTTTTTAATGAGGGAAAGTAATTTGTAACTGCAAAAGAGAGCTTCTGATAAAATAAGATAATCAGTGTTATCCCTCTGTATTAACTTCAACTAAAAACAAAACAAACACAAAAATTTATCTTTTCATTTAGTGAAATAGGAAAATATTACATCAAGTCCTATATTGTCACTTTGTATTCCTTAGGTGTACAGGGACATTTGATTGATCAGCATCAATACATTCTCTGTATCTACTTGACCCCTTTTACCCCATCTACCTCTCCCCTTCCCCCACCCCTCTACCCTCTGGTAACCACTAGTCTATGGGGTCTATGTCCATGAGTCTCATGTTTGTTTGTCCTGTTTGTTTGTTGCTTTTAGGTTTATATCCCACATGTAAGTGATATGCGATTTCCAACTTTTTCTGACTGGCTTATTTTGCTTAGCACGATTATGTCAAGGTCCATCCATGTTGTCACAAATGGCAGTATTTCATCACTTCTTATGGCTGAGTAATATTCCATTGTGTATATGTACCACAGCTTCTTTATCCAATCATCTATTGTAAGACACTTTGGTTGCTTCCATGTCCTGGCCACTGTGAATAATGCTGCTATGAACATCGGTGTGCAAATATCTTTCCGGATATGAGTTTTCCAGTCTTTAGAGTAAATATCCAGTAGAGGGATTGCTGGATCATATGGTAGAGTGGTGACAGAAAGAAATCTAACTATGGGAGGTGAATACACAATGTAAATATATATGCGCCTTACTTTTAAAATGTACAGTTGAAATTTACTGGATTTTGTTACTCAATGTCACCATCAAAACAAAACTTAATTAATTAATTAAAAATTAAAATAAAATGTATAAAAAAGGTACCTACTATCTTTTTTAAAGCAAATGCCATGTTTTCTACAAAGATGAATAAAACAGAGTCAAAGAGATAAAACAAGTACACCAATAGCGTAATGCAGCTAAATTGATATGTTATAAAAACTTTTAGAGGGTTTAGAAGGATGTTTCACTCCTAGTGGGAAGTTCACAAGTGATTTCATGGGAGAGGTGACATTTGAGTTGAATCTTTAAGACTGAAGAAAATTTAAGCTGAGGAGACTAGATGAGTAAAGAAAAGACAGAATTTCTCCTAGAAAGGCATGTGGTCTCAGTGGTGGAAATGGATAACAAGGAGCCATTGAAGATTTCAGAGAGGAAAAGAAACTCCACATTAATCTGGAAACAGGCTATTGGATGGATTGGGCAGTAGGCAGCAGAGTCAGAGTAACCTCTGTCACGCTTTGGCAATTGTTCAGGTGAGAGAGTCGGGTCTTAATTTGGATAGTGGCCATGATCTGAAAAGGAGAGAATAGATACTGGAGTCATTGTGGAGATTCCATCAAGAAGACTTGCCATATGTTTGGAGAGCAAGTATAATGGAGAAGTCAAAGGTGCTACTGGTATTTGTAGACATGTATTACATTACGGGGAAGGGAAATCTCTTCAGAAACCTTTTAACTTAAGATCTACTAAATCAGTGTCTTTTAAGCTGAGGCTTCATGGAAATGCCTCAGGTAATTTGGGGTGAGGGAGGCTGAGCAGCAGGAAGTTGGAGCTCTGCTTCCTTCAACCAGAGCTTCTCTTTTTTAAAAAATGTGCTTTATAGATGAATTTCACATGACATTTCACTGGGGAGAAAAAACAGATATCTTAGCTCTAAAATGTTTGAGAACCCTTAAGCTGGGAGATCCTGAGTTGATAGTCTAAGTAATGACAGATCTCCAAAATGTTATTCAAAATCTTGTTCAAATCAAGTGCCTTTGAAGCATTTTCTCAGGAGCACACACACCTGCCTCAGGGCCAGTACATGGTGCTGATGGCACAGAGCCGCTGATGCTCTGATATCTCTGCAGCAGCTGTAAACATGAGCTAGCAATCTCTAAACAATTGGTGCTCTCCTGAGAGCTATTTTTATGCTTCCTGTTCCCTGTCTGATATTTTTGGCCCTTTCCTAGGAAATTAGGAAATTCCACTTTTGTCTCAGTTATTACCTGGGAGTGCTGAGAAAAACAACGAAGGAATTTTAGAAAGAGATTAGGGTGTTAAGATTGCTGATATTTTTTTGGTCAAGTGTTTGCTTGGTTCTTATTGGGGTGAGGGAGGCTGGGCAGCAGGAAGCCGGAGCTCTGTTTCCTTCAACCAGAGCATTTCTTGGTTCTAAATCAATTACTCCATCACCATAAACATCATCTCATCCTAAAACCTAAACCACAGTTTCTTACCTGCACCCTGAGTTGAAGAAATAGTTGCTATTCTTTCTCTCCTCTCTCTCAACATAGTATTACACCTATCTGTGGTTCTTTGTCTCCAAAGGCCAAAATGCTTCCACTATGAATGTTATGTCTATTAAAAGGGAGAAAATGAATATTAAAACTGTATTTTATCTTTATTTTCTCATTTGAATAAAAAAAAAATAGCACCTTAAGTGTTTCACAGTGTTATAAAGGCAAGCTACAGCATGTTTCATTTTGCTTTATGACATATATGCAGAACACCAAGGGAGAATTGATCTTTTGTTGGATTAAGAATGCTTCCTTTATCTCTCTACCCATAGCTTGAAGCATTCAGCTTTTAAAAAGCTATTGATATTGGACAAATGTTATTCATAACTGCCAAATATTGAAATTTCCAATGACTACTAACTTAGTTGAAAAATAACATTAATAGTTATAAAGCTTTCGTGATTTACAAATGTCGTCCTACATATTTCCACCTTTATTCTCCATAACCATCTTACAAACCAGATGGTTGTTAATATAATTTATGAAAACATGGGGATGTTAAATCATTTGCCCAAAGTCTCATAGCATGTAATCTTATTGAAACAACAGGAAATTTTACAGAATTCCAGAACGTTAGCATGGGAAGAACCTAGAAATCATCATATCACTGATGTCATTGAAAGAGAAGGAAACTGGAGCTGGAAGTTTAGTCACTTCCTCAAGGTCCTGCAGCAGGTTTTTAGAACTGGAACCAGAACCAAGTTTCCTGGCTCTTGGAACAGTCTTGCCTTACTGCATCACATACCATGGATGCCATTACCAGAACAAATAATAGGGGTGAGAAACACCTGGTGATCTGTGTGTTGGGACATTAAGTTGGATGAGACAAGAGCATATCCATGTTTACCTTCTCGTTATGTCTTATGTCACCATCTGTGCTTGAGTCCTAACTAATTTAATTTCTAAAATATTGGAAATTCTCTTGGCCTTTCGGTCAATATATTTATCCCAATTTTGAATTTAATTTATAATCACATCATTCATAACTTTTTTTCATTTCAAAGATTTTTGTTTTGGGCCCACATGGCTATTGATCCCTTAAACTATGCTTTCAGCACCTATACTTAGAAAGTTTTCATTCAAGTGCAATAAGACCTTAGAATTTCTGGCTAGAGTTTTCTGATAGTCATATAAAAATAAACACACACCTCTGGGATCTTAAAAGGAAGAAAGAAAAAAGATCTACTTCAAAAATGAACAACACTTTTGTTTTAAAACAATTGAACTAATTTTAAATATTCCCCAACTACATCATGTCTGCTATTTCCCCTATACATAGTCATCTTTCAGATTTCCACATGACTTCACGAATTCAAGAAACTTTCCTATCATGTAGCAGAGCAATCGCAATATGAGAAATTAATGAAGAAAATGAAATATGTGATAGCACCAAAGTGGTCTATTCTGGCAGTTGTACGCCACGGAAACCTTCCCAACCAGCCTTATAACAAGTCTCGGTTTCAGCATCTTCATTTTATTTGTGAAGCTTTTTCACTGCTGATTTCAGAGCTATCACTCAGCTCTTCTAACAGCAAGGAAATACATAATGCCTGTTTCTCAAAGAAAGTCTGCCAATTCCCAGTCAAACTACAATTAGTGAAATCCAGGGACTGCCCCATGAATAACATCTGCTTAGATGTGCCCTGAGTCTAATAGAGGATAAGAAATAAGGGTTTAGGCAGGGGGAAGCAGGGGGAGGAGGGCAGTCCCTTGTGGTCAGCAAAATTGGAAGGTCTTTGGAAAGCAGACAGACAGCTCTAACCTGCTGCTCACTCAAAGGTTCATTTTCAAAATGACAAGCAGCAACATCCCTGTTCTCTCCTCTAGTCCCTGATGTGAGGAGGTTCCTCAATACAGTGAGAGTAATACAGGATATAAGCTGATAGAAATCGCTTTGTAGATCAGAGTAATAATCTCTATGAGGGAATGATAACACTCTTTATAAGGTACTTAAAATCTCTGGGTTTTATTGAAGGGCTGAGTTCTTTTACTCTCAAAGAATATTTGTGATTATTTTGGCAGATGAAGCACATTTTTTCCTGTAGCCTGTGTTTTTGGACCTGCAATATATCAAAATGTTCAGTGGAAATAAGCATTTTGGGTTTTTTCTTTTTTGGTAGAAAAATTTTTTGTCTGCTCTTCTATTTGGTTATTTTGAACACTAACAAGTATTTGACCCTTTTTTAGTTTTAAGACATTATAGCTTCATCTCGGATTATTTTAACTGTTTTGATTTTTCTTTTATTATAATTTTTTTTTCTAAATCTGCTAATATAATCTCTTGTTCATTTAGAAACTGCGATTTCTCCTCAAAGTCATGAGTCAGCTTGGATTTCCTTTGAGCGTGGTTCAAATTATCTAAGAAATTTACAAATTTCAAAAAAAGAAAAAGAAAAGCTAAAATAGTAGTGAAGCTTTAAATGGGGATAGTTTTGGGCTCTATTTCAGCTGCTCGATTACTGGGGTATTGATGATAGAGTGTTGAAAACCAAGCACACCAGGTTCTTGCTTTAATTCTTGATAGGTTCTAAGTCAGTTAAATCAATCTTGTAGCTACTCAGAGAGCTACAAAACCAAATATTTCCACCATCATTGTTTTGCTCATCTCACTTTGGGCAAAATATATTACATCACAGAATAAGAGAGACTAAAATTAAAATATTCTTTTTATATTTGAATAATATTCTCTCTGTGCATAAGTAGTAACTTGGAAATTATCATCAATTCCAAAATTCCTAATTTTTAAGCCACATGACAGTCACTCATGAATCCTGGTGACCACAAAGAATTAATGAGGCTTCTAGGCATACCTAACATTTATTTCAGAGATTAAGGCATATCTCCAATATCATCTACAAAGTGTAGAGAGAGAGTGGGTACATTGCAAGCCAGAAGGTTGCTGAAGATGTCACACAAGTTTAATTGCTGATTTAAACTAATCCTTCCAAAGAAAGTCCCAGCAAGTAGGAAAAATTAGTTCCATCTGGTGCCTTTATTGAAGTAGATTATCAGGAGTAAAGAATGTCTGCTTTAAGCAATTAAACAACAGAAGGAATATGTTTGAACCACTCTAACTTATGAGTGACTAAAAATATGCTCTATGCTTTCCAGCCTTTCAGCTTCAGCTTTCCTCCTTCCAGAAGACCCTACATAAATGCCACTCCCTTTGAAGAACCATTCTTGACCCCTACCCATGTTAAAAGTCATCTACCCTTCACTCAGCATTTCTCTGTGCCTCTCTACCACATACTACACAGTAAGTTAATTATGCAGCTTAAATGCCCCCCACTAAACTGTTGGAGGCCCACAGTGTCCAAGAGTCATCTTCCAATTCCCCAAATTGCCTGGCCAAATGCCTTCAGTATAATAAGTGCTCAAAAAATAATAATGTATTCCTCAGTTATTTGTTGAATGCCTGCTTTGTGTCATGCCCTAAACTGCACTCCAGGTAAACAGTGGCCCATGAAACAGAGAGCCAGAATGAATATGTGACCATACCAAATACTGAAAGCCAAAATAGTACCGAGTATTGTTTGTAGTATGTGTACATTTGGACATTATTCTGTCCTATAATCTGATGAATGAATTGTCATTTGGCTTGGCATCATTAGTGAGCCATGGTGTTCCTAAGCTATTCGTCTCAGGAGCTCTGCACTGCGGGTGAGAATGCCTTTTAAGCTAAAAGCTTTGTCTTTCCCACTGTATATGGAAAAATTGACTATGTGCTTTCATGGAGAAGGTCTAGCTAAGAAATGTTTATATTGGAACAAGCCCCATCTCTAAATCTGGGCTTGTTGCTGAATGGTATTTTGTTTCCTTGGATCAGAGAGGGGTCTGGAAACATCTGTAACTAGAGTATTGTTTTAAAGTCAGCACAATTTTCCCCCCTCAAATGACAGATAATAGAATTACTTTAAATCAAACAGTCTCAGCCTTTCCCATCCATTTCCTTTCTCAAATGTGTATCATTTTGTTGTCATTAAACAGCAGTGCGTAGAATCGATTTGCAGCACCCTAGGAATTGCTACCTCCTTTGCAGTCATTCTCTTTTCACTTTAGTTTGTGTACTTTACCTTCACTCTTATAAACACTCTACAGAATAACTATCTGGATCACAACAATTATCTGAGCACAGAATTTAAAAGCGATAAACAGATAATATCAGATTATAAAGTGATTCTGAACCTAGGTTCCAGAATTTTACTAAAAAGAAATGTGCAGATTATTTATGCCATTTATGAATGTAAAACTGAATGAAATAAAGATTTAAATTAAACAGTATTTTATCCGAATCACAAAATGAAATCTTAAGGGAGGGAAGTTAAGGAGAAAAATCACAGGAAATAATTCCAAATAACATATAAAGGATGGAAATTCTGTGCCAATTTTGAATTTCATTCACGTTCTAAAAAGAATAGAAGTAGCTTATGATATCGTAGTTAAAATTTTGTTAGTAGAGATTTACTATTTGTTGGGAAAGTGGTTTTTTTGTTTGTTTGTTTGTTTTCTTTTAGTTAGTTCCTTAAATTAGGGAGCTAAATGTTCAGGATGATAATTCATTTGCTTTGCTTTCTGTAAGCATTTGATGTTTGATATATTTATTAATGAACTATTTGAAAATGGCCCTGTCATCAGAGTCCCTGAACAGACTATCATTCTGAAGTACTTTGATCTTGGCCTAAAGATTCATTCTTCTGAGCCTTTTAGATGCTTAACACAGAGTAAAGATGTAAAATGTTTCCTTAAGAATTCTACTGCCCACGTTTTACAAATAAGAAAACTTGGAGTAGAGTCTCATTGTCATTTGTCTCATAAAATTTGTCTCATAAAATGCATCAATGGCATCATGGAAGGTCAACACATGAACTTGTTTTGAGCCCATCTATGGGATCTGGCCTCCCTCAGTGTTGATGGATGAAGGTGTTAGTTTCATGGCCAAGTCAAAATTGTAGTGATAGTACAATTTATGGGTCATAGTTTTTCTGTTAGGTGGGACCAGACATGTGTCAGGCTGTCATACATTCTGCCTAACCAGACATCTGCTTCTGATTCATAAGGGGAAACACCTGCACACATGCTGGTGTATATTACACAAAGGGGCATCCTTTCCCAAGACCCATTGTCAGATCCTTCAATGGAACAGGGGAGGTGTCAGGAACACAGCTAGACATTATATGACCAGCTTCCACCGAGGGTTGCCTTCTCTAATGAGTAATTACATTATTTGCTTTGCAGTCCATTTCTATATGCAAACATAGAAACTGGTAAAAAAAAAAAAAAAATTGAAACACCAGCTGTAAATTATTATATTTAAATTAAGAATAATTGCCATATGCCAAACCAACTAATTATGGAGGGAGGGCTGAGGGACAATGTTTCCTTTCTCAAATGAGCCACACACAAAGCAAACCTGAGAAAGGCTTAAAAGTGTTTCCCCCTGCTTTACCCACCCCCACTTCTTCATCCCACTCCATTTCCATCCCCTTATCCCCGTGCCTGAGGAGTTGTATTAAGACTTTTTGATAATCATGGCACTAATCTGTGAAAGAAGGGAGATGGTGCTAATGGAATAACTTTAATGAGATTCTTGATAAATCTGATAACCATGAGCAGTTGATTTTTATCCCAGATGTGCCTAGGAAAGGCAGAAGTAAACAGTATGGACCTATTTGCAGCCCCAGAAGAGATGTGAGTTATAGCACAACCCCCACAATTCTCAACATGATTTTTCTTCTTCATCATCATCAAAAAGTGCAGTTAGCAGAAGGAACACTAAGGGTGGTATTAACTTGCTGTATATAAATGACTTTCGATAAGCCCCTTACTTCTCTAGGTCTCAGTTTTCCCAAATTTAAAATGAGGGGTTAGACGAGGTAACCACTAAGATCCTTGTCAGCTCTGGCAACCTGTGATTCTGTAATGCCAAGATACATTCAATACATATTCATTAAGCACCTGCTATGCAAGGCGCTGAGGATACAGTGACAAAACAGACAAATCTAGTTTCTGTTCTTGTGGAGTTAAGTCTTCTGAAGAAAAAAGACAATGAACCAATAATGCAGGTGTCATTGCTGAGCTGTGTGCCATAAAGAAAGAGTTATAGCTCACTGAAGATCTACCATTTAAAACAGATAACCCTAGCACATATACGTCCAAAAGGAAGGGAAGAAACTAATAGCTACTGAACCCTTGCTATGTTCTTCTATTGGACTTTAAATGCACAATAGAAGATAATGCAGTGATCATTACTATTTTTTTCAGAAAGGGAAACCTAGAGTTAAACCTGAGACCTAGAGTTAAATAACCTGGGTAAGGTCACCCAGTGGTAGAGCTAGAACTGGAATCAAGATGATCTTATGTTTTCCACTGCTCCATATGTCTCCAAAGGATGTAACTCTAGGGAATTATGGCTGCTGTGAAGAACAGATTGTAGTGCCTCCCATCAAAGAACGTGGGAGATAAATCAGGGAGGGCTAGAAGCTGGGGATATCCTAAATCCAAACATATCTGGAGGAGAAATTGATTCATTCGCTCAACAAATATTTACTGAATATCTGGCTGCCAGATGCAGAATTGACAAATGGGTACTTGAGCATGGATACACATGTGCATTTCTTCAAAATGCCAAAGACTAGATTTTCATCATATGTTGACAATTTTGGATGCAAATTCTAAAGAAAAAACTATCTAAAGGTATATGTTACTGGGGCAGGAGATGAGGGAGAGAATTTATAAACTATTAGGAGAAAAAAAAAAGAAAGGGAGAACACATTTGGAAGACAATTTCCCCCATGTATCAAATGCTCTTAATTTCCTTGATTTAACAATTAATTTACTGCATTGTATTTAGAAACTTTGAAAGGGATCCCACCTTTGGATACAAACCCTTATCTGTTTGGATTCCCTGAAAATATGCTACGTCAACTGAATAATATGTCACTTTTCTCAGATTATTATAAATTATGACCAGAGTCCAAATATGTGAAGTGAAATCCATCTTTTGATCCTGAAATTTCAATCCCCAGATGGTTAGAATTCAATTTGTTAGCTCTTTTCAGTCCCTCATTAGCTATTCCAAAACTATGTCTTGTAAGAGGCATTTTTATCCATGCTTTGTCCTGACTATGGCCCCTAATGGAACTACTTAAAATTCTGTTGTCACCACTAAATTAATGTTCTGAATAATTACAGCTAAAAAGATCTTTTCACTTCAACAAAAAATACTTATCTCCCAAGGGCTGATTAAATTTAAATGAAATGCAAAATCGAGTTGAGGATGTTGGAGGAGATAATGAGTTGCGGTTATGGTTTTGCCTGCTGTTTTCAGAGTCTTACACCTGAGGAAGGCTGAAGAACAGAGCTCCCTGAGACAAAAACCATGAAGGAGATGCACTGCTCTCCACTAACGAAGATAGTAAGAATTAGGGCCACAAGGAAGGTGTGATTAAAAAGAAGCAGGATGTAAATAATCTTAAACTTTTGGCCTAGCTTAGCGCAATCCACATAGCCACAGCAATGTCTGGTATAACCTTTAATAATTTTCTAACAAAAGTTGACTTTGCTTCTGTTTCAGGGCAATTCTAATTGGCAAATTAACATTTTTAAATGAGCAACTTGATTATTTGAAAGAGGCATTAGCTTAGGACTGAGAAAGAAAGTCAATCAGTTGTCATTTCACACATCTGCTGGACCATTCGACTAGTCCTCAGATAAAGAACTGGAAGGTCAATTATTTCCTAATAGTACTTGAGTTACCTCTCCTGCCACACTCCTGGGAATGAGGGTGTGCTGGTTGCTCTGCACCTACTACTGTTTATTCCCCCAAGATTCTAGCTCTGCCTGCCTGCCTGCCTGCCTGCCTACCTTCCTTGCTCTGCTTTCAGAGGCCAATCCCTATGGATTGCAGCACTCAGGCTCCCTTGCTGAGCCAGAAAGGAAGAGAAGGTAGAGAGGAGGCAGTTCTGTCCTGTTCCCTCTCTGCCTCAGCACTGTTTCTTGGGCAAAATCTGTAACCTCCCCAAGACTTTAGTTCCCATGGTGGCCTCTCCTCCACAACTCTGGCCTCTCCCTGGGTTAATGTAGCATGCTTTCTTTGCTTTTTGGGCCCCATGGGTAATAGGCCTTTGCTCTCATTGCTTCTCCATTTCTTGCTGCCTTAACCTGCCCACACTTCTGCAAACCATCCATACATTCTCTATCTTCATTCTCCCCATTCGAGCCCTCCGAAGTGAATTCTGTTTCCTGCTAGGCCCCTGACTGACTGATTGACTATGCCAATGACACCCCCTCTTTTAAAATTCATGGCTTTTTCCATTTCCTTTCTGTGGGGGAACTCTTTCCAAAAGCATCTGTTGCAACTAGCTGTTTCAATTCACAAATTAATTTACTTTCATGTAAGGGAATAATAGAAAAAAGATTATACCAAAAATATTTAGAAAACTATAAGAACAAATTACTAAATTCCACAATTCGGCTTCATTTGGTTTGAACCACTGTACAATATTTCCCTAGTCCCCCTTTTCAGCTGCAGACTGGCTGGAGAGGGCAACCTTTAACCTGAGCTGGTGGGTCCCTCTACCATGTTCTGCCAATCTAACCAGAGATGGTTGGAGCTTCCACTAATAGCTGTCTTGTCCCTGAGGAAACAGGACTCTCTGAGTTTGGACCCCAGTTCCCTTCTTAGAACAGAAAACCAGCCTGTTAACCCTCTCACTTGGATTTTAACATTTTAGTTTTTCAGGCAATGGGAAATGAGAGTATTGTGCACTATTTTGAGAATCTTTTACCTCTGCCTTAAGTTAGTAAGTCCCAGCTAGAATAAATAAGCACCCCAAAAGTCCCCCAGGTTGGACAAGTAGCTTGATATATGCCTTAACTGAGACAGATACAGACATGTGAAAGGCTTCCACAGAGGATGAGGTTGCTGCTAGCTGTATGATAAAAAACAAAGGAAGAACAAATTAAATAAGGAATGTTCTTATGCTTATTACTGAACTGTGTATAATAATGGTATATAAAGTAAATAACAAAGAAGTTAAGGAAATTATACACAAGCATCTGAATCTATTGTCAAGACCACATTAGTCACTTCCTAGAGATGGTGTTTTAAAGATACCACCAGGTCCAGACGTGGAAATCTAATATCCAGACAATTTAAGTGGGATCTTTTGTTTTCCTTTCTTCTTCTTTTTTTTTTCTTTCTTTCCTTCTTTTTTTTTTTTTTTATTCTTTCATAAATATTTTATTCCCTCCATTAGCTTAAGAAGTAAAATAATGCCAATATAATTGAAGGTCATATACTGTTCTTCAACCTCATTCCCCTTCTTTACCCTTAAACTGCCTGATTTCTTAGATTCCCATTCATTTCTTTATACTTTTCTTTGTATGCATGTATCCCTACACAGTGTATTGCATAGTATTATTTTGCATGTTTTTGAATGTAATATAAATATTGTATTGTTTTGATTCTGCGGCAGGCTTTTTTTTTTTTCAATATTATAATTAAAAGGTTCACTCATGATTGGAGAGCTTCACTTGCGAGATTTGCTAAATCGCTCTCCAAAGTTTTTACATGATTTGTCCTCACTTGGTTCACTCTTACAGATTCAAATCTATTTTTTCAACTAACGTATTTTTAACATCTACTAGTTATTTGCTAATCACTCTTACAGGTAATGAGGATACAAAGATGAATAAGATACTATCTGTGTTCTCAAGTTGTTCACAGTGATTTCAGAGATGCAGGAGTATAAATTAAAAATTATAATAGCATGTTCTATGTGCTCTAATGAAGTATGTGCAAAGTAACATGTATGCACAGAGGGTGCACAGCAAAATCTGAGACTAAGGAAAGGATTCATAGAAGTTAGAGGGGAGAAAGTCTCTCCAAGCCTCTGTGACAATGTGTGCAAAGTCAACATGACCAAGAGAATGACATATTTGGGTGAGAGGGTAAGGAGAGAATAAGTGCTTTAATGGAGAAGAGGGAGCAGAGGTTGACCCTAAAGAAATAGGTAGGAGTTGGATTATAAAAGAGAAGCCTTGTGTATCATGCAAAGAAAAGTTATTTACTCGTATAGGCAATGAATAAAAAGCCAATGGGAGGTTTGAAGCAGAAAAGTAGTATGATAAGGTTTTTCTTTTTAATTTTGGTAATGAGAATTGGTCTGGAAGAGAGAAAATCTGATGACTAAGAGAGTAGAGTGGAGGTAATTATAAATATCCAGAAGCAAAACACCATGATCCTGCCCTAAACTGTGGTATTGGGAACAAAGAGAAAAAATTATCCTGATAAATATCTCAAAGGTAGAATGTAAACTCTATGAGGTGCCAGTGTACAAAGGGTGACAGGAGATGTGAACAGTCTAACCCAGGAACACATTGTGTGTAGAAAATTTAAAAACAATAATAAAATTTACTAAACCTCAGTCTGTTTTTTATTATCACTCTGTGCCAGCAATTCTAAACAATGTCAGTGACAAAATTCTCTTCCCTGAAAAATTTTGTCACCTAAGTTCTAAGTAGCTGCTGTGCTACTGTCGAGTTTTAATAATATAACAAATATGTAAGCTCAAATTAGCACATTCCAGTTACTTAACCTTTAATAAACATTGTATTCTACACAGAAATTAATTCAACAAACTTATAGGCCCACAATCCACCCCAGCACGGATAGAGGTATTAGTTTGGAGAGTAAATTTATAACAGTTCAGAATTGTGTAAGGTCATTTATAACTTAAAACTCTACTCTCTGCGGTACTTCATCTACCTGAATTTAAACCATAGATTTGAAATAAGCAATGATAGCTCTGTGATTGTAAAAAGGAAGACACAGAACTTGAGTACTTAAATTGTGTGTCATTCTGTGTGGAAACCATTCTCTGATCCTTGCAGGGTTCACTCTTATGGAAGCATTTCCCAAAACTCCATTAATACAAAATACATTAATGTAATTTAGAAGCACTAATCTATTACTATTTCCTTGTATGTTCTATAATTTTTATCATTAACTGAGATCTGACATAAGGAGAAAAACAGATTAGGGAGAGACTATAATAAGGTCAGTGTGGGACATATTCAATTCTTTGTGCCTATAGAGCTGAAGATGGACCTGTCTAACTAACAGGCAATGGAAACGAGAGTGTGGCATAAAAGAGTGGGATCAGGGATATGTAGAAAGATTTGGGAGTCACCAGAATGAAACTGTGAGAGAGATTGACATCGGGAATTGTGTACACAAAATGTGCAGATAGGAAAAAGGGAATAAGGAAGTTATCTTGGAGAACAACAATGGCGGGACAACAGAAGAAGAGGAGCAACCTTCTCTTCTGCTCTCCACTCCCCAAAAATACCATGAAAAATAAGCAAAAGAAAAATTCTAAGTGAGATTTGTCCTGGAAACCAAGAGAAGAGAGGATTTTATGGAGAGAATTCAACACCGTTAAGTACTGAAATGAAAACAAGTAATATTGGAAAAGCCAAGGCATGAAGACATCACCCAACAGTTTGTCAGTTTCAGTGGCACAGTGGAGGCAGAAGCCAGACAGTGGATAAAGGCACAGATTGGCATGAAGAAAGCAGAGCCAGTGTGATTGAGTTCTTACCCAAGAAGCTTGGCTGGGCGAAAGAGGAAAAAAATGAAGGCAAGCAGAGCTGTTGGAAGGTGTTCTTAGAATCTGAGCCCAGGGGACAAAGTCAAGGCTCATCCAACACAAGACCCATCTAATTGAACTCTGCCTTTTCTCACCGCTGTGGGTGTAAAGAGGTGGACGGTATGTGAAGGAGGGAGGTTAGGTGATGCAACAGGATCTGCAGGCCACAGGTGTGTGGTTCTCAAAGCACAGCTAGAGGGCTAGTCCTTGCTACCTTCTCTGAGATGGGCAGAGGACATTAGGATGAGTCAAGATAAAGGTGAATTTTGAGAAGAGAAGTAGTGTAAGATTTTCCACCCATTGACCTCTATTTTCTTACTGAAAGAGGAAGCAAGATTATCTCCTGAGAATAAATAGGTACAGTAGAGGTTTGGAATGCATTTCTCCTTTCCTACTAATTCACAATGGCATTTCTTCAGTGATGCATAAACCCCTGGAGGAGAGTATAAGGAAAGAAAGCCATGTTCTGCCACTCACTTTCTACTTTGTGTCTTGAGTGGTCCAGGGTGAGTGTAGCACTGAAGCGCATGTGGGTTTCACAAAACAGAAGCAGGTACATTTACTAATAGAAACTGCCGAAACACTCCAACCAGACAATCCATCCAAGAAAGCATTGCTGCCTTTCCTGAGCACACTCAAAAGAAGCCATTGTCAGTATATAGACAATTAAACCTCACAACTTCTTGTAAAAAGAAAAGGTAATTTTGGCAGACAACTGCACGACTGTGGGCCATTAAACGATAATGATCAAATAGAAATGTCTATAAAAAGCACTTAGCTCAGTGGCCGGTGTCTGTCAATAAATATTAGCTGTTATTATTCATAAAAACCCAGATGGAAATGACAGAGATGTCTGTCATTTCACAACATTGATTCCTGCTCTAAGTGGTTAAGGAGTCATATCAAAATCCCCTAAATGCCTGTAGCTCTGATGTCACTTCTTTTTACGCGTTGTTACAGCTAGGCTTGTGGTCCGCATCTCTTCCTTTCTTGGAAATGTGTCCATGGCAGTTGCACTAGTAAATTAAATAAAACTGAGTCAGTTTTCAGATATAAAAAAAAAAAATCTGGCAGAGACTGTGTTGTGTAACCATAGCTTGGAAGGCAAGGAGTGAAAAGAACGAGCTACATGAGGCGATGTGAGGAGATCCAGAGCAGAAAGCCAGATGTTAGCAGGAGAGTTTTTTCACAACGAAAGGGCACCACTAAAGCTCCATTACGTTATATAGGTGGCAATTGCAACTATAAATGAGCAACTTAACTTTTCGAGGAGAAATTTTTAAAATTTTCATCTGTATTCATGAATGTTTTAGAAGGAAAATCTTTATGGCTTTAGGACTCTAAATTTTCTTGTTTGAGCCTTTTAGTTGTTATACAACTAGAGAAAGCTATTTATTAGCAAGTGTAGTAAGTACTTTATCACAGTCTTTTGGTATCTAAATTCCAAATAAGTGTTTGATCAAGAGCAGAGTTTGATAACAGTATTTTGAGATCTTTGGGTGGAGCACTGGTTTCTGCCCCCAAGAGAATATGCACAAAGCTCAGAGCGCTGAAGAATGTCCACATAAATACAATGTAAATGCCATGATAAATACTTCTCCACTCTCCAAAATGGAGGGATCTGGTTTAACCTTGGTCAAGACAGCTCTGTACTCCTCAAAATTCCTTGGGACGTGAATCATTGTCTCTATCTCATTTGGCAATTAAATTGAGAGCTAGCCAAGGCATGGCAGACAGGGATCCTAAGCAATAACATGAAGGGAGCTCCAAGAGCTAACTAGGAGAAATCAGCACCCATGTTTGTATTTAGCTTACAGTCTAGCTTTTTACTATTGCCAGTCC
This sequence comes from Pteropus alecto, assembly GCF_000325575.1. Classification (NCBI taxonomy): domain Eukaryota; kingdom Metazoa; phylum Chordata; class Mammalia; order Chiroptera; family Pteropodidae; genus Pteropus; species Pteropus alecto. Next base: position 7,217,225 of record NW_006494612.1, on the reverse strand, counting down.
TAAGAAGGAATACCTTTGAACTGAATAAACTTCTGAGGAATGTTGAAACCACTTTCCCAATCAGGCTATGGTGAAATTACTATCAAAATCTAAAAATTAACTTCGCCTTTTGAAATGCGGAGAATTTCAGTTGTGTAAGCAAGATTTTAAGGAGACCCAAAAATTAAAGGAAGATACATGGGTAATTCTCTCCATAGTCAAGTAAGACCAATCAAAAAGCCCATTTCTTACTAACTGGAGCACATTGCATAATACATTTAAGTTATTTTGACACTTTGAGTACAGTTTTGTATGTGAACAATCAGGACTTGTTAAGCCCTAAGTGAAAAAATGTAAAGCCAAAAGTTATTAATAGCTTAATTCAGGACCATTTTGCACCCTAGACACTTTATCTTTTATTTTTATAGCCACAGAAAAAAATAGCTTGTGAGCTGCCTACCTATGTAATAAATTCATATATTCTCAGAAGTTGCTCCTCTCCAGCAAAAGCTCAATTGATATTTTTTGAATAGATTAAATTGACCTATTGGTCCCACTGAAGGTCCCTGAATAATATCTGATTCTTGAGTCTGCTCAGTTTTAAGCAGATGGACGTCAGCATTGTGCAAGACCCATAGACACAAAGCAAAGGCACACAGCTCTAGCTCCCAAGTGAGCATAACAGGCAATATTAAAGTGACTAAATTTTAAGCTGACTTATTTACTAAAACAAAAAATGGAATCCACTAAAACTAAAGCTAAAATCATTGCTGCCTGGAAACAAAAAAACCCGTGGATTCGTAATGTACACAAGAAAACGAAAACCTAAGCTGGAAAACAAAGATAATTGACTGTGAGCAGTTAAATTCAAAGAATATTAATTTGGAAGTTAGCAATGACTCCAGACCAAGTGAATGAATTCAGTGTTTTCATTTGTTTGTTTGTTCGTTTTTTAATGCTTTCTACATCGAGCCTCAGTAAATAAAAGCAAAAGTTGATGAATGAAAATTCTAGAAGTTAATTCAGAAAGCAATAGGAGCCAATATTTGTAAAATGTTTGTAGATCCTTGGTTGAAGATGCAATGCAAATATCTGTTCTAATTATAGGTCAAATCCTATTAGAATAGGTCTCAGGGCTGTAGAGTGTTTACTTTGTAATGGAATTTTATTTTAATTCATTGTTTGTTGAAGCTGGAGATTAGGGTCTGATTTTTTCTGAGATATAAATACCTACTCAGAGATCTCAAAATGTCTCATACCCTTAGGTGACAATTTCAGGCTTCTCCTAAATCCAGTAAATTTTTGCCATTGTCAGTTTTTGGCTGGTTTGTTTTAATGGGTGTTTGGGGACCTTAGATTTCTAGAGAATGCTATTAAATTAGTCAATCAGTATTTTTAACAGAAATTCTGAAGCTCTCAGAAATTTAATATCCATGCAAAAGTAATGGCTTGCGGCCAATTAATTAGCTCCTCGGTGACAGTGTTTGGAAAACACTGTGAGATTTGGGGGAAAATTTCAACCTAAACTGGTATTACTTAGCTCAATACTCACTTTATTTAATAACGCCACTGACTTTTAGAAGTTTGCCCCACCTAAAGGATGCATACTGGACATGATTTAAGAATTTTAAGAAAATTTAAAAGTTTTCTGTATAATGACAATACCATTAGTTTAAGTCTAGTGTTCTCAGGATGAATTCTTCAAATGAGGACAAAAATGATCAATCAGCTATATAAATGTTACCTTCTTTATTGAAAAACAATCTTACTTCATTATAATTATATCTTATAAAATCATTAATAGTTATGATTATATGATGGACCTCTGGATATAATGCCTTTTGCAATGATATCAACATATATTGTCATTCCCAGTTCCTTTGAATGTAATTGGCATGTGGATTATACCACATTAAAGTTCCATCTAATTCTAGTTTCTATAAAATACAAACTTAATCAAGTTACACATACATTGATTTTTACTCCAAGCCAGACATCACACTAATCATAACAAAGTAAGCAAATGGAAACTTTTACTTATTCTTCAAAGCAGAAGTAAATGTTACTGATTAATCTAATCTTAGTGTTAGCACAGGAGGCAAGCTGTAATAATAGAGCAGCTTAATAATGGAGAGCTGTAAAAAGTCTACAAATGATTTAATGGCAAGTAATTAATTGATTAAAATGAAATAGTTTAAAATATCCCTGTTTAAGTGTTTTCATATATTAATGACTTTATACATTTTTAAGCATGTATCTATCCATTTAAAAAAAATTTTTTTCTGGGGTTTAAAGGAGGAATTTCACATTTCCACTTGCTTTGGAATGTTTGTAAGAGCAAAAATTTGGAAATAAGCTAAATGCCCAACAAGAAGGGTTTGGTTAATATGTAGTAATGGTATACCAGATGGTTAAGAAATCCAATTTGAGAGTCAAACAAAGAATCTAAATGTTGGGTCCACCACTTCTTATCTGGGTTACTCAGTCTGAGTAAAGATTTCTGTAAGCTACAGACTCATCTATAAAATGAAGATAATAAAACATACCTCAAAGGGCTCTTGTGGGGTAAAATAAGAGAACTCTACAATATGACTAATGCAGTGACTTAAACATGGTATATTTTATGTTCAATTAATTAAACTTTGTTTCTCTATCTATTTATTTATGAGGTCCAGTATATCATAGTAAAAGAAAAAATAAGATTTGGATCAGTCTGAACCTCTTACAAAGCTATGTAACATTGGATACATTCCTAATTTTCTCTGAACCTCAGTTTGTTAATTTCTAAAAACATGCAGGTTGTTATATCTAATTCACAGAGTTGTTATGAAGAAAAAATATCATAACATGGATAAAGCACTTATCGCAATACTTGGTACATAGGCCTTCAATAAGTGGTAACTAAATTATAATTGTCGTCCTCATCATTATTATCCTCATTATTATTATCAACGTTTTTAAAGACCATAGCACCATCCCAGAAGGTACAAATCCTCTGAGCACTCTCTGAGATTAGCCTCCCATGTGTTTGTACAGTTGTCTGCTGTGGGTCCATCTTCTCATGTGCCCAAGAGGATTCAGTGTGGCACTGAAAAATTGATTGTAAGACTCCTTCTCTTGCTCACATACACAAATGTATACACAAACACCATCTTTGTTTAATAAATTCTGGTGCCTATTCTAACAGAAAGCAGACAGACACTATTTTAAAAATTTATGGGAAAACTATTTAGCTTCTGCAGCCCTCTAAAAAGCACAAGTCTTAGAATTATTTAGGGAAAAAATTGTTAACCAGCGGGAAAACTAAAAAAAAAGGTCCCTGCTTTTATTCTTGAAAATATACACCTTTTAATAATGCAACATAGGTCAATTTCTCCAGTTCCTATAGAATTTCAAAAAGAGATAGTAAAAACTAACAGAACTTTATGGGGGGAAAAGTGAGAAACGTTTCTACATTTTAAAAAACACCTTAAATCGTTCTTCCTTGAGGATACTCAAACTTTCTCGAACCCCTTAACAATTTACCAAGGCATTTTCTCTACAACACAAGGTGGTAGGGGTTCAGAACAGGCCTCCCCAAAATGTGACACTTTAGCACAGAAATTCTTTTGAGCCAAAGACAATCAAGACACTGCAAGCCCATGATGAAATTTTACTTTTCCCTTACAGAATTTAAATTAAGAACCTTGTCCATAATAAGAGTTACCACCAGAAATAACCTTTTATGAGCTATCTGTAGGGCAGGGTGAATTTCTAATTACTGAACATCTGCTATTGTTATCCTGAGCATGACCTTCCTTCCCTCTAAAGCCCCAAGGTGCCTTACCTCACTCATCCTTAGCTCAAAATGTCATATACCCCTCATTTTCCCTTTCTGTCTCTGTACCTCTCATGTACACAGGGTCTCTGACTCACTCACAAATGTAGGGTTTCCATATACGTTTGTAATTAAATTTGGTTATTTTTTCTCGTTAATCTGTCTCATGTTAATTTGATTATTAGACCAGCCAAAATAAACTAGACGGATAGAGGAAAGTTTCTTCCTCCCCCAACAAGGTCCAAGGTATCTAAGTTCATGGGCTCTACTAATGGCATCATAATCTCCCCTTGCCCAGGGCTTCTATTAGCCTATGTGGTATGTGAATTTTTAAATGATGCCTCCCTTCTGGATAGTTGAATTAGAAACAATAATCCTTTCAGGTGTAAAAAACCCAGCAGGAAAGGAATTATCCAGGTTTCCCAACCTCACGTTCTCGGCAGGGGGCCAAATGACTGCTCCTATAACCTTATTCCTGCCTCCCTTTTTCTTCCTGTCTCTCACAGTATAAGAGACCAGAGCCAAGTCATCCTTCAAACAAAGTTGGAACTGTAGGCTGGGGAGTGGATAAGTGGATAATGACAGATTCTCAAAGTGAAGTCTCCTCCTAAACCTGGCATAACACAAAAATTTCATCTTGCACACCATCCAGTCTAGGCAGTGACTGCCTGGACTGTGCTGAGAAAGATAGGAGACCAAATCCAGCACTAACAGAGAGCAGCGGGTGGACTAGCAGTATAAACCAATGGTTTCCAATAGCGCATATGCCTCAGCTTTCATATCCTGATCCAAACCATTAAAATCACAAGCATTCATTGTGCACTTAACATGTACCAGGGACTGTGAGTGATGCTTCGAAGTAGTCCATCCAAACCCAGCTGCACATTGAAATGTTTGGGGGACTTTTAAAAATGCAAATCCTTTGTAATTTTCTGTTAATCTAAAGCTATTTTAAAATATAAATTTTACCATTTTTTTCGTTGTTTTTTGTTTGTTTTTTCTATGTTGTAACAATTTTATTTTTGTTTTAAAAAATGAGTCTTTTAATTGAGCCAGGACCTCAGGGATATAAGGGATTAACCACCACCATATTCAACATGATGCATTTATTCAGAGCAAATCTTAATTTTCTTTGTCTTCTTTAGAAGAAAGAGCTGCAGGAAATGCCTAAAAGACTTGAAGTGATATCAATTTAAAATGCTTTTACTGAAACTTAATTCCTTGGGCCATAGGAAGGTCTTTACTATAGGTGATGGGACAAGTGTATCGTCTCATGTACTATTTCCAGGCGTCACTACCAGACTCCCTGCCACCACCAGTGTGCAAATACACCTCCAATCTCTGCTCCACTCATTAGAACTCACAGAAACCAGAATGGTGGCTACAGAGCCTGGGAGTGGAGGAAATGGAGAGAGATTGGTCAAAGGGTATAAATTTTCAGTTATAAGATTAACAAATTCTGGATATCTAATGTACAGCACCATGATTATAATTAATAATACTATATTATATACTTGAAAGTTGCTAAGAGATTAAATCTTAAATGTTCTCACCACAAAAAAAGAAATGTAATAATGTGACATGATGGAGATGTTAGTTAATGCTGTAGTGGTAATCATTTTGCAGTATATACGTGTATTAAATCAACATATCGTACACCTGAAACTTACTCAATGTTATATGTCAATTATATCTCAATAAAGCTAGAGGGAAAAGAATTAATTAAAATAAGTAAATTTTTAAAAATACAATATTTATCTTATAAAAAATAGAGATTCTTTGACTTTACCATCAGAATTAATGAATCAGAAGGTCCCCAGATGTCTGTAATATGATCATTTAGAGAGCTTAGAGATAACTCTCTTGGAGGCTACTGAGATGACTACTACTAAGCCCCTCACTACTCTTATCCATGCCTCTTAAAATTAAAACCCTCCTCTTGTCAAACTGCAGGCAGAAACACATTCATGCATCATCAAGTCAATTTTATGTCTTATGACTAGAATATAGTTTTAAAAATAATAGAATAAAATGAGTAAGTTTAAGATACATGGCACATAGTAAGGGTAATTATTGTTTTGTGGATCTTTTTTCTGAAATGTATATTTAACTCAGAAAAAAGGTATATATATATACGTATATATGTATGCGTATACATATACGTATATATGTATGTGTATATATGTGTATACACACACTGCATCACAATAAAAACATGTATTTTTAATATTTTGAAACAAAAATCAAAAACCTGAAATTAGTTGGTTTAAATTAAATGTTTTCTGCTGCAATTTTAGCACTTTTTCCTCTCTTTTGTTGCTGATTGGAAGCTGGGCAAATGGCTTACTGTTAACAACAAACTCCATTATAAACTATAAATTGGTTCTCTCTCAGCCTTCTCTCTCTCACTTAGTAAAATGGAATTTCTTTGACTTTTCTTTATGGACAAATGTCATTATACTCTATTAAACTTTATCCAAATGGAATATATTAGATTTTAGTTTTAGGATCCAAATCTGTGGTGTTTTATACTGTCAATAATGTCTAGTGGTTTGTTTGTTTTTCTTCTTTACAGAGAAAAAAGCAAAAGGAAATGTTTTTGCATAACTGTCAAAGGGGCTTCAGCCAGACATAATGAAAAGTTACCTGGTAGCCAAAACAGTACAAACTACAATGGTCAGTTTGGAGGGAGAAGAGGATGTGATGTGAAATCTACTCTGTAGATTTGGTGGAAACAACCCAGATTCTTATCTGTCTGGAATTCTTTAGCTGTAAATCTGTCTAGTACACCAGGAGTGGACTTCCAGGTTTATAAGGCCATTTCTGCCTTATATCATTGAGATATTCTGAAGAAACATAAAATACATACCTATAAACCAATCGCTTAAACCAGGAACAATCTCACAGTTTCTCAGCTGAAGCACTAGTGACATTTGGGGTGGGCGATTCATTGCTGTGCTGTAGGACTAATGCATTGTAAGATGGTTTGTCATTGACATGACCCACTTAGCACCTCTGGGTCTAGTGATCTCATCACTAGAATGAAAGAAAATAATGTGTTCCTCACAGAGTTATGAGGGATAAATGAAACACATGAACGGTACCCACACAGGACCTGCCCTTTAAAATTTTAGGATCTGAAAAGATAGAATTTTTAAGAGCCCAAGTTTATGAAAGAAAGACACAGCTCTAAGTTGTTATGCCATAGTCAATAATTTCTGAAGCCATAAGTTTTTATTTATAGGGAGCATGATGTAGTTCTTTTACCCTAATAGTCATGGTTTTGTTTTCTGTTTTGTTTTTTGTAAAAGAACATCAGAAAATTTCTTCTTTTTTACTGTCACATAAAATCTTCCTATTCTTCCTTACAGTAATGGGACAATGTTAAAGGTATTTCTATTTTCCTGAACGGTGAAAGAAGAGGGAAAAAATATAGAACAAAAATAATGGATATATATCATCCATCACTGAATGGTAGTATAAATATTTTAGTATGTTTTGTAAAGAAATATTGAGATAGTTTAATAATCATCTCCTCTTATACTTCTCAGAAAATATTAACCAAAATTGATCTTTTCAATAATGAAAATGCTTTTGTTGTGTCTGTTTCAGAAATGTGGCGCCGGATTCTTTCTCTCCCAGTCAGGAGAATGTTTGCCCTGTGACTGTAATGGGAATTCCAACGAGTGCATGGACGGGTCTGGATTCTGCGTGGTAGGTCGCGGGCACTTCTCACTTCTAGTGTGTTTCATTGGTCCTTTGCATCTTGGGTGGGAATTAAATATTCTTCCTGGACGTCTGAGCTACCTAGGAGCAAACGGCTCATCAAGCTCTTTTTTACACTTTACCTTTCCCTGTAAAACACCTCATATAAACTGCTTATAATTGTAAGTGGCCACCAAGGCATGTGTCTGAATATGCATGTCCTCCTAGAGGTAACTGCTTCGCCACCCTCGCAGCTGGCTTCCTGCTGTGGGCCAATGAGAGATTGAAAATAGTACACATAAGAGAAAATCATGCATCCAAATTCTTCTGTAATAGTATAGTTTGCCATATGTTTGGCTCCACTCCACATAACCTGGGAGAATAAAACAGTTGTTTCATAGCCTGTTTTACAACTTTATGTAGTCAGGTCTATAGATCAAAATTTGTTAAAAGAAAAAAAAAGGTTTGACCCAAATCGCTAATAAAAATGAAACTCCGGCCTTGTGGTCTTTGTAATTCTGTGTTCAAGCCCCCAGAAGACTTTTTTCCCCCCTTAACTAAAAAGAATTCAATAGACTGTTCTTCAGTGAAACATCATAGAGACTTATGAAGGAGACTTAGAAGCCTTTTAGCAAAATCGACCTGCTACATATTTCTCATTTTCGTGGAAAGGATTGACAATTTAGTGAAAATGGGAATTGAAATGTTTACCAAAAGTAGCTTCAGTAGAAATCAGAGGAGGCATTTTTAAAGACTGATGCCCTAAGATCATGTTTTCCTTCATGAGCTATACTACTAGTAGGAAAATTAGATTCTTCAAGTGAGGCAAAAGAGGCTTTCCAAAACTCCAATAGTTTTTTTCTGCATTAGGTACTAGAATACTTAATTAAATGTACCTATTTACCTCAAAGTAAGCATAATTATTCTTATTAAGCAGATAATTTTGATTATAAGTGGTCTGCAAGGTGTGTACACGAGGTGTTATTTTACTCATGATTTACATTAGGATGCATATTAGAACGTTTTCATTTATTTTAAACCTACCGGTTGCCATTTTTCTACAGACAGAGAATTCAGTGCCAACCACTAAAGATTGCTCTCTTTGTGATGTTTGTTTAGTCCTGGAATTTCTGTTTTCCCCTTCCCCCATCTTCTTAAATAACCATTACATTCAGGATGTCCTCTGTAGCAGGGTAGGCACATGCAGCTGCCAAAATCTACCCCTTTCTAATGCTTCCATCTCCGGTTTCCTGTTATTTTAATCCCAGTGACATTTGAAAAGAAAATCCCATAGATGCATTTGAACTAATAACGTACAGCTCTGATAGTTTGACCAATTAAAGTTTCTTTGTTATTTGGTTTATTAAAATATAAGTCAATAGGGACTGGCAAGCCTATCAGCTGCTGTTAGACAGTCAATAAGTTGGAAAAACTGAAATAAATTAAAGGGCAACAAGTCCCTCTCCTTAGTGCTATGGAGAACTATGACAAAGCCACTCTTGCTGACAATGACATTGTCAGAATAGAAGCTATCGTGTTTTTTCCTCTGCCTAGATGCAAGCTTCTGAAGGGTACAGTCATCGTGTAATTTCATAGTTCCTGGGGCATATAAAATTCTAATAAAATTTGAGAATTGGCTACCGTGTAAACATTTACATGCACACTCACGGAAGTTGCCAATCTTCCTGCAGTTGCTTTGTTTGAAGACAGAGCATTTTAAAAAAAGAGAGAAGAAATAACCATTGTATTCATCTTAAAGGTGGTTCCACCCCCGCCCCCTTACCTGAAGGGAAATACTTTTTCTTCCCCTAATTAAAGTAATATATGCTTAATGTAAAAAACACAAACAAAACAACAAAGCATATATATACTACACATGAAATTCAAATAAAAATTACCCACAATCTTATCCCTCAAAGCTAAACATATATTCTTATAAATTTAATTTAGAAAGACAAAAAATATATAATTTGTATTTAATTAAGTGCAAGTGAGGGAGCAGAAGAGGCTTGTCAATATAGAAAGAATATGCTGCCATTTTATTAGCAAATATATGGTCTATGGTGTCAAACTCATAATTTTCTATTTCCTTTCCCCATCCGTATTCCAGCCATCTGGTCAAGCAGGGCCAGTTTCTCAACTCCTTCCCTGTAGCCTCAGCTCATTCCTGGTTCTCAAGGAGCCAGAAAAGAAGGAGCAACTCCACGCAAACACTTCTTTGCAGAGTTTCAATCAGTTGTTACTGTTCACCTGGCCTAACTCACATCTCCCTTCTTCCATAAGCGACCAAAAATAAAAAGCCCTCTATTATCTCACTTTGTTTCACTTTGCTTTTATTTTAAAGGCTTATAATTCCTTTACCTTATCCTTCCCCAATTGTTTCTAATTCTTCCTCCATCCCAATGTCCAATTTCAATTTGACCTTATATTTTACAGACTGATTTTAAGGAACTAAGTCATTTGACAATAAAATGTAAAGTAGACCAAATTATGTTACCATTTTAGACATATCAAAAAAACTTAGAGATTTCTTCACAAGAGGAATGCTAACTTTTCAAATACAGAATGGTGGCTAAGTGAAAGTAGCTTAACTAATGAAATCCAACATGTATTGGGTGTCCTTCCAAAAAGCCACCTTACATTTTACCAGAACTGGAACACATTAGGCAAGATTCTCAGCTGGGTCACCTAGTCAGGGCCTCGAAGGCCAGCAACTCTAGTGGACATGGCAGACTGTCAAAGAAAGCTTCAGAAGGAGGCATGACAAAAGATTGAAGGGGAAGAAACATGAAGAAGCAGACAGGTGGTAGGAATGTCTGCTCCAGGCTCTTTCCGTAATGTGTCTTCTTCACTAGCAATAGAGACATCTTTCAAAAACATAACCTAATCAAGTTATCCGCCTTTCTAAAATTGTTCCAGAGTTTCTACCCCAGCCCCACTGAGCTTCTCACTGCCACCTAAACTCACTCTGTACTCTCACACTCTGTGTCTGAACTTGTGTTCTCCTGTTCTCTGCCTGGAAGTTCTTGCTCATCCCTCAAGGCCTAGTTCAAATGTCACTGCCTCCATTAAACTTTTCCAGTTTTCTCAGCAAGAGCTAGAA
>NW_006494612.1:7200885-7206578 GCF_000325575.1 Pteropus alecto | reverse complement strand
GTACTTTATGCATTCCTCAGTCAGAGCACCAATGTGCTATGTTATTCTTTGTTTATCTCTGTTTCCTTCACAAGTCTATGAGCTACTGAAAGGCAGGAACTGGCTCTTTATTTTAGTAACAGTCACAGCTAATTTTTATGATATCAGTTTAATCTAGATTCATTAAATGAATGAACGAATTGGTAAATGAAATAACTAACTTAAATGCAAAAACCTTTGATTTTATAATTTATGAAACACTTGGATTACCTTTTATTTAAGTGAAATGTATTGTCTGTTAAGCTAGAGACTCAGGCTCAGGTCCAATGCTAGGTAACTAGCAAACAGTGTTTCCTATGTGAGGTGTTTCTTTCTAGACTCTTGCTTCTCAAAGTACAGGCTAGACCAGCAGCATTGGCTATACTTGGAAGCTTGTTAGAAATACAGACATCCAATCATAAACCCAGATGTCCTCAATCAAAATCTGCATTTTTTACAGGATGTCCAGGGCATTTGTGTGCACACTGAAGTTTTAGAAGCACTGATGTAGACAGAGCAGCAGTTTTCAAACTTTTTGATCTCATGAGCCCTTTATACTCATAAGAATTAATCAAGTTGCCTAAGAGCTTTTGTTTGTATGGATATATCTATCCATATTTTCTACACTAGAAACCAAAAATGTTTTTGTAATATTTTTCTATTAATTTATTTGAAAATAACAATAATAAATATATTGCATGTTAACATTTATGTATTTATAAAACATAAACATATTTTACAAATTGAAAATACATATAATGTCTGACTTAATAGAAGGCAGCTGGATCTCATATCTGATTCTGCATCAATCTGTGCTGATATCTCATATAATGTAGCCTCAGGAGAACTCCACCTTACACACATGAGAAAATGAGAGTGCAAAAGAAAAATTAAATCTTAGTGTTGTTATAAAAATACTTTTCTCCTGCCCCGACATACTTTGAGAACCACAATCTTGATAGATATTCTTGCATAAAGGCTGTGACAAACCACAGAAAGCCTAACCTGATTCTTTCAGGCCTTCTTCCTAAATTATGCGGTTGCTGTGGCCAAGTCAGTGAGACTCATTTCTCATGTGAAAGAGACATAGCTGGTGCTCAAATGTCATTCCTAAAACATTACCTGCAATAGATTGTCTAGATGCAGCTTTCTTATCCACTGACCAAAGATTCAGAAAGCTTTTTTCATTTTCAAGTTGTCAGATGTATTTGAAAATAAACTGTTCCCCTACAACAACACACTCATTGATTGTTGTCATTTTTGTTTTCTGTTTTTAAATGGCAGAGTATTAAAGGTAAAGGGATATTTACAGTCCAGAGTAATAGATTTTCAGAGCTAGAGGAAACCTTATAAGCCATCTGGTCTAGATCCTCATTTTACAGATAGGGAATAGAGACCCAGAAATGTCAAGGGACTTCTTCAAAGTCGACCAGCTAGAAAATAGAAGAGCTCGTCCTTGCCTCCAGCATCTCTCGGCCCATCTCCCAGACTTCACATCAGTGTCTTTTAGAGGATTTCATAACAAACTCTTTAAAAGGAGGCAGATGAGGAAAGTCAGTGTTTGCACTCTGAGCATTTAGAGGTCAGAGAGATTTGGTGGCTTTGCCCTTGAGGGTAATTGCTCCTCATGGCTGCCATGGCAGAATTAAGCCCTGACAAGGAATCCAAAGCATCTGTTGAGCCATAAGGGGACAGAATTGGGAATTAGCTCATTTTTTGCAGCTTAATGGGTACTTCAGACACAAAGAATGGCCTGCACAGATGGGCTTCGTCTGTCCAAAAAGGACTCAGACATATTTGACTTCAGCCTACAAGTAGCCCTGCCAGATTGCTTATGGCTTAGATTCCTGGTAACTGGGCAAGGCTCATTGGTAGCTGGGCAAGGCTCATTGGTTTCCCTAGCGATGAGAGATTGCCACCAGCTTTTAGCTGGTGTTGGGTTAATTTCCTTTATTTGCTCCAGTCGCTAATTGACTAATTCACCCTTTTTCACTTTTTCTTTTATTATTTTTCCCAAAAAATATTTACCAATGGCTAACTTAGCACAAATCACAGTATTAAGAACCATGAGAGAACTATGTTAACATCCTGTACTCTGCACATCATACTTTATTTTTCAGAGTTTCTCACTGATCTGCCAGTCAGTCTGAACTGAATTCTATTGGAGAAAAATAGTAACTTACCTTAGAATTATTGTGAGAATTAAATTTGTTAATCAATGTAAAATGTTCAGAGGAGGGCCTCACTGTTATTTTATTTTGAACTTCAATACAGAACATAAAGACAAAAGATCTCAAAGTTTAGTTTACTGCTGCTCCATCTTGCCTTCCTCAGGCTTCCTCCACAGAGCACTGTTTGGGAAAAAAGTTATTCTGTTGAAGCTTTTGTGCATGGGTCTTACCAAGAGAATTGATCGTACAGGAGGGTGCCTCTTCAATGGCTTTCTAATTCTAACAGTACAATTTTTCACCAAAAAACCCTATTCAGCCTTTATACTCCGGTGAAAGTAAAGTTGAAAATATAGTGCTGATGGTGTTGCCTTGTGCACTCCAGTCCAGTTCAGCTGGAGAAAACTACCAGTGGACTGGCATCATTGCCTCCTATGGAGTAAGAGTCAAAAATTAATCCATCAGATGGACAAAGAGCTTGAGTACTTACTCCGTTTGAGCTGATGGCAGTACAGTGGTGAAAGACAGGCTGGGAGCAGACGATAACAGAACAATGCGGGTAGTAGAAGGTGGGGAGCTTCAGGGAATAATTCTTAGAAGTTTTGAGACCTGGTAAAGATTTTGAATGGTGAGTAGGCATTCTAGGCAGAAGAATCTGCCTTTCTTTTTTGTCCTTTTTAAAATTCTAATTATCCGCACAACAAATGGAGAAATTATATAAAATAAACCAACTTACTATTTCTTATATGTCACCATCCAAGATACCAACCCATTATCAAAATATTCTTTTTCTACCTCCCACTCCACTTATGCTTCAGTATGACACATTTTGTTCTAAGTTCATAAACCCTAAAATGTCCCCATTGTCATGGGGAAGCACCAGGGAGATATTTATATTTTTATGTAATAGTTATTCCAAGTCAGTAAGCTGATGCTTCTTCAATATCTAGCATTTGATCATTCTGATTATCTCTCTGAATTGAAATAACTAACTGATGAATAATCCTCTTGATATACAAATTCTAAAGAGAGTTCAATGCTGCTAGTGCACAGAGAAGTCCAAGATGAAGTCATGTACCATTGTCCACACTTTCTAGCATTTACCAGGGCCAAAGTATCTCCTTTTCGCTGATCACTATCCATGCACACCATCTATTCTGTCAAGCCCGACAACTTTCTTTGTTAGAGGTATTTTGGGTTCCCAGATTTACTGTGTATAAAATTTCTTTTGTGTTCTTGTCAACTTTCTTATTTTTTATCTTATAGCACTGCCAGCGGAACACGACAGGAGAGCACTGTGATAAATGTGTAGATGGTTATATTGGAGATTCCATCAGGGGACCACCCCAGTTCTGCCAGCCATGCCCCTGTCCCCTGCCCCACGTGGCCAAGTAAGTCTTAAAGGAAGATGGTCTTTTCTACTGCCTCTCCCCACCTCACTTTTTTTGGGGGGTGGCGGGGGGGAGTTCATAGTTCTAAGGTTTTTCTACAGTCAAAAACCGAGTACTTTATGTTGAGATGAGACTGGAAAATATATAGGAAAGGTCTTTAGCCTAAATATAATTTCAGAAAAGTTTACACACTTGCAGTACAGGTGATTACTCTGTTCTCAAAATATTGGGGTGCATAATAAGGTCAGCAAAGTCTCCCAAGTTTTATAAGCAATGTTAGTCTCATCTTTTCTTGGCTATCTCTTGACCTAGAGATCAACCAGTAATGCCAACAGATTCATCATAATCCTGTATTTTCGGTAGTAGTGTTTCTTCTGACTCTCACAGAGTAGACATTTCCTTACACGTGGCACCCAACTAGTCTTTTCCATCAGAATTAGAGCACAAATGAACAGAATGCATACTTGAGGCTGATCATCTCAGAAGATTTACAAGAAAATTAATTTTCAGTTCTGACTATGTTTTGACCTGAGTGAGAAATTAAAGAGAGTAGACACACATCTTAATTGAAATAATGGAATTCTTCTCAGGTACTAATATGTATAAATCCAGTAATCAAGTCATGGCTAGCCATTTTATTGGCTTGAAAATGACAGATGTAGAATTAAAGTGATGTAGTAGTGTCCGGTTTTCCAAATTTCAACTAGTACTCCAAATTATCCGCCACCAACTGTGTGTCTTATAATCGACTTAATTCTGCCATTAGCTATCCAGAATTGTGTAGACCCCACATGCTAAGGGCTCAGTCCCACTTCAGTAGCCAGTCACAAATGAGGTCTCCAGGCTTTTCACGTTTCTTCCCAGCTAACTACAAATTCACGAATTTCCTCAACCCCCTCAGGTTCAGTAATTCTCTACAATGACTCACAGAAATCAGAAAAGCTCTGTACTTAAAATCAGTTTTATTATAAAGGATACGATTCAGGAACAGCAAAATGGAAAAGATGCATAGAGCATGGTGGGGATGTGGAGATAGGATGGCGCAGAGCTTCTATGCACTTGCTCTTCAGGTGTACTACCCTCTCAGAAAATCAATGTGGTCACCAACCCGGAAGCTCCCCAAACCCTATTGTTCAAGAGATTTATCAAAGCTTCGTTGCATAGTCATTATTGATTCAATCACTGGTAATTGAATTCAATCTTTGGCCCCCGCCTCCACCCCTGTGAGATGGGGGAAGAGGATGGATTGGAAGTTCCAACCTTCTAATCATGTAGTTGATTCGATTCTACTGGCAGACCAGCTTCCATCCAGAAGCTACCTAGGGGTCCATCCAGAGTCACTTCATTAGCATTAACTCAGATTTGATTGAAAGGGACTCGTTAAGAGTAACAAAAGACAGTCTTGTCACTCAAGAAATTACAAAGGTTATAAGAGCTCTGTGCCAGGATCAGAAACAACAACAACAAAAAAATGTGTATATATATTTTTATTATACCACAACTGGAAAGAATAATAAAAGTGTTTTGGCACATAATATCTGTGTGATCTCAGACATGGTCTCACTTTCCATGAGATTTGAGATCAAGGAGACTAAATTCCAATCTTGGCTCCATTCCTTTACCTGCTCTGGATCTCAGTTTTTTTTTTTTTTTTTTTTTTGGTTTGGTTTGGTTTGGTTTGTTGTTGTTGTTATTGTTATTGTTATTGTTGTTGTTTAGTAAATCAAAACTGGTATGAGGATCTGCCTCATAGGTTTGGACTAGGATAATATTTGTGGAGCATTTGGGTTGGTGCCTTACACATAGAAAGATGTATGATAAATATTGGCTTTAGTAAAAACATATTTTATATTTTTTCTAACATATTTTACTTACTCTATGTCAGGCACTGTTCTAAATGTTTGGCTATAACATTTAGTTGATAGCTGTTGTAAAAATTAAATTAAACGATGCATATAAAATAACTAAAAATAAGGCCTGAATATCTGCCACACACACACACTTTCTTATAAAGAGAAAAGAAAAAAAAAAAAAAAAAAAAAAAAAAAAAAAAAAAAAAAACAAAAAAAAAAAAAAAAAAAAAAAAAAAAAAAAAAAAAAACAAAAAAAAAACAAA
>NW_006494612.1:7188166-7200296 GCF_000325575.1 Pteropus alecto | reverse complement strand
TGAGAAACCTACTTTTTCTGTAGGGCAAATGTCAGAATCCCTCAGGGAGGAAAACTGGTGATAAAAGAGGGTGGGGGTGAGGGATGATGAGGTAGTCTGTGGTCATAGAACAGGACAAATTTGCCCGATCCTATAAAGTTCTAGCCTTTGATCTGTCCTTGTTGTTGACTTAGTTAACTGATCTCAAACATTAATCAAATATCTCATCAAAAATCAAATACTCTATTGCCTCTTTCAGCTTTTTTTTTTTTTCATTCATTTTGCTACTTTCTATAAAAATTAAACTGTAGGACTTTTACTTGAACTCAGAAAAGCGCCAAGTATGGAGTCTGAATTAAACTTTGAGTGATCTGCTATTTGAGCCTACAGACCCAAGGTTTGGATTTCTAGTTACAATAGCCAGATCAGAAAGCAAGGAAATAATGTCTGAAAGAGTTTAGCAAATAAACAGTGCTGAGTCTATGTTTCTTTAAAGTCTCTGAGGGTTTTCCAAGAGCAAAAGTCTCCCTTCCCCTTAGAGAGGGTGCCCTGTCTGTTAATCTGGGCTGAGAAAGGCCCAGTATTTTCATTTCCTTAGCCTAAAACAGACTTTACCCTAAGAAAAATATAAATAATGCTGAGGAAAAACAAAAAACAAACCCTTAGTGGATGGTACTGCCTCTAAGTCTCCCATGACAGAGACCAATGGTCATGTAGCTATTCTCAGGGACCATTTACACAGAATTCATTTATTTATTTTGGGGTTGGCCAGACATCCTCCATGTCTACTAGTAGCTATGGTAATCGCTCCAATTAAGGAAAACATTATCTGTTTGAAACAGCAGGACATTAGTTCAAGGCAGACAACTTCAGACACCAGCAGATGTTTCAGTCCTTCAAGCCATGAGCAGCAGGCTGCTGGGTGAAACATCTTCAAAGAAACATGCATGAGGGTTTGTGCATGTTTTGGACTCTTAACTCACAGTGTTCCTTTAGAAGAAAAACAAGCAAAGTAAAGAGTAAAAACCAAAGAAGTATTATTTCATTGGAATGTTTTTAATCAAACTGTTAGAGAAAATAAATTGTGGGTATTGTCTTTCACTGAGAAGCACGTATTGTTTTCTGACTGATCTTATAAATGTCTTCAAACAAAGCGAACATATCCATTTGCTTTCCTCTGAAGACCATTAGGGTAAAATTGCTGATACATGCAGAAATGTGAGAGCAACAGGTCACACTCTATTGATTGTACAGTACCTAAGCCAAAACTAATTTAAAGTCTTCACACCCACCTCATATGGATGGATTCATGAGTCAATGTAGAATTTTCCAAACACATGGAAAGTAATATTCCACTTTCCCTGCTTTAATAATTTAGATGGTTATTTATTCTGTTGAGCTAATATTTTTATTACTTTTCTGTTTTCTGTCCTAATTTTTATTGTGTAAAATTAAAAAAAAAAAAGAAGAAGAAGAAGAAGAAGAATCAAGAGAGGGGGTTCCACGGACTAGAATCCTTTTATTGTGGGTCCTGTTTCTTGCTTGAGCACTTATTTTTCACTTTGATCAGTTGAGCCTGTCCTTGCACCCTTTATTCCCAATCTTCAAGGTACACATGAAAGAAATTAAGGTTCTGTTGAGGTATATAGTTTATTGGTTCATGAAAAGTGGAAGAGATCTAGTACAAAGAAAAGGGGGGGCTTTCAAATGTACACACAGAAAGTGGTGAAAATAAGAGGAAATTCTCATATATATCTAACATTGCAGGTAAAATTTGATTATTTCTGGATCTGGAATATGTGTTTTAGATTTACATTAAATATATATATATATTTTATTGCAAATATACATATATTACATTAAATATATATATATATATTTCTGATGTTCTGGAAGTTCCCATTGCTTCAAATTAAAAATAATAAAATACCTCTGTGGAAAAATAAGTAAGGTGGACCCGGGAAATGGTTTCACAAATTGAGTGGCATTTTCTGCCTGAGATTGCTGGCCTAAACTTTCCTGAAAGGAAGAGGATTTAATTTAAATAAAACAAATGATCACACTCATACTTGAGGGAGACAAAAGTAGAGACAATATAATTAAAAGTTAATATGATCTCTTTAGTGATGTATGGAATTGGCTTCTAATATTCTCTAACAATTCTAGTTTTGCAGAATCCTGCTATAGGAAAAATGGAGCTGTTCGATGTGTTTGTAAAGAAAACTATGCTGGACCTAACTGTGAAAGGTAGGCTAATAAAATTTACTCTTTTCTGTGGGGGTCTAAGGAAACTTTCTGTTTCTTGCACTCATCAGCTCTGCCAGCTTCCCATTCAGTTGGTCTTGAAGTGAATGCTTAAGAGGAGCAAGATGAGTATAGAATCACAGAACTCTGTGTGTATGTGGGAGGAGCTTTTGAAAATCTCGTGCCTCAGATATAGGTATAACAATTTGTTCCCTATGGGGTCCAAGCCAGGGCCACATCTCAGGATAAATGGACAAGGAAAGGATATATGAGTATATGTATTTTTAAAAGACTCTGGGTATTTCGGGTAACACTCTTTTTTCTCTCCATCATTGAGAACCAGTAGTATAATTAGTAGAGAGACAGAGTGAGGCTCCCTATTTTGTCAGGTGTAAGAATTGCCACCCCAGCCTTTTGTTTGTTTGTTTCCATTTTCATAAAATATCTTTTGATCTGAAATGAGTCTCTCGTAGGCAGTATATATAAGGGTGTAGTTTTCTTATCCATTCAGTCACCCTATCTTTTAACTGGAGCATTCAGTCCATTCATATTCAAAGCAATTGTTGATAGATATGTAGTTATTGCCATTTTATTATTCTTATTTTTTATTTTTGTTTTTTTCTTATTCTTCTTAAAGAAGTCCCTTTAACATTTCTTGTAATACTGTTTGATGTTGATGAACTCTTTTAGCTTTTTCTTGTCTGAGAAGGTCTTTATCTATCTTTAGCTTCTAAATAATAGCTTTGCAGGGTCAAATAATCTTGGTTATAGGTCCTTGCTTTTCATTACTTTGAATATTTCATGTCAATCCCTTCCAGCCTGCAAAGTTTCTCTTCTGAAATCATCCGACAGTCTTATGGGAGCTCCATTGTAGATAACTAATTGCTTTTTTCTTGATGCTTTTAAGAGTCTCTTTTTCTCTTTAACCTTTGGCATTTTAATTTTAACGTGTCTTGGTGTGGGACTCTTTAGGTTCATCTTGTTTGGGACTCTCTGTGCTTCCTGGGCTTGTATGTCTATTTCCTTCACTAGATTAGGGAAGTTTTTGGTCATTATTTCTTGAAAGAGGTTTTCAATTCTTGGTCTCTCTCTTCTCTTTCTGGTAGCCCTGTGATGTGTGTATTGTTACTTGATATTGTCCTAGAGGCCTCTTAAACTATCATGCCCCACTGCAGGCCAAGTTCAGCCATAGCCTGTGCCCTACTCAGGATCACCTGGCAAGATGCACCAAGCAATCCACAGATGGCTACCATCCATGCTGGGCTTACAGGTGCCTCAAGAGGCCAAGTCACAAACCAAGGCCAGCTGCCACTAGTACTGGGCTTGGGCCTGCTCAGCAAGAGGTACAGGGTATGCTAAGGCCAGATGCTGCTTGTTTGGGTTTTGTGAACCTTTGGGAAATTTTAGGAAAGTCTGCAACTTGAGCCAACACAGGACATTTGTATGGAAAAGCTACTGGAGGTGGCTTGGGTGCACCCGCAAGTTGGGTGGAGCGAGGTCTCAGGGAGTCACAAGGGGAAGAGGGAGGAGAGGTGACAAGTGTTAGCCAGGTTGATGGAGACTCAGATAAGGGGGTCACCTGCATCTGCATACCATGCTGGGAGAGGGCTCAAAAAAGAGACAATAGATTCTGCTCGCACTTCTCTTGGGAGAAGCTGCACCTCCAGCCCATGCCCTGAAATCAGACAACCCAGTTCCTCCTCATCTGTCCCTGGTGCTTTTTGAGCAGCTGCCCTAGTGCTGGAGCTCAAAGCAAGTGAGTCCATCAGCAAGTAAGTCCACATGTGGGCCCCTTAAGAGGAATATCTGTGACTTCAGCCACCCTCTGTCACGTTGGCCACAATCTCCACTGGTTTTCATAGCCAGAAGTTGTAGGGACTTCTCTTCCTAGCACTGGAATCCTGGGCCAGGGAGCCTAGTGTGGGGTCTAGACCTCTCACTCCTCTGAGATATCCCTCTTGACTCTCAACCGCTACAGGCAGGTATGGGGACCAGCCCGTTCCATGTCTCTGCCCCTCCTCCCAGTCTCAAAGCAGCCTCTTCGGTATATCTCCAGTTGTAGGACTTCTGTTCAGCTAGACTTCAGGCCACTCCCAATGATGGTTGTTCTGTAGGTTAGTTGTAATGTTGTAGTCATGAGAGGAGGGAAGCACAGCATTTACCTACTCTGCCATCTTTACCAGAATGAACAGCAGCATTTTTAATGTTCCTTTTAAAAGGCACCATGTAGTGACAAGTCAGGCATTTCTCCTGCCGTTTGACCCCTCATTTCCCAACCCATGCCAGGAAAATGAAAAAGAGTGGCCCACAGTTGAGTGAGTCAAGTCACCCGCTGGCTAAATAGAGGTTGTAAATAAAAGTTATGTTCTGAACTAAATAATTATAAAATGCACAGCCTTATAGACAGGAGTTTCTCAAGTCTCAGCCCATTGTGACCTTTTGTCTCCTCCTAAGTAGTAAATTTCAAAGATAAGGAGCCTGAGACTCGGAGCCATGAAAGGGCTTAATCTAAGGTCACACAATGGGTTAGTGGTAAACTTGAAATCAAAACTCAAGACTACCATTGTTTAATCCAATGTTTTCATTTCATAAATATGTATGATCTCAATGCCTCAGTATTTCACATTGTCTCCCATGGCAACTTTAATAGTATACCTTCATCCATTCAATTCTGCAGTGGAGTTAGACATGCTAAGTCTGTAAGAGGATTTATCATGTGGATCTTGTTGCTTAAGAATCAGGAGAGAAGAATACGGCAAATTAAAGCAAATCCAAGGAAACCTTACAACTCCAACAGGAAAGGCAGAACATAGTATCATCAGAGATGATGATGATGACAGTGATAACGATTTTGATGATGGCATTGATGATAGAAAAGAAGAATAAAGAGAGGAAAAAGAGAAAGCTAACATTTACTGAGGCTGATTATGATTCAGAGATTTAGTTTGATTCTTTCTGCAGGCACCAGATTTTTCAAATTTAAGCAATCAGCCTTGCAATCTGTATAGAATTTTTCTCATAACTTCCTAAACTCTGCCTTGTCCCACTTCTGGATTCTTGGCCTATGAACTTGAATGAGTTACTTCCATTTTCTTAGCCTTATTTCCCTGTCTTTCCTAGATTGTAAAGAGCAATTATATGGTAACTACTATGCAATATGTATTTTTTTTTATAATTTAATTTAATTCCAATGACAGCTACAGAGAAAGGCTTCTGTGTCACCTAAGAGTTTTGACACCCTTGATGAAGGCATTCACTGAGAGTTGTATGGCCCTGGGAGAAGAAGCAGAGGACAAAAAGCAGAGGAGAGGGGGAAAGCTTCAAAATTTCCCAAAACAATAATTATTGGTAAAAAATTTAGTCTGATTTACATAAAACGTCTTTTTGTTTCCATTTTGCCCAAATAATATGATCACTAAATGAAATGACAAAGTTCATATGCCACAATTCTTTTATTTGTGCTGTTAAATTTAAAACTCTATTTCCCCTGTATGAATCAAATCACTAATAAAGCTAGAAATGAGATTATGGAAGGAAAAAAAATAAGACGAAGCTACTGGATACCAGAGCTCCAGTACTGACTCTAAATCCAACTAATGGTCCTTTTATATTCTTTTTTTATTTCTTTTTTGAGGGCAGGAATTGGGTGCACTTAATTATTCAACTACTATAACCATTAATTGATTAATTACTTAATCCACTAACGTCAGACTTGTGGAGTGGAAAGAGCATTAAACTTGGAGTCCCATGAGAGGTTTGAGGCCTGTAGCAATGAACAAATCGTTTAGTTTCTCCATGCTGTAGTTTCCTAATCTATAAAAGTAGGGGGCTATGAGGGATATGAGTAATAAATCTTCACATGTTCATTCTATAAAAACTGTAGAGTTAAAGTTTGGACTGTGACTTCAGAGTTACCTCTGAAGCTACTACCAAAAGGTGTTCTCAAAACTCGAAATAATTCAAAGTAGGTTTCCACTGTGATTGAGATTCTGACTTACAGAATAGAGAATTTGGTTTTTCTCTTGTGCAAGACTAGGGGCAACCTATGAAGATCAAATACAGTGAAATTAAACAGAGGAAAGAAAGTAGCTGGCATCTGGCTTATGCAAACTTGAGCAAGTCCCTTCACACCTGGACCTCAGGATTTCCAGCTATACATTGAGGTGGCAGGTCTGAGTTAATGAGCCTAAGAGTCTAATATTCTCTGTTTGGTGAACTGTGGCAAAGGTTAGAAATTCAATCCAGCCTCGTGTTCCATAGAGGAATGATATATGCTGGCTTGGGAACCAGAGGGTCAGTAAATCAAAGGTGCAAAGATACGGGTATGAATAACAAAATTCATTAAACGTGTCCTCCTGAGGGGCGTCTCTTTGTAGGTTATGTGGCACTTACATTCACTCTTGTCTTTATCATAGACTTCAAATCCTAGAGTTCATGTATAATTATGCTTAGTTCATTTCCTGTTCTTTCAGTGCGTGTGCTGTGTGTTTTTCCTCCTCTTGTCTCTCTACACTTCACATAAAATAGACATAAATTGTCCCTCTGTTGAATGAATTCACTTATTCACTTATAGCAGCAGTGTGGTCCAGGGTGGAGTGAGGAAAAGAACATGAGAGTCAGAAGGTCTGGGTCTTGTGCTATGACTTCTTAGCTCTGTGAGCCTGGAAAACCAAAGTGGCCTCTCAACCTTGGAACGCCAGGTGTGGGTGGCCTACCTCCCAGGTGTCTGTGGTAACTAAATAAACTCACCCAAGCAAAGCTATGAGATACAAGTCAAGTCAAGTGTGTAAATATTGAACATACACCATCATGACAGCTACAGCAAAAAACCAAGACATAAGGATAAAGGCTGAAAGATTATAAGCAAAATGTTGAACAAATGATTTTGTTAAGGTCATGGGATTACAGGTGTGGCTTTTTTCATTTCTCTGTTTTTCAAATGTTCTGAATTATGATTTTATTACTTTAAATAGAAGCTTTTAAAAATGTAGTGTCTTATTTCTACTGGCCAGGTCTTATTGACTGCCTTGGAAAGTCCTCCCTTCCTTTCCATTCCCTAGCCCAGGCCCTCCACACCCTACCCTGCTCTCCCTGTTCCAGCCCGCAGTCCATCCTACACTCTGAAGCAACACTGGCTTCCTTTCCACCACTTTCATCACACTCAAAAACCTTCGCTGGCTCTTTTTTTTTTCTCTCTCTTGTCAGAATTAACTCTTATGCCTGCCCTTCAATCCCATGATTCTGTGATTACACATTCTTTCCAGCCACTCTCAAAGCATCTTCAGCTCCAGTTAACCAGTCTTCGACACTAGCTTAGGATCTACAGCAGCAAGGAGGCCACAGCCAGCCAGTAAACATGTGTAGTTTGGCTCATATAGTATTCTTACAAAGTTTGAGCCAAACTTTAAAAATTCGAGATTTCACATAAAATCCAGTTTAAGTTCTTTCTTTAAAAATAGGAAGATCTGGCAACACAGTTCCTTTATTCCTGCAGGGCTACAATCTGGCAACAGTTGACAGAAACCGAGTAGCAGCTGCACCCTTAGAAGGGGACTGTGGTCCCATCACTCATAGCAGGGCCACTGATGGCCCACAGGGCACCCTTGGGAAAAAATAGAGAAAGAGATTTCTTCCTCCGAGCAGAGGCAGCCCCACTCAGATTGCGCGGCTTCTCAAGGCTAGCAAAAATAAAATGGCTTTCAGTCTCCATTCTGCAACTAGGCTAGACTGTCTCATTAGGGGCCCAGCCAGCATGACCATAGGCACCAACTCTGCTCCCACAACAGTTGCAGTTAGGTGCCTGGCCTCTGTAGGTTCACATATCAAAAATGTCCAGAAGAATGGCCGTATGGGCTCCAACTCTGTTTATCTATAGTTTATCTCAGCTCTACCCTCTGCATTGTCTCCACACTGCTTTCCCTCAGTCACAAGACGGCTGCCAGAACCAAGAGCACTACCTGCCTTTTCATTCACCTACAGAGAAAATGCCTTCCTATAACCCTCAAATAAGAACCCTGAGCTAAACTCAGATTAAATCACTCCTGAGTCAATCCATTTTGGCCAGGATAATGCCAGGCACTAAATGCCTCAGGTTTAAGTTATCTAAATAATTCAAGGCAGATGGTGATTTATACCAACGTTTCTCAACAAAGGTTTTAGTAACATTTTGGCCAGGACAGTTCTTAGCCATGCTCTAGTGGTGCATCTTATTGCAGTATGTTTAACATATCTGTCATCACTCATCATATGCTAGCCCCGCACTCCATTGGTTGGTAGGACGAAAAATGCCCACACACTAGTCATATCCAGACACTCCTGCATCTGAAAGTCTTGCCAAACTGAATGGGCTATAACACCGTGGGAGGGGTGGTTCCTTAAAAACTAAGTCTAGTCTCATATAGAAAGATGGGAAATGTGAATGAATTCTGGAAGAGCAAATCCACAAATATTCACTAAAACTTTTTCTAGACTGGAAAGAAGATAAAAAGGGAGGAAAACTATGCTAAATTTTTAACATGTGATTCCCCTTCAGATGCGCTCCTGGTTACTATGGAAACCCCTTACTGATTGGAAACACCTGTAAGAAATGTGACTGCAGTGGAAATTCAGATCCCAATCTGATCTTTGAAGATTGTGATGAGATCACTGGCCAGTGCAGGAATTGCTTACGCAACACCACTGGATTCAAGTGTGAACGCTGCGCTCCTGGCTACTATGGGGATGCCAGGATAGCCAAGAACTGTGCAGGTACAGTACTATAAATCCTGTGATGGCTACCTGGCCAACATGTGTGCTGAATTTAGATATATTTATCTGGGAGAAATATTACAAGTGCCTCTTTGTCACTTTTCCAAGGCAACATACATTCTCAGGAATATGCATCCCAAACTTACCAGGGGTAGATATTATTATCAAAGCTACTAATATAACTTAGCTCCTGGGTAGAACAAACTATGAGACACTGACACAAGTAAACTTTTGCCTTATCATCTTTTAATTTTGATCAAAGAAAATCAGACTTCCATGGATTGCCTATCATTGGCCAGAGTTCTGAAGGAAGACTTGCGTGGTTCTCATCAGTTTTCTTATTCTGGAAGCTAAGTCCCATTTTTCAGTTATGTTTGGTAAAACTGACATTTCAGTGAAATAGATGAGCAAGCCAAGGATAGAGGTTAATCATCTCCCAATTTCCTCAAATTGTCAGAGTAAGTATCTCAAGGAGTGTCCAAGAAATCTTTCTGGTTAGACTTCAGTTAGACTGAAATGTACAAATTTTATTCATAATTTCTCTAATCCATTTGCCACATAGAGTGAAGCTTTTCAGAGGTAAAGTTAAATAGCCTTCCTCTAAGAGTAAAGGAAGGTCGAGACTGAAAATTTCTTACTCTTTTGCAACTTTGAGGGGAAGAAGGGTAAGGAAGAGATATTGTGCGCTGATGGCACTCTCCTATTGGAAATCCCCTCACTAAAACAGATTCTTGAAAAGGTTTTGAGAAGTAAAAAAGTTTAAAATTGGGAAGGAAACATATACGATCTGCAGAATGTATGATAAAAGTAAACATGTCTATAAGAAAGCAAAGTGCACAGAGGCATAATAATGAAAATGATGGAGAGAAGAGAGGAGATCCCTGTCCCACCAGAAACTGAGTAGCAGCTGAGTAGAGAGAAAGCAGGCATCAGAAAGATGCTGGCAAAATCAAAGCCTTGATTCTCAAAATATTTACTAAACTTATGTGTAAACTACATAGATGCAGATCACTCTTAGAAAAGAACCTAATATTAGGAGCAATAAAGCATGATCTCGCTGAATTGTTTGATAAATCTACATTTTGTGGAACATTAAACAGCTGAAATGTAATAAATACATGTTCCCCTTGAAGCTAATTTTTTATGATTTTTCTGTAAAGACAGTTAAGAGGTGGAGAAAAATTCACAATTCTGTTCCAGCTTATTGCTACATAGATAGCGTAGGAATTTCTTTTTAATTACAAATTTTCATGCTGCAGCTCAGTGGAAAAAATGACATCTTATAAGATGGGAGTTTTGTTTTTGTTTTTTTCCAAAAAGCTTTCTTGAAAATCATCTGTAGATGAATAACGGGCTTTCAGGTCTTCCAAATTCATGTAAATATGTTCCTAATTCTTTCCACCACATTATTTCTAGTCATCCCACTGATAGCTATCATTTGAAGGTTTGGAGTCAGCTTTGCCAAGGGTCAAGCACTGAGGAAGCCAAGATTCGCTCTTGGGCCTCCTCACTCTCCTGGCTGGGCTATACCTCCCTCGCACCTGGCAATGATCAACCCCAGAGTTGTATTAAACTGGAGAATCAGTCTGCAATGAAAAGATGGCTTTCCGATTCCAGTTGAATAATGGGCTCCATGATTATTTTGTATCTTGTGAAATTTACCAGTATCTTTCTGGACTGAAGCAGTTGCATAGTCATGTCAGACACACACACACACACACACACACACACACACACAAAATAAATAAGAGAAGAGTTCTAGTAAATTTAAATTCACTTTTGTCCAAGGGTCACCTTTGAAAATCTCACTGGGTTGGGGCTTACCTGGGTGAGGAGCATAATCTCTATGTCACAGATTCCATAGGGTCCTAAGGAAGAATATAATTAATCCCTGCTGAGGAATTATGTACTGATAGCTAATATTTCTAGAAACCACAAGAACATTGCTGTGTTTTAAGCATTAAGAAACAAATTCCTAATCTCTTGTTTTTGTTTCCCACAGTGTGTAATTGTGGAGGAGGCCCATGTGACAGCGTAACCGGAAAATGCTTAGAAGAAGGTTTTGAACCCCCTACAGGCATGGACTGCCCAACCATAAGTAAAAATAACAGTACATGATTGACTAACCCCACTTTCTCTAATGTGCTGCAGGTGTGGGATTAAGAAGAGCTATACAATACCCTCTCTAGAAACTGCCTGAGTTCCTCCCTTGCCTTATTTTAACTCTGTCTGTGCCTCAACCAAATGAACCCTAAACAAAAGATATTCAATGGTCGACTCAATTCCAATTGGCAAATACGTGATTTACAGTTAAACACCTTTATTTTATAAAACTTATTTTATCAAGTCTTTAAGTTTAGCATCTTGCCTAGTGGGTAAAAGCAGGTTCAGAAACACAATTTCCAATGACTGAATTCATTTTAGCTTATTTTTCTCTTCAGGTCCTCATACAATATGATATACAGACAAGGCTTTACGACACAGGAGAAACTGAGATACCAAGAGATTTAAGTGGCTTTTCCCAAGTCACTCCAAAGCTTAAGTGGCACCAGAAATAAAATATTATGGCCTTATGAAAAGGAGCTACCATCATTATTTTCAGAATTTCTCTGTCACTACTGTCAATCACATCATGAGCAGTCCTGATGGTGCAAGAACCTGCTGAAACATTTTAAAACAAATACTCAGAGCTGGTCTTACTGAATTTTCAAGTCTAGAATAGTCTATGATTGATTCTTAGAAGGACTTAACCCTTTTCCCATTTGCTCCGAGAATACTCGCTGGCAGCTCTTGCCACTGTAGCATTTACCCCAAGATAACTCATGGATTATAGTCCCAAAACTTACACCCAAAGTTTGCCCCAAATTATCTGGCTTTTGTTATTATTTTCTCATCACCCTAGTATATCAATCGTCTTTGGAGTCAAATGACATCATTCTATTTATACCATCATGTTTTCAGTAATGGTATTTCCATTTACAAAATATAGTAATTCTCAATCACTGAAAATGTCAAATCCTAGAAAACAGCATTTCTACATGTGATATTAACATTGTTCTCAAACAGTTATTAGCCAGAGATTCATTTGATGAATCCGATTTATATGTACATTTCTATTACATTAGGATTAGAGACAAGTTCTGTTTAGAAATAACTCCAA
>NW_006494612.1:7163932-7188072 GCF_000325575.1 Pteropus alecto | reverse complement strand
ACACCTTTTTTTTTTTCTAAACAGGAAATAGGTTAAAGAAAGCTTTGCCTTAGAAAAGCTTTTATCAAGAAAGTAACTAATATTTACTTTTAAGTAGAGTGGTTTAAAGACTATTTTAACTTTAGGTATCCCCTCCCCCCCCCAAAAAAAATATCTTACCTCTCAGTCTCTCTGAGCATCAGATATTAATATTACCAACGAATCACATCTTATAAGGTGGCACAGAATGTGAGGCATGAGCAGGGCAAAGTTTACACAGTGATAGTGTAGTTGGTCCCCTAAGTAAGGTCACTTTAAGGACATCGAGATGCCTTTCTGACCTCAGGCATCTTCCCCATTAGCCTGATGTGTAGGCTGGGAAGTCATTCTTTTGAGAGGGTATATGAGTAAAATCATGTTAAACTTAACTAATTAACATATTAACAACCATTAACACTTTGTCTCCATTTGTCAGTTCTCTAGAAGAGAGCACAGTCTGAAGGAAAGAGACTGAGAAAAGGAAAGTTTCAAAGTGTTTCTTTGTATGTGTGCCCCAGGAGGGCACTGGGTCCTTGAGGGGTGATGACAATGGTCAATGGAACTCAAATGTGAAATTCAGGGAGCAGTGAGAAACTGTGAGCTACCTTTCCACACGTCCAGGTTCATCAGATATCAGGGAGCAATATTCACAATGATGTCTTACAGACCTCCTCCTGCTGACGTGTTCATTTAGACAGGAGATCAGGCCATAGGAAGGCGCTGAGACCCCCCCTAGGGTGAGGTGAAGGTGAGGTGCTACAGCTTGACTTGAGATGAGAAAAGCTAACAGGAAGAAAGGAGTGACAGCAAATAGCCGTCTTCACCAGTGGGCACCAAGTAAAAGCCCAAAACCTAGCATGAAGAGACTCATCCCAGAGGGCCGTCCACCACTAAAGAAAAGTGGACAAGGCTGCTCCTTACCCACCCATTTCAGATGGTTTGCTCTTTGCGCTTCCTTTCTTTCTCAATTCAGTGCCTACTGTTCACCTTAACCTACTTTCTCTGTTGCGTGTGCTGTTTGTTCTTGTTATGTTTTAAGTGGGGTTGGTGCCTTCTGTATAGTTTGGCTCATCTTAGGCAGTCTTCCACTTTGAGAGTAAGAACTAGTTCTATGACCCGAAACAAGTCCTCAAGGAACAAAAATAAAAATAGTATTACCTAAGGGAGTACACATAACGATCTACTTTAAGCAGCATGATTCCCAGCCAACTTGAGTTTGAAGAAACAATGTGCTCATTTTACCTCCAGGCTGTGATAAGTGCATCTGGGATCTAACTGATGACCTGCGGTTAGCGGCCCTCTCCATTGAAGAAAGCAAGTCTGGTCTGCTGAGTGTGTCATCTGGTGCTGCTGCTCATCGGCACGTGAATGAACTCAACTCCACCATCTACCTCCTCAAAGTATGCGGA
Organism: Pteropus alecto; assembly: GCF_000325575.1. Taxonomy (NCBI): domain Eukaryota; kingdom Metazoa; phylum Chordata; class Mammalia; order Chiroptera; family Pteropodidae; genus Pteropus; species Pteropus alecto. The sequence goes on along the minus strand of NW_006494612.1, from coordinate 7,186,645 downwards.
AATGTCATACCTTCTACATGCTTTCATTCTGGTTTCACAGGTCGCTCCTAATAACTTCTATCCCTTTGGGTATGTCAGTCCTTAAATTGTTAGACTGAGGAAATTATGAAAGGTTAATTGTAACCATGAGCTTCAGCCCAAACCCAGAGCTGCCATCTATAGAAGAATGCAATATGGAAAATAAAATGACTAAAAAACTAGTATCTATGTACAAAACTATTGAAGGAAGTGAAACCCTTAGTTCTTTGGCGAAGGTGTACATTAGTTATTCAAGTAATTATCACAAACTTACTAGCCTCAATTTGCAATGTTTTGAGTAGTTTCTCTACAAACTATGTCTCTGTCTCTCTGTCTTACTATCTCTGTCTCATTGTCTCTGCTTTCTCTCTCTCTCTCTCTCCCTCTCTCTCTCTCCTGCCTTTACCTTTCCTTCTCATGGTCATTTTTTTTTTTTTTCATTTTTCCATGCTCATACACACACTTAAGCACACAACATACCCACATGCTCTGTTTTTCCTCAAAGGTCTAGTGATTAATTTCTAATAAACAAATTTAAGGCGGCAATAGTCAAAAACAGTACACTATACTAGTGCTTGTACATCCAAACTTTTAAGAGGTGTTTTTTTTCTCCCCTCTAAATCATGGGCTTCTATCACAACCAACAGATATTTTTTAAAACAATAATAATTACCTGAAAAGACAATGGAATTAATACCAGCACACTTTTTTTACTTAATTAATTTAACATAATAGTTAAGAGGACAAACGTTGAATTCAGATTTCTTCAGTAAGCTATTTAACCTCTTTATTGTTCAGTTTCCTCATCTGGAATTGAGGATAATTATTGCACCATCTCATCGGTTGTTAAAAGAATTCAGTGATATATGTAGAGCAGTTAGAACAGTACCTAGCACAGCAAGTGCTCATTACTCTACTTTTTGGAGGTGCAAATGATATCAACAGCAATTGGCCAAATATCCAAAGTGAAAAATCTAACACAAATTATAAAATCGTAGAACTAGAAGGAATTTGTGAACATTCTATTTCAAACTTAGAAATCATTCTTATCCAAACTCACCTGTTCGAACACATTAAGGCACTAATTCTCAGAGGAGTCACCCAGAGTCAGACCTCTTGATACCACTCAAATCCTCTTTCTCCAATATCACAATCTCAAGATAGGTACGATTATAGCTGACAGAAAGTCAGAGCCAAGATTGGAGGGTTTACTCCAGAGTAATCCAAGTAAAGTCACATTTGGACCAAACTCCTCAAAAATGAAAAAGAGACAAATGGTCTGAAATCAAGAGAATTGCTCTCCTTATACCTAAACAAACAAACAAACAAACAAATAAATTTCTAAACTCCATTTAGGTTGATCTGGGTGGGTTGATCATTTCCTCGAAGACTTTCCAAAATTGACATTTTAAAACTCAGACACTCAAGGCTACCACCAGTCTATGTTGTGCCTTTGTGCAAATTAGAAAAAGGTGCCAGTTCCCCATGGCCAGTACACCCCAGGCCAGGGTCTCTGCCTGATGGGCAGAGCTCACAATTTTAGCCTCCAGGGCCTTTGGAAACCTCATACAGACCCCAATTTTCACAGTAGCCTACAGCAGCCTAAGGACCCCAGTAGTTTGGGAACAGAGACTAACATTCAACTCTGAGTCCTCTTACACGGAAGAGTTTTTTGTATATTTTTACAAACCTAGTGTGCACATCTACTGATTGTTTTCAAAAATTTTTTTTTTTCACAGACAAAATTATCAGAAAGAGAAAACCAGTATGTCCTGAGAAAGATACAAATCAACAATGCTGAGAATACAATGAAAAGCCTTCTTTCTGATGTGGACGAATTAGCTGAAAGGGTATGTATTCAGTTTCTGGAACTGCCTTCAGAGAAAGGACTTAGCTGGTATGAACCGACCTAATCACAAACAACTGAGGCTTAACATAGCACAGAAAAAATACAGTGACCCAAGTACCTTAAAATAAATCAAGGGAAGACCTGTAGAAAAAATATATATATACTCAGTCTCTACTGTTTCTTCTCATTTGATTGGTTTCCTTGAAAAACTGTATTTATGGGTAATTTTCGATGTGTTTGCTGCTGTTTAATATGGCCGATATATGTTCCAATTAGGATAGTCATCCAGCTGTTTGCCTCGGCATTTTATGGCTAAGAGCTATAGAATATCCAGAAATAAGCTTTATTATGTAGAATATAAAACTTATGTTTACTAAGGATGCATTAAATAATGAAAGGAAAGAATAAGAATTGTGCTGAGAAAGCAATTTTGCGATTTGGCAGGAAAAAAAAAATTACTTTTGACCCTCACCTTATACCATATACTAAAATAAAATTCCAGACAGATTAAAGACTTTGAGTTTGAATTTCAAATTCACAAGAAAACAGAACTTAGTGATTATTAAACCATGAAAGGAAATAACAATACGCTTAAATACAACGTGAGGAATTACAATAAAAAGAAATAATAGATTTGACAAGATAAAATTTCAAATACCCTGGAAAACAACTAAAATTAAAAAGTCAACTAGACTAAGAAAATTATGGAGAGAAAAACAACTTGTAAAAACGCTCACAAATTAACTAGAAAAATATTAAAACTCAAGCAAGAGTCAATATGAGAGACTGTACTAATTCTGTACTAATAAAAATATATATAACTAAACCACAAGGCACCATATTTAACATATCAAGATGTTTAACACATGTTTTTTTCCTGGTTGTGCTCCACCAGTGCTTCCCAGAGTAATCTGGAATTTCTGCTTTCCAATACTGGTGTTTGACATTATAAACTAAAGTTCTTTTCAAAAACAATTCTCATTTTTTACATAAATAAAGGTTAAAATAACCCTGATAATCTCTTTTGACCTTGGAGCCCTTAAACTTTTAAGAGATTAAGCTTCTAAAACTATAAATTACTCTAATTGAACCCTTGAAAGATTCAGCTACTTTGAAATGTATATGAAAATTGTGTCCTTCGTACTGCGCAATGGCACATAGTAATCCAACCACAAGCATTTGACGAGCAGTGAGATTTCTTGTTTCAAAGGAGATACCAAGAAAGAAATCTTTGTAAAAAAAAACCTCATTGTTGTTTCATTTCAGTGTCATGGAACTTACCAAAAGTGTCTCAATTCTTGAAGAAATGTTTTCACTAAGATTAGTTTCTCCCACAGCTCAGACACAGAGTTACTGATCATTTTGTTGTACAGTTTTCCCTTTTTTGATATAAATTAAATGCAGGCTTTCATAGGGAGGAAATAATGCAAGCTGGAAAGTAACATCCCAGTAGAAGAGACTCCTGGGCAACAAGAACACACCAAAAGCAGGAGGATGATGATAAAGCTATCGGAACATTCACCCAGGTGTTTCCATTGATTCTTACTGAAAATAACACTCTTCTGAGTATGACAACAGTTGTGATGTTGCAAGAACCTGTTGAAACTTTTCAAAATAAATGTTCAGAGCTGACCTTGAGGACTTCTCAAACATCCTTCTAGCCTTTGGTCTAGAAAAGTCCATGATTGATTCTTAGAAGGATTTAAGAAAATCTTTGTCTTAGAAAGCCTTCTATCAAAAAGTAACTAATGTTTGGCCTTAAATAGAGTGAAGGGTTTTATTGTAGTTTCCCACAGGGATAAAAATTACAGTAATGTTGCCTCTTGAACTTGAATATACCTTTGTATGCAAAATATCTGTCACATGAATCTCAAGTGACCCAAATCTCACAATTTACATTAATCTGAAGTTATTGATTTTGTCCCAACCTCCATATCTAAGTCCTCCATTTTCTTTCAGGAAATTTTATAGCCCTTTCCCACCTCCTATTTCTGGGAACCCCTATAGGATACTTATGCATTTGTGTTCACAGTCACTGCTCAAAGGGGCCTCTCTTTTATGACTGCTGATCATATCTGTAATAAAAATGCCAAGGACTATGGCAAGACCCCTCTTTCCCATGTTCCCAAAGTCACCATGCTAAAGTCAAGAGTGTGACGTGGTTCCATAGTATAGCGGTTAACACGTCTGTTTTACACGCAGAAGGTCCTGGGTTCGCGCCCCAGTGGAGCCACGGTCCATGGTCTACAACCATGCCACCCTGAACAAGCCCAATGTCTGATCTCAGAAGCTAAGCAGGGTCGGGCCTGGTTAGTACTTGGATGGGAGACCACCTAGGAAGACCAGGTGCTGTAGGCATAAATAATAATAATGAAATAATAAAAAAAATAAAGTCAGAGTGGTGTTAGGCTATAAGCAAAAGTGAAAATGGGGGCTCTCACCCAGTCTCAGTGCTGCTCCTTGCCATCTGGTGCTTGAAGATACATTGCAGAGCATCAAGTCACAGAGCCCAGTCTCCAAAGGCTGGCTCAAGAAGGTACTACACTATCCCCTCTACATCTACATCTCTTCCATCTCCCCGCTACTCTTTCAGCCACAGCAAAAGCCTCCTACATATAAACGCATGCAAAGAGATCTTTAAGACTGGAAGGAAAATAGTTTGCCTCCACACATCAGAAGCACCTGGACCTCATTTCTCATCCTGACAAAGAAGCAGGACCAAAAATAAAAATTGCTTAAGACCTGATATATTACAGTTATTGCGCTGGATGCTAGGGGATACTGAAATGAATATAATAAGACCTCTGCTCTCAAGGAATTCACAGTCTAGTAAGGGAAACATACATATAAAAAAATTATAACACAGCATTCAAACAGAGCATGGTACAGGTTAGAGGAAGATAATTCTAAGGAAGAAATAATTAACTCTTTCAGCAGGGAAGGCTTTTCAGAGAAGATGAGCATTGACCTTTGCACTGAAGAATGACTAAGAGTTTATCATGTACTTTCAAGCTACTTTCTACCACAGAGCAGAAAGATGTGAAGCAACATGGTATGTTCTTGTGACTAGAAGAATTTTGGCCTTGGCCTTACAGAAGATTAATTGTAAGGCAAGGAGTGGGAGATAATGCTGAAGAAGTTCTTAGAGGTCAGATCATGAAGAACCTTGACTGCTATGCCAGGAATATGTGAATTTCACCCCGTGGACTTTGGAAGACATTGAAGCATTTACCTAGAACAATGAATTGATCGGATTTAAATTTCAGCAACATTCCTCAGTAGGGATGATTGATTGGTGGGTAAAGACTCTGAAGATAGGGATGCCAGTTAGGAGACTGACACAGTAATCATCGCTACCTTGTCTTCATTTGAAAAGACTCTGTACAAACAGGAGTCAACTGAGACTGTGGTACTGGAGAATAGGAAGAAAGACAGATGGCGAGTGGAATAAAAACAATTTGAGGATCAATTGTATACGAGGAATAACAAGGAGGAAAACTCTGACTTGGAGAAATAGATGACTAAGACTGAAAACATAGAATTGATTACTCTGGACATCTTAAGGATGAGGTATCTGGATGCCCAGCGGGCAGTTAGAGATTTGAGTCTGTAGCTCAGAGAAGAGATCAAGGCTGGAAAGTTATTTCGAAGTCGTTAATATTTAGGAAGTAGGTAAATCCACATCACTGTTCAGATTCTGAAATGAGACACTAATATTCCTACTATTATTTTGTCTAAGACTATCCCTATTTGTGCTTGTCTCCCAGAGTTATTTTTAAAAATTCCTTCTTTCACTCTCAAAAGTCTCCTAGTTTAAACAATAAAATATACGATTGCCCTAGATATTGATTATCATCCTTACTTAATCTGGTTGATTTTTTAAAAATTAGTATTCTAGGTGCGTTATTCTTTATGCACTGCACTACAAAAAAAAATCTTGCTACTTTTTATATCGAATGTGTTTGAAGAGAATTCACTGTTTAGATGAGTAAATGATTATTTCATTTGTAATATAAACCATCAACTGGTTTATAGTTGTGAAATAATTTTTTTATTTCAACTTTTTATAAAGCAAGGTGCACCTGTTTCACTCTGTGCCCATATCATTAGTTTCCTTCTATAAGCAAAGTTACAGAAAAAATAAAGCAGTCACATAAGGTATTACTACATATTTTAGCCAGTAATTTTGCTATTTAATGGAATGAATGTTCCTCTTTGCCACTCTTTGTTAAATATAAATAAGTGCCCTCTAGTGTTTGTCAAAAAGAAGAGGTTTTATTAGAGATATGATATCCTCCAGCTGTCTTTCATTGCTTCAATTCAGTTTCCATATCGAGAAATAAGTTAAATGAACACAATAATAACAATAACCTTTCCCTTGAACAGTGAAAGCAAAGTCAAAAACATATGTTGTGCTTTGCAAATATAACAATTTACACTAGTTCAAACATCAACTTGTTAAATTTTTTGAGTGTTTTAAATGGTGTCCATATTTTTTTTAAAGCAGAAAGGGTTGACATTAGTAATAAGATTCATCTTATTTTCTGCGTCATCTTATTTTAAAATAATCGCAAATTTTGTGTTTCTGGAAAGCATTAGAACAAGCCAAGAGGAAGACAGGAATTGGACAAAGGAGTACAATGATTCAAAATGCAATGTCCATTCAGAGAACCCACTGTTTAGGGAAGAGGACTGATGGCTGCATTACTCCTGCACAGGGACCTTTATATGGAGGGGATTTCAGACTTGCCTGATAGAAAGCCTCTGGGGCTTGTGTTTGCTATGATACCATTTCTGCATTCTCTTCCTTGACTAAGGGCCACTTGCTTAGGGAAGTATTGCCTGGGAAGTATTAAAACATTCCAGGTAAAATCTCTCAGTTAGAAAATTGGATGAAAAAAGAAAAGTTTGAAATGGCTACTCCCCTGTCCTAGGGAAACTGTGCAGTGGTACTAGTACTCTGTGGGGCAAATTGCCTTGCAGTCCACTTGAGTACTGCAGCACTTTGTGACAGAGCTGAACCAAAAAAAGCACCAGATGAGGCAAGTAGGCATCTACCAAATGCCAGACTGAAGAAATTCTCCTCCTCTTAAATATAACCCAGGAGTCAGTCTTTCTAATGCCAAAAGGAAGTACATCCCCCATGCTGTGTATATAGGCCAGTGTCCTGGCCCTGAAACATTTCTTAGCTCTGCTTCTGTCCTTACACACACACAGAAATACACATATACACATGCGCCCACACACATCCTTTCTTCAGAAGCCACATTTGAGTTGGGACTTCATGTTGACATATTGAGTTGGGACTTCAAGTTGACATACACTATGCGGGTGCGCTAAAACAGAAGCTCCCAAGTTGAGAGGATGGAGTCGGCTTCTCAGAAAAGAGTTCTATTCACTCTGAGCCAAATCTGCTTCAGTGGTTATTTGTACATAAGTGACATCGATGTTGATGGAAATCTGGAGTGCAACACTGGAAACAGCATTTAGCCCAGTGAGTATAATCTTTTCAATCCCTGTGGTAATTCAGTTACAGCAGTGGTTGGACCACCCAGGAGCTACCCGACACATGCGGCATTTCAAGATCTGCCTACTTTCTCAACAATTTTCTCTTTAAAGCTTTAAGCTCATTAGTCAGCACAATGTCAAACTGATCAGCAGACATGGATAATTTCCTAGTCTGGCATCTTGAGGTACAGTAAAAATTCAAACTGTAAATTACCTGTGCAAGGCAGTTTGTTGGATTGAACTGTGACTGATGGCATAGGAATGGCATCTGATTTTATAGCTTTCTGTAATCCTAAAGCTGGTCATCACATCAGCCTTCATTCATGGTTTCTGGGATATTTTATATGTTATAGAACTTTCACATACCAGGGAAATTTATGTTTATGGACTACATTATACCCGCATACACATATACACAATATTCCCTTCTCATAAATTTAATCTGGTGTTTATGTGGATTATTTATAGGAAAGTCAAGCCTCAAGAAAGAGCCAGCTGGTTCAGAAGGAAAGCATGGACACTATTAACCACGCAACTCAGCTTGTAGAGCAAGCCCACGACATGAGGGATAAAATCCAAGGTAAATATATTCTCTTCTGGTTCAGCTTACTGTCAAGGGAGCATTCCTGTTATTAACAACAGTAAAAACTAATAGCTGCTGTTAGTGCTTACGATGTGCCAGGAACTGTCCTGAGAGTGTTATAGGTTTGAACTTATATAAGGTTGACATTTCAAGTTTGTTTATCTGGGATTTCTGAGCACTCATCTCTACTTATGATCTGTTGACTTTCAAGAATAAATGTACAGAAACACTCCCTTTCCAGGCCTTTCACAGAAGTGGAATGCCAAAATACCTTTCCAACAGAGAAAATTGCATGCTATGGTGTCTCTAAAATTCAAGAGGTAAATAGAAATCATGTTTTTCTCAATTATTTACAATGAAAACACTGTGTTTAGTTTAGAGTGGCAGTGAATTGTCTGCTAATCCAAATCATCCTGAGTTCCTCTATGATGCTCTTTCCCAGGACACAGACGGGCAACTTGCTCTGGTCCCCAATCCAGAAGAAAAGAAAAGCAGGGAGGGGGTGTGTGAGATTTCTTTGCCCTAAAGCATTGTGACTGATTTGACCTTCCCCCTTGAAGGTTTACTTATTTGTGCTCTAACCTCTGGTAAGTGTAGGCTGCATTCTAAAATCTATCTTAATAGCATGTTGAAAACCAACCTTCATTTACCAGCAAAAAACAGGTCATTTTGTTTGTTCAAAGATAAATTCCTTAGGTTACAATCTGCTAAGATACAGTATGTATGTCTTTCCATAGTTTTTATTATTCTATATATTAAGAGCTGGATGACAGCACCAAGTACATCTCAGGGCACAATGCCAGTATAAGGACCCACAGTGGGAGCTTCGTATCATTATACTGAGGTATAGGGAGCATATTCCAAGAAAAGAGATATACCAAACCAAGATTAATCATTTGCTATATTTCCTTTGGTGCCTATAATGCACAATAAAAACAAATGGCATACATTCGAAACATTTCTTTCTCCCAGCCTCATCATTGTACACTTTTGCATCTCCAATAAAATATTCTTTTCCTATAACATTTAGAGTTACTATTGATTTGTTTAAAAAGTAAGATCGAACCTAGATTAGCTGACCTCATTTAATTAAGAAATAAATATCCCTCTACGCAGCAAATAAAGCCAGAATCCTAGTAAACCATTCAGAGAAAATAATTCGTTTTTCTGTTGTTACTCAAATTTTGATTCTAAAGTGTTTCATTAGAAAAGAATCTAAACCTTCTTATTTGACATTTTAAGTATAGGAAAAGTTTGGGGGGGGGATGCAAAAACCATGTATGGAAAACAATAATTTCCATTAGTTTTTACCTTTTTGTAATAATGTATAAACAGTCTCTGAAGACCAAAGGCAAAAATGTCATTGTCTACATTTACTTTTTCTAATCTATACCAGACATGGATAAAATAAAACAGGCCAAAACTTTAGATATAATATTTGCATCTAAATGCCAAAGAATTTAGCCTTGCAAGTGCTAGTTCTAAGGGAAATAAAAATCTATGTTTAGGTTACTTCAAAAGTTAGCATTTTAGACTTTACTTGAAAAGTGAATGTTTAATTTCTTCATAAGTTTGTAGGATTTTTTAGCCAGTCTGAGTGTCCCTGTAACTTATTTATAGCATTAAAAACCTCTCCCCTCATTTATCTCCTTTCTTTCACAATTCGGGAACAACACCAATAGTTTGTCATTCCTTATTCCCAACCATTTCTAAAATAACTGCTGGTGACCTTCAAGCTATTAGCTATATAAAATACAAACCCTTATTTGGTATGATTTATGTGACACCAGTGTTTGTTTACCCATCTTGTCTGGCCAACCGCATAGATCATAGTAAACCACAGACACACAATTTCATTTACACCAACAAGATAAAATTCTTCCTCCCAGAGCTGCCATAGGCCGCAGTGACAATTACATAACTTTTATCTGATTATATGTAGTAGGCAGAGAAAATCAGAGAACTACTCAGCTCTGCTAGTATTTAGACAACTCGTTGAATCCCCCTGAGCCTCAGCAGTCTCTCCAGCTCTAAAATTCTCCATTCCACTTATGGACATAAGATGAAAATGACCTAGAGTCAAAGTGGCACAATCTTCACAAGCAGTTATACTATAGAAGGCAAGTAGCAATTGCAAAAAATGTATATATTAATGAGAAAAAAAACTTAAAAATGTTTATATCTAGTATGTAGAATAATTTGAAAGTCTCACTTGAACAATTATAGATACACTCTCATTTTGGCTTAGAGCTTCAGTAAATCCTTGGCTAAAATACAATTATTATCTCCAGTGCATCCTGCATATGACAGGAGATACTTCAGAACATTTTCTCTAAGTTTTGAATTTTATGTAAAAGTTTGATCAAAGGCCCCAGATTTGTGTGCCTTAAAAATTAATGTTTTTGAATCACTGTACAAACCAAGCACAGTTAAAATCAGGGCAGGCTTTGTATCAATCCCATTCCCATTCTGAAGGCACCAAAAGGAAAGCAAAGAAGAGTAATTTCGTCAGGTTTTACTTCTCCCTGGAATAGATGATAAACTCAGATGCCGGCATCAGTATTTGCAGTGTGAATATCAGTATGCTGTCTTTCGGGGAGTCTTTCTTTCTATTTTAGGAGCAGCACTGCCCTTTGCCCTCACTCACCCACGTTTTCAATGGCATCACTGTAAAATGCCCAGTCACCTCTCTCAGCTATCTTCTCTTATCATTTCCTTCCTTTCAGAGATCAACGACAAGATGCTCTATTATGGGAAGGAGCAGGAACTTAGCTCTGAGGAAATCTCTGAGAAGCTGGAGTTGGCCCAGAAGATGCTTGAGGAGATTAGACGCCGTCAACCATTCCTCATTCAACGAGAGCTCGTGGATGAAGAGGCAGATGAAGCCCATGAACGTAGGTGTATTCAACTCATGGAGCCCAGCACATGTCTGTTTTCTTTGTGGGTCCAGAAGCAGACACCAAGTCACAGGGCAACATTTGGTCAAAGCAACCAATTCCCAATATTCAGAGATATGTAGAACTTATATGTGGCCTCGGGGAATCATTCAGCATAACTTGACTATATGACCAAGATTTTTAGATCCAGGCCCAACCTTGAGCTTTTGAAACAGCTGAGATTCCACAAGGCATATGTAAAACTTTTACTTCTGAGCAGAAGAAATAAGGACTTAGCTTTGTGAAAACGTATAAAACAGGGAGTGGAAGGCTCACGGGAGCGAAGTCCCATGATTACAGTAAAGGAAATTATATTGAGAAGCCAGTAAAGCTACAAGCCCAGTAACATTCATGTTCTGAGGTCTATGAATGACTTTCGATAATTTTTAACCTCAATGGAAATTTAGCATTTCCTTTAATGATGCCTGTAGACATCAAATCACAGTAGTATTTAGCAAACCTTGAGTTGGTCCCTGTATCAGCTATCAATTACTATCTAACAATCCACCCAAACATATTCAGTTAAAACGATAAACTTTTTTTTTTTTTTTTTTGCTCTTGATAATATGGGTTGGTAATCTGGACTGGACTCAACCCAGACAGCTCATCTCTCTGCTCCATGTGGCATGGTTGAGCTCACTCACATGTCTGAGGCCTTAGCTGAGACGGTCGGGCCTCTCCCTCCATGTCTTACTCTCAAGGAAACTAGCCAAGGCTTGTTCACTTGGTGGCTGCCTTCCAAGAGTACAGCCATGGAAAGTGTAAGGTTTCTCACATCCCAGCCTTAGAGCTCAACAATGTCATATCCATTGTCTTGGTCAAGACCAGCCCTGATTCAAGGCACGAGGAAATAGACTCCACTGTCAATGGGAAGAGCTGCAAAGTAGTTATGGTCATTTTAATCTACACAGTCAACAAAAGAAGCCATAGGTTTGCATATCATATTTTAGCTGTTGCTGTTATCTTAAAACATTAAGTTCATCAGTAATTCAAAATTATAGTAATTAGTCTCATCTTTAAGTCTTATTGTTTAATGCACTAATAAATAACATATATTATTATATCACCAATTTGTTTTTAATATATTGGTCTCCTTTTTAATTTTATGTATATTATTCTATGCGTTTTAAACACATTATAATAAAAGGGTCTGAGGGTTTTACTAGATTTACAAAAGGGCCCGTGACGTAAAAAAGGTTAGGAACACCTCCCATAGATCATTTTCTTGCAATTGTCACTATCGATTTCTGCTAAGAATTAATGCGAACATTCAAAAAGAGGAATATTCTTGACTTAAAGACATTTATAATAGCAAACATATAAAGTCATAGAAACAGTAAGAACCAAAGAATAATCTCTGGCCCTATTTCTGAGTCAGAATGAGGCCAGCAGTCAAGAAATCTGGAGCTTTAATATCACAGCCAAATGCTTCCATGCTGCTTGACTATTTTGGAATCTAACAACCCTGCCTTGGGGAAGTGGGACCAACCACATCTACCTAGCCACTTTCCACCTGGTGAATGCATTTTCAACCACTTCCTTTACTCAGCCATTAACTTGTATCTTTTGCTCAGTGATGTAAGAAAATACAAAATCTGAACAAGACAGACTGGTATTCCCTGGAAGAAATATAGAATTAAGGCACATAGTCAATGTATATAACTTCGATCAGACAACTAAGACATATACAAAGTTTAAAAATGTACTATTGCCATTTAAATCTTTCCACCCAAAATAATAATTCAGGTTTGACCTACAAGAACCTAACTAAAAACAGTTGCCTGGAGAGAATACAGACAATGAATGGTGTGGACATTATTTGTCAGTAACAGACAATATCCTTTTGGTTATTTTTAATAATAAAACTATAATATATTTAAATCCTCTTTATATGGTAAAATTAGTATAATAATCTGGCTAATAATCGACATAGTATAATGATATGGTTTCCACACAAAACATAATCTTAATAAGAAAGTTAATCAAGTCCTTCTTTTGGCTGACTGCCATCAGGAGTTCTGAAGCCCTACAAAATAGTATTTTTTTTTTACTTCAAATATAAAACATAGGCTATTGTTTGTGAACAACAACTTGACTCTCTATTGCTAAAAAAGGCATAGCCTGACACGTTTGCATCTCTGCTAAATGCTGATGGAATGGGAAAAGATGGGAGAAGCCCCGACTGAGTTTCTGTGTCTGTTTCTTCCCAGTGTTGAACCAGGCTGAGAGCTGGCAGAGACTATACAATGATACTCGCTCTTTGTTTCCTGTCGTCCTGGAGCAGCTGGACGATTACAATGCTAAGTTGTCAGACCTCCAGGAATCACTTGACCAGGCCCTTGACCACGTCAGGGATGCGGAAGACATGAACAGAGCCACAGCAGCCAGGCAGCGGGACCACGAGGTACAGTAGACACTCTAACTGAAAATGCGCTTCAGGCATTTAAGTTATACAAAGAAGAGACAGTTGGTATACAATTTTTAAACATTCATATGTTTTAAGTATGTGTACATTTTTTGCCACTGTAATTTGCTAATGTAAATGTGTGCACCCAAAATCAAGTTGAAACCATTAGAATTGTTTAGCTTTTGCACTGATAAGAATGCAGTTGTTCTCAGTGCTTGTGACCGCATGTGTGGATGTGTTGCTTTTGCAAATGAGTAAGCATTACACTATTCCTATGCCTGCCTTTTTTTATACCGAGAGCACTAGAACACCAAAGGAACCCAAAACCATGTTCCTGAAAGGAAATGTGTAATTTTTGGAAAGGAATAATGAGTAAATCTCACCAGCCTGGCTGGTCAGCAGCTGCAGAGATAGGGAGTCTAATTCAGGGCAAGGTCATACAAATACAAACAGGTGAGGAAAATCCCAGACGTGGCCGTAGATTGCAAAGGCAGTCATCCCTATGGAGCCAAGATTTGTGCATGCCCACGCCTAGAGGGCTGAGAACTGCTGGTGCTCATATGTCTGCTTCGAGCGATGCATGCACTCACAACCACCACCATAGAGAGGGGTCATGTGATAGGAAGGCAGTGCATCTTTGGGCATACTGATAAATATTAGAGTGAAAAAATAAGAAATAACTATGAGCCAATACATTAATTCAGTTATGTTTATTTTTATTGTTGGCAAAACCAACTAAAACTAGGCTCTCTACCCTACATTGCTACATCTCAGTAAGTCGTTGTAAAATGTCCTAAATAAAAATGAATTACACTTATCACTTTCTAATAGGATCAATTCCTTAGTCAATATTTTTTAGAAGAATAATGACCAGGAAAGCATTCTTTGTTAAACAAATGCATACTTACGTTACACGACAATTTAGAAGTGTAAAATAAAATAATTTCTTCAAGCAGATTTCAAGAGAGTTTCTGAGACTCGTCCTTATCCTTGAATTTTTCCTCTTGCCCACCCCCACATTTAGTCAACCACAGGATCCTGCCAATTTTACTATTGGAATATTTGTAGCTCTCTTTCCTCTTTTCTATTTCTCTATAACTCCTAGTTTGGGCCTTCATTTTCAACCACAATAGCTTCCTCCTCTCTCTCTTCTGTTCTTGCTCCCTTCCAATTCACCCTCCCCACCCTGCCAGAGTGGCCCACATAAATAACTGACATTTACCTTTTGCTCATATTTAAAGTCTTCATTTTCTCCTTATGACCTATAGTAGAGCCTTTGACACTATAGCTTGTCAATCATTTAGTGAATTATAAAATAAGTTGTGAGGGTTGTAACCAGCATTTTTAAAAAAAGAAAAAGTAAAAAAGAAGTAAAATAGAATTGAAAATATCAAAGTACATCACCTATAGGAAGGTATGATTTCATCACATTTTTGCTTTAATTATGTATGCGTACTGGATTGCAACATAAAATGTGTTTTGTTTTGTTTTTTTTTACCGTGGGTCATGGTTAAAAACATTTGAAAGACATTGTCGTATAGGATCATCTATGCTGTTTCCCATGGCATGTGGGACCCTCTCTGATGGGCCCTGCCAGCCTCCTCAGCCTCACCCCTGCTTTTCCCTGCTTTGCACATTCAGTTCAGACAATATCACACTACCGGTCTTCCCATCTGCCTGAAAAGCAGACTCTTTTTCTCCTTCACCTGGATAACCCCAGGTATCACCTCCTCCAGGAGGCCTACCTCACCGTTCCTGATTAGCAAGTTCTCCTCTCCAGCAATCCCAAAGTATGCTTTGTGCTCATCTCCTTCTGTCTGTGACCATCTGTTAATGGATCTGTGTCCACAACTCGATTTAAGTGTTTTAATTTTACATTTTACTGTTAGACCTACAGCATGCCTTAGAAAAGAACACTAAAATTCCAATCTTTATACAAAACAAAAATAAGCACATAGTTTAATCATTTTGATGTGTTCCAATAGTAGCCACACAACTAATAAGTACATATTTATTTCACTATTCTGCTCCCAACCCCAAAGGGTAACAGAATAATAAAAATCTTTATCAGATGAATGTAGGATTCTATATTTCAAAAGTAGGTTAAATACTTTTTGAAAATTTTATTGAATTTATTGAGGTGACATTGGTCAATAAAATTATGTTGGTTTCGAGTGTTTAATTTTATATCATTTGTATATTGTGCGTTTACCACCCAGAGTCAAGTTTCCTTCCGTAACCATATATTTGACCCCTTTTACCTTTTTCTACCTCACTCCCACCCCGCTTTCCCTCTGGTAACCACCATACTGAGTTTTTGTTTGTCTTGATAATTCACTTGTCGCTTTTCATTTTATATCCCACATATGAGTGAAATCATATGGTTCTTGACTTTTTCTGTCTGACTTATTTCACTTAGCATGATAGTCTTAAGATCTATCCATGTCGTTGCAGATGGTAGTATTTTATCTTTTCTTACGACTGAGTCGTATTCCATTGTTTATATGTACCACATCTTATTCAGTCATTCATCAAAAGCCGCTTCCATGTGTCGGCCACCACAAATAATGCTGCAATGAACATAGGGGCACATATATCTTTATGAATAAATGTTTTCAAGTTTTTCGGGTAGATACCCAGAAGAGGGATTGCTGGATCATACAGTAGTTTTATTCTTAATTTTTTGAGGAACCTCCATACTGTTTTCTATAGTGGCTGTACCAATTTACATTCCCACCAGCAGTATATGAGGATTCCTTTTTATCTATGACCTCTCCAACATTGTTAATACTTGTCTTGTTAATAATAGCCATTCTTACAGGTGTACGGTGGTATCTCATTGTGGCTTTAATTTGCATTTCTTTAAAAGCACTGTGTAGAGATTCTCACAAGCCAAAGCTGCGCCTTCCCAAGACTGTTTCTATCATTTTTTTTTAAGGATCAGAAATTTTTTTTTTTTTTTTTGGCATATGTGAAATGGATACTGAAGCATACAGAATAGTGCTAATTATGTCATCTTCATAATTATCAGTTTCCAAAACTTTTTGGTCAAGTTGACCATCTTCTTGTGGGAATATCTTTATTCATTTCAAAGCTAATTTTATTCATTCTTCTAATGCAATATATGATAAGTGGGAGAAACCCTTTAACGTGAAGCATATTATTTTCCAACTACTGCAAATGAACTTATCATGCAGGGCTGTTAGCACACAGCTTTGAAGTCTGGCTGTGACTTCAAGATGTTACCACTGTTCCCTTAAGGCAACCCAGATTCAGGGGCTTCCAGATGGGGTCAGAGTCTGGGGTCTCAGACTCTGTAAAAAGAAAATTGCTTTGAGAGAGCTAAATAATAACCAAACTTTTTCACCTCCCTTCCTTATAAACTTTAAAATGGTGCAGAGCTAGATAACTACTTTTCCTTGTGGAGATAAGAATAATTAATCTCAGGTAGTCACACAGTATTAAGCTTGATGGATATTGAGGGGAAATTGGTTTTTTAATGTTCTTGCATTAAGAGGATATTCAAATAGGATTCTTTTCTGTCCCTAGACCTTTACCTTTCCCTGTAGCAATGTATTTAGAGAAGAAGAGTTCCATCTTCCTTTCCACTAAATCAGGAAAGACTGCAGGAAGTAAGAAAGACATTAAGATGAGCTTAGAAAGTCTTAATGTATGGCCCTTTATATCTAGGCTCTTATAATTATTTCTATGATAGCCTAGATTATACCATAACTTACAGATTTCAACTCCAATTTAAATTACCATTTCTCAAGTAATTTCAATTCATTTTTCACTCAGATGATAAAATGAGTCGTTTACTTTTTCCTCTTACTGTTTTATTCTATGCTGCTCTCAAACTCTTGAACTCATTCGAAGCTCCATAATATTTCTTCAGAATCATAACATCCTTGCCTCTAGAACCCAAAACTGAAGGTAGAAATTAAAGCATTCATCAAAAAATGTATTAGCAACTAGGGCGATTTCCCTCTTCAAAACTCCTGAGCATCTAACATAATGAGCTCAGAGTGGAAGGAAGCAAGATTACAATTTTGCACTTTGACAACAGGACCATTTTAAATTTTGAAAAGGATGTTAATATTATTTTATATATGCATTATTTCTGTCCAGATGAGCTATTTGTATCCCAAGATAGTACATGGTAAAAGTTTGTTTTGAATTAATTCATTTTCTTATTATTGCAAATATAGAACCAACATTCCTGTATCCATAGTCCCACTTTACATTCATGAAGAGTCAAAGGCCCTCTCCGAAGTGTTAACTCTCTGAGATGGTGACATTATAAGAAATAATCATAGCTAAGCTTTGAAGCTCCCAAATTGCTTACTTTTGTCATTTCTACATTATAAATGAGAAAACTGAGCATCTGGTGGGCAGAATTCCCCAGAGCTGTACAGCAGTCAGGTGGTGGGGCTAGGCTGGAAACCCAGATCTGTCTTGATGCAAAGACAGTGAATTGATACTGACCACTCTCCCTGATGCTTTCTCTAAAGCCACCTCTTTGTCTCTCCTTTGTTCCTTCCTGAAGAAACAACACGACAAAATAAGGGGACACATGGACAAGGTGAACACCTCCCTGAGGACGTCTTCAGACTCTTTGACAACACCTCGTCTGACCCTTTTGGAACTTGATGATATAATAAAGGTAAGAACCCATGTGACTTGTTCAGGTTTGCATTGATAGCACATTAGAACAGCAGCTCAGTGTCACAGAAGAATAATTGAATCCAATTCAATTCTATCAAGGTAGCTGGTATTATAAAAATAAGACCAGGTGACTGAATTTTTTAGTTTTTTTCATTGTACGGTGGCCACTAGCCATGTATAGCTGTTAAATTTAAATTTAAATGACTTGAAATGAAATAAAATTACATTTTTAATTCCTCAATCACATTAGCCATAGTTCAGGTGCTCCATATCACCACATGTGGCTACTACATTGGACAGCACAGATATCATCACAGAAAGTTCTCTTGAAAGTCCAACTCTAGGTTCATCCTACTCACTCTTTACTCATAAGTCGTATGTTTAATAAAACTGGCAGTCAAAATCCATAAAAGTTATACTTTTGAAAGTAGAAATTTTCCAATAAAATTCAGTGATCCAACCATCACCAAAGTACTCTTAGCTCATTTTTATTATCTTTGAAAGGGTGTCATTTTAAAGTCATCTGGTCACCATGTCATTCTTTAGCTATTTCAGCACCAAGTTCCCGTCTGTCTCTCCATCCCTATTCCCAACACTATCCTTGGTGACGTCAAAATCTAGATGGCTGAGCCCACCAGCTCTCAGACCTCCAGCTCTTTGAACTCCTATCCAACAAGCTTTTCCTCCAGTCCATCTCTTTTATCCCTCTCTGATGGCCATATCTAGGTTTTGTCATCAAAAACAGTATCTCATCCCAAATCCCAGCTTCAAGCACCTTTCTCCCTGCACAGCATCTCTTATCTCACTTACTTATCTCAGACCACATGGAGACCTCTTCCACTTTATTTATCCTATTCCTCTCATACCCTCTCCTGCCTCCTTAAGCAGCTAAAATAATCAATATAATCATTCTTTGCAACCATCCCTCATTTCCATATTCACCTATGCTCCTACTGTACTCACTTGAGAATTATAACTTCATATACCCAGGGAACCCAAGTATCAGGGCCACAGTGCAGCCAACATGACTAATGGGAAACTTACTTCCCGTTCTCTCAGCATGGCTGATATTTGCTTCATGCTTCATGCTTCACTGAAAAAAATAGAAACAAAGACAACTCCCCTCATCTTCTGTTCCCAAATCTACCTGTTTACCTGCATCTACCTTCCTTCCTATAGTAAATAATGAAGTGTCCCTTTTCCTGTCACAGTCCAGTCCCTCTACCCATACTCTGAATCTTATTCTTCCTCACCTTGAAAACACAGTAGCAGGGTAGGGCTCCCAAAAGCATGCCCTCTGTCTTCTCTTTCACCCAGTTCTTACTCTTTACTGGATTGTTACTACTCACATACAGACATGCTCTAATAGCTCTGATCTTTTAAAAATTAAAAAGAAAAAAGCCCTTGCTTACATCTTCTCTAATTTCTGCCTCATTACTCTGCTCGGCTTCATGGCAAAACATCTAAGTAATTTACAGTCACTTTTTTCCACCCCCTACCTCCACGCTGTCTAAGGTACTCAACCTACTCCAAACGGAAATCCATGTCCCACTGAAACTGTGTTTGTCCAAGTCACCAGTGACCTCAATGTAGCATCTCTCTCCTCAGCATTCTCAGCCTCGCATTGTTAACCATCTCTCTTTATTTAAACACTTGGGGCTCCTGTCTTGGCTCCTTCAACACCCCACTCACTTGGCTCTCCTCCCACCTCATTGGCCATTTTTTCTCAGCCTCTTTTGCTGGCTTTACCACTGCACATTCCTGTGGTAAATATTTTAGGCTCTGCAGGCCACACACAACTGCTCTCTCTTATTCTTTTTGGTTTTTGTTTGTTAGTTGGGTTTTTTTTGTTTGTTTATTTGTTTTTTTACAACTCTTTAAAAATATAAAAATATTCTTAGCCAGGAGCTATATAAAAACAGGCTTTGGGCCATACTTGGCACTGGGCCGTGTTGAACCTTGCTCTTGATAATGAAAAGCTCAGTGTTCAGTCCTGGGCCTTTCTTTCTATTTATACTTTCTCCCTAGTTGATCCCATTGAATCTCATGACTTTACAGAGTAATTATATGCATGATTCCACATTTTTACCTCTGACTCTGATACCTCCACCGAGTTCCAAACTCTTAGATCCAAATGCTTACTCAATGTTTTCAAGCAAGAACTCAGCATGGTTTGTAGGAAACTCAGTTTCATCTACCACTTTGATGTGTAGTAGACATATTAAATTTAACACATTCTGAATGAAACCTGGTCCTTCCCTAGTCTCCCCCACCTCAGTACATGGCACAACCCAATAGCTCAAAGCAAAATTCTGCAGTCATTCTTGATTTCTCCTTTCTCCTCACCCCGCTTTCAGTGAGACCTGTTGGCCCTATCTCCAGAATGAATTCTGATTTCCTATCACTACCTTCTTCTTTGCTGCTACTACTTAATCTTAGTCACCTCATCCCCAATGTGAGCTGCCATAAGAGCCTCCTACTGATCCATTTGCTTCTACTTCTGCCCGTCAATACTCATTTTCTATGCAATAGCAGAATAATCCTTTAAAGACATAAACAGATCACATTATTTCTCCCACATAAAATCTCTATTAACACTTATAAGAAACAAGCTCACTTTACTATGGCCCATGAGACCCCCTAAGTGACCTGGCTCTGGCCCACTCCTTTGACCTCATACCCTACTCTCTCCCTCACTCACTGCACTCCAGATTCTTACATCCCAACTCCTCTCTATTTTTCCAACATGCCATACTTTTTCCTGCCTCAGGATCTTTGCACTTGCTGTCCCAAAATCTTCAAATTGCTAGTGGCCTTGTGACCATTCAATCTAAGTGTCCTCTTACCTTTATTCACTCTCCAAACCATCTTACCTGTTGTATTTGATTCGAAATACTTTTTACTCCCTGAAATTAGCTTGCTCACTTATTTGATCACTTGTTGATGATCTGTATCTTCCCACCAGATTGTAAATTCTTTGAAAGTAGAGACTGTGTTCACAGCTGTGTATCCTAAAAGAGTGTCTGGTATATAGTAGTCATACAATAAATATTTGTTGAATGAATTAATAAGTAAAAGTGGAAAGTCCATGGTATTTTTTTCTGCTTATACAATTAAAACTATTTTTTTCAAAGTATTGTTTCCCAGATGACCAACCAAATGGCTAGAGGTTTAATACTGTCTCCGTAAAAATAAACCCTATATGCCAGGGACTGTGCTACATTCTGGGAATATCAAAATAAACATAGTTTTTGTCTCCCAAGATTGTGTAATCTGGTGAGTGTAATATTCAAGTAAAAGGATTATAGTAATGAGATATGTGGATAAATTATATATATATACATACACACACACATATATACACACTACATATACATATATATGTATGTATATATATATGTATGTGTGTGTGTGTGTGTGTGTGTATATATATATATGTATGTATATATATGTGTGTGTGTGTGTGTGTGTGTTATATATATCCATACTGAACTCACCCTGGAGTTGTTAAGGAGGGCTTCACAAAGGAAGTGCTATTAGAGCTGCATTTGGAAAGATGAGTAGAAATTTTCTAGATAGATCAGACAGAAAAGAAAGGAAAGGTATTCCCCAGACAGGGAAAATAATGTGTGCAAGGACACAGGGGCCAGAAAAATTATGGAGCATTAAAACAATGATCGGTTAGTCAAGGTTGGACCCTGGAAGGTAGTAGGATGAGGAGTGGTAATAAATGATGAAATTGGTGAGAGAGGAGGAGTCAGTTGATGAAGACATGCTAAGGAATTGGATTTGTTCCTGCAAAGCAATAGCTGGTTTTGAGAAGGGAAATAATACAATCAGATTTACTTAATAGGAAGATAACAATCTCTGCTGGATGGCAGAGAATGGATTAGAAGACTAAAAGAATGGGCGCAGGCGAGGAAGTTAGATCACTCAGGGAGGAAGGGGCTGAGTCAAACCCTAAGGAATAGCAGCTTTTGAAGTCTTCATCCTGGCCAGTGAAATAGGAGAGAACAGTGTCACACAGGCTAGCTTAGGTTAGTTTTGCTTAGTTTAATTGTTTAGTTTAGTTTAGTTTAGTTTAGTTTAGTTTAGTTTAGTTTTGTTTAGTTTTGTTTAGTTTCGTTTCATTTTCAGATCAGAGACAGCAAAGCATGTCTGAATGCTAGGGAAGCAATCAGCAGAGAAGGAGTTGAAGATTCAACAGAAATAGATAAATATCTACTTATAATATTGTAGACTCTTGTAGACCTGGCTTGAAATTTACTGAACTTCACAATAAGGAAGAATAAAGATTATCTTTTGATATTCTTTGGGGAAAATGTTTTAAGTTCTTCTAAATTCAATTCATTTTTTAAAACATTTTCTTAAGAACGCATCAGGAATTTACGCAGAAATAGATGGAGCCAGAAGTGAACTACAGGGAAAGCTAGCCAACCTAAGTAACCTCAATCATGATTTAGTCCAAGAAGCTGTTGACCATGCACAGAACCTTCACCAAGAGGCTGAAGAACTGAGCAGGTAATATTCTGGTTTTAGAAATGCAAATCTCTGCATAGACTGAATAATTTTTATTCAATTCCAAATGCCGGAGCTACTGGGATACAATGTTAATAGCTTGGTTTGAGGATTACATTTGCTCATTTATTTGTTTGTTGATGGTCAGTCTGAGAGCCAAACATTGTTTATTGCAATTGCTTTAGGGAGACAGTTTTTAGATTTTTAAAAATCTGTCAGTTAAGGGAAA